>NT_176871.1:1300755-1380678 GCF_000188095.3 Bombus impatiens | reverse complement strand
GCGGTGTTTGCCGAGCGTCGGATAGAAAATCAACCTTGTACATACCGCGTAGACATTATGCATCACTTTCTGTAAACCGTGACACACACGTACACACATCAGATCACCCACGAATGCTGCGATTACGACACACGATTAACTAACCTTTACCGGAACACACTGTTTTTCCTTCATCGAGTTTTCAACGACGGTATACTCCCACTAAGGAATTCGCGAGGAAGCGCGATTTTTCGCAACTCAGCGAAAATCTCCCGAAATTAGTCGAATGGCAAAAAGCTCGGAATGGCACCGGTGTCCCCGCTGTATCTATACGAATTTGGAAATCCGCGCGCGAAAATATGAAACGTGGAAAGGTGAAACAAGGGCAAAGATGAAAGACAAGAAAGAAATCGTAGGTAAATAATAGCCTGATCCCAAAACACTCGTTGAACACTCGTCTAATCGCAACAGAGCCAGTCTTAATGTCTTGTAAAGTAAACGGAGCAAAACGTTAGAAAACCGTGGACGCTTTCGCGCAGGCGTGTTTCGAACGGCGCGGCGTATCGTTTAAATCTCGCCTGCCGGAAGCTTATTTCTTAGGTAGCCCTGTGTATAGAGACGCTAAGTTTCCAGTGTATCGATATGTACGGTGTATTTCCGACGCGCAGATCGATCGATTCACGGTCGACCGTCGACACCTCCGCTAAACGTAGCCGATGTTAAGTTTCATTTCTCTCTCTCTCCCATTTTCTTTCTTCCCCTCTCTCTCTTTCTCTATTTCTCTTTCTCTTTCTCTTCTATCTCTCATCTCGTCCCTTTCTTGTAATCGCTCGTCAAGTACAATGCAAGTGTAACACTTTTGCACGCGTTAAGAGTTAATGATCTTCGTACCTTTTCAAGACCAGACGCGATGAGTCTGGCCGCGACTCTCTATATACATTCTACCCTTGTGTCCCTGCCCTTGTCCGCTAGCCCTACCTCTCCTTGTTTCAAGCCCTATTTCGTTGAGCGGCATATCTCGTAGAATTAAGAGACGTTTGTACGGGCTGAGACGCGGCCGAAGGTCCATTCCCACGCGCGACTCCTCAAAACGAGCAGACAGCTCATGCAGATTCTTTCTCTGTTTCTGTCGCGTTAAGGAAGAACGATAGATCTCGAGACGGGCGATCGATGCATTCCCGTGTAGCGAACACGCTACCGGTCAGGTATACGTCGAGATCTGGACCCCAGGTTGTCCTCGCTTCTTAGACGTAACACTTTCGCGTAAGCTCGAGCAGAAAGATCGTACGTAAAGCTGACGGAACACATATACGAATACGTTACACTACAATATACCATACATGAACAGACGTTGTAGATGAACACAGTTACACACGCATACACACACGGACACAGACACACACACACACGCACAGACAGACACACGCACTCAGAAACACACAGCTACGAACGTGAAACACATGGACAACGTATACAACGTTACAGTACATACACAGACGCAAACAGGTACACGCGTACACACAAACGCGCGCGCGCATATACGTTTCGTAACGAAGTATACAGTCTTAGCGCAGTGTTTCATATAGTTAGGTAGGAAACGTCAAGAGAATATTTTTTATATTCCACATGGATTTTACAGTTATATATTATCGTTTCGTATCGAAAGGGAGGAGTTTAAAGGCGCGTCCAAAGCGTTACATAGATATATATTATAAATATGAGACCTCTCGATATACGTGTCGCCATTTATTGTTTACACCGCGATGATTATATATCGATTATCGGTCATTCTTATGGCGGTAGGCGCTGTCGTTTATATATATATATACATATAAATATATCTATATATATATAGATAATTATGAGGCGGCGCAGGGGGCACGCGCGCGCTCACGCGCCGTGTGCACGCGTCGCTAATTATCTCGTTGACGATTATTAATAATCGCGAAGCCGCTACGAGCAAATCGAGCAAAACGGCGTGTCGCGTTCGATCGTAACTCGCGGGGAGGGGGAGGCCCTTTGAGTTCGTCCACGGTAAGCCCTACGTCCACGTGCGAGCGAGAATCACCGGCCCTTTTCTCCAACCAGGCAGCCATTCTCTATTTTACTCTCTTTACACCGGCCGGTTGCTTGCATCTTCTTCTGATTTCGTTTCGAAAGCTTTTCCTTTTTCCACCCGTTTCGCGAAAGAACGATGCGGGAGAGCTCGTTGGAGGAATACAAGCGGGATCGATCATCAAAACGAAACACCTGTATACAAAATCTGTACCTTTTTACATCAAACACATACATACACATACACACGCAGATATATATATATATATATGTATTCAACAAATACGCCTACGGTTTATTCATAAACGACACGAAAAATGATAGACACACACACACACACATACACACGCGGATACACATATTACAATCGTACATCGATAGACCAATTTTTCGTCGAAAGACACAATTACGAATACGTTAGACCAATGTATCGCATACGAGATATATCGATACGCTTCAATGGGGCAGTTGAACAGTTGTAACGCGTGTATCATAGAAATTGGACGCGCGAGAGACGCGGGATACGCGAATTTGTATAGAGTTGATGTACGTAATCGTAGCGCGACTAGAAATAGGTATCGCTGGAGTTTTAAATCGTGTTTTTAAATCGAGTTTTTAAATCGTGCAATTAGTAACGTTACTTCTGTTGATCACTTGGTTTACGGAATTAACGGGCAAGAAGGATTCTCCACGTCGACGATCTACGATCCTTCCGAGCTAAACGGATTCTCGTAGCTTGTAAAGGTCGTATCTCATGGACGTGAGGTCGGTGTTCGCCCGATGGATCGGGAATACGTGACTTGGGAAGGCCGCGTGCACCAACCAAACATCTGCTCGATGATTGTTACTTATAATTGTAGACCGACTACAGATGGATATTTATCGGCGATCGCTCGCCGTTCATTTCGACCGCGATCGATCTTCCGCATTTAAGGTAGGATTTCCTCTACTGTCTTTTTTTAATCCTATCTAACGTTTTTCGTATTTTAATCGAACGAAGAATAACGGAGATGATATAAAAGAACGTCTTTTCGAATGTTTTTTTAAATGATCGGATATTTCCACCCTTTCGGGATCAATGGTCGGATACATGGCAAAAGCAACTTTTAGGAAGGTTCTCATATGAATCGAAGATTGCCATGAATTTGAAAATTCATCGATTCCATGTTACTAGAGCTATAACTAAGTGTGTATTTTACCAAAAGTAATTTTTTAGATGCTCTTCTCCTCAATTTTAATGGTTTCTATCATTAAATTATTGCGGTGACTTTTGAAAAAGAAGATACATCTGTAAATGGTTACCTAAGAAAGGCGGTATAAGCATCTTTGACGAAAAATTACTTCCAAACAATCTTCGACTGTCATATTCGCATTAACGAAACATCCAAAGAACGAAATGCGCTGTAACGATTCTCGTAAAAATGTATATATGGTATTATTTGATTCGTCTAATGTATTCATCGGAGTGACAGTTCGCGAGAACTGCCATCCGCTACAACTATAATTTGAAACGTACGAGTCTAACGCCTGATAGGAAATTCCATCTTAAATTTAGATTATCGAGATTTCGATTTTATTAAACGACAACAGTCGTGCACTGCGATCGATCGTCGATAAAACTCGAGATTTTTATAGCATTCGGGTAAAAATGGTTGGTACACGCGTTCTTGGCGTTAGCGGAAACGGCTGTAAACGCAGTGAACGGTCGAGATCGAAGCTTGAGCGAGAAAAAAGACATACTTTGGGCATTCTTTTGAGTCGCGTTCGAGCGAATTGCGAGTGAATGAGAGTGGCGAGTACGGAACAAATCGCAAGTACGTGGTTCGCAGCTTTGAAACATGTGATACGTCAGCCGGCAGGATTGACTTCCGGTTATCGGGAACGTTCGAGAGATGTAGAGCGAAGAACATGGTTACGAAAGAACAAAGCGAGTGACGCGTATCGCTGGTAGTGGATTCGCGGGCTGACGCATTTTTTAAAGATTCTTTGAAGTAGGACGCTCTTTTGTTGAAGGTTGATTGTTATCAAAATGGTTGTGAGGTTATAATGTTTGAAATGTGTTAACGATGCGACGTGAAAGTTCGATCGACCGATTGCCACGACTTCCGGAAACGAGCCGATCGTGACTAAACAACGATTCCAAAAATGTAATTCACTCGCGTTCCGTGAAGTTGTGTCAATCGTCTCGCCGAATAGCGGACGAGGAGGCGAATTGGAAGAACGTGCGCTTCCGCGTGAAACCTTCTTTTCCATAATTTTCTACTCTGTTCTTCCTTTTTCTTTTTTTAACTCGTCAACATTCCTTCTGATCCAAGTTGCACTTTCTCTACATTAGCGATAACTTGTTCCGTTAAGCATAGCGCGAACGAATGGTCAGTCGACTGTATATATAGCATTTATTTTCATAGCATTTAAACCGAATTCGATCGGTGGAAGCGCACGTGTCCTTCGACGTTGTAAAATTCGTCTCTGAGAAAGCGTGCAACTGGCATTACCCCGCATACAGTCTGGTTCGTGTTGTGAGTCCAGTTTACGTCAAGTCGGCGCGGTCTTCTCGCGTAATCTTTCCAAATTAATCCTCGAAATAACGTTTTAAGATAAGAAAAGCAAGAGAGGAAGCGAGAAAGAAAATCGTAGAACGCGCAAAGAGCGCGAAACGAGCAACAGTTCTCACGGCAAGACTTCGTCGAATTGTCGTAACGGATGGCCAGACTAATAGAAAAATGTGCGACTGATATAAACCAGTATTCGTGCGAGAAAATGTAAAATAAAATTCGCGTAATCTAGCCTTAATGAGAAAGATTAAATTAGGTATAATAGAGGCGGTACCGCGAAGGATGGTCCCGCGTCGAAATTATCTCGATTGGCTGTAAAATATTGTCGTGGAAAGTGGGCCGTGAAGACGACGTCGAAACAAATGCATCCTTGAGTTCCAAGAAAAAAAAAAAAAAAAAAAAGGCAGGAAATTTCTCTGGAGGACGTCGTCCAACACGTTCCTCTTTACGCGGCGATGTATCTAGTGAGAATAATGTTACTAGGTAACTTAAGCGTATTTTAAAAGAAAAAAGAAAAGAAGCATAACGAAATGCCAGTTGTAAAGAGTTTTTCTTTTCGAAAAGGAAGAAAAAAGGAAAATATATCAGTGGTAGAAGTGCGGGAAGACATGTTCGATAAAATGGGAACATGTCTCGAGCGACGCGTCCATTCATTGCCGGGAAACGAAACTAAATAAATGCATCCTTGAGTTCCAAAAAAAAAAAAAAAAAAAAAAAGGCAGGAAATTTCTCTGGAGGACGTCGTCCAACACGTTCCTCTTTACGCGGCGATGTATCTAGTGAGAATAATGTTACTAGGTAACTTAAGCGTATTTTAAAAGAAAAAAGAAAAGAAGCATAACGAAATGCCAGTTGTAAAGAGTTTTTCTTTTCGAAAAGGAAGAAAAAAGGAAAATATATCAGTGGTAGAAGTGCGGGAAGACATGTTCGATAAAATGGGAACATGTCTCGAGCGACGCGTCCATTCATTGCCGGGAAACGAAACTAAATGCGAATTGGCAATACGAGGAAGAAATTGAAAATTGATAGAACAGAAAGATACAAAATTTTCGTTTGGAACGAAACGCAGCTACGATGTCGGGGTAGTAGAAAGTTTCCGAAACGGCAGATCACATTTGGTCGCGACATTGGTACGATCGGTTTTTCGTTTTTCTTTCTTTTGCTTATTTCGGACCGCCCGAAGGGAACGATCACGAGTTCCGCGAAACATGAAAATAGAAAGAACTAAGGTGATAGAGAGTGATAAGGATAAGAAAAAAGAAAAAAAGAGAAATATTAAAGTACCGCGAAAGGAAGGATAAAAAGGCAGAAGGCGATTTAAAAAATGGGCAAATGGAACATTGTCATGTGTATACGCGATTATAAATTTTTTGAGAAACGACAGCTTTACCGGTAGTTAACAATAGTTTTTCGCAACTTGGGCACACGTAACGAACACCTTACATGACACACAGAGACACTTACTTACATACACGCATTACATGTAAAGCGATCCATGCGAAACAAAAAAAAAAAAAATTGTACGAATATAATGTTTGCAGTTAGGTGGGACCAAAAACGACTTTATATCTGTATGTGCATATCCAAGCAACGTGTAATTTAATTATGAATTAATTAATTATCCATTATTAATGGCTAGGTAAAGAAAAAAAGATCCATTGATAGCGATCAAGGACGATGACGAATCATTAACCAATAATTAGATTATTAAGTTTGTTTATTGATGCATTATTATACGATATAATTATTATTATTATTATTATTAACTTTATTGTCTTTATGATTATTATTATTTTATCATTATTATTATTATTATTATTATTATTTTATTTTATTTTATTTTATTTTATTTTATTACGATAATTATATAATGACGACGATAATATTATTATTATTATTTAAATGACGTTTTAAGACATGATTATTTAGATACCGAATAGAGCAGTACGTATCATTAATTATTATTAATTATTTTTAATTATTATTATTATTATGAGATATTTTGTTGTATTATTTTCAATAAAATCGATTGAAAATATTTAATTTCCACGGTTTTATTTTTCGTTTGCACTTCACCAGACGTTTTTACGTTTCTGCCAGTGATTTCCTCTTTCTTTCAAATATTGCACACTTTCGAAACTGCATTTACACGCGTGTACACGAAGCTCGATATATGTAAGTACACAATACCATTATTTTCTGCGAAAACGAAAGAACATATTTATCCAAGTGAATATCTAAATTGAAGAAAAAATAAGGAAAGAAAGACTCGAAATCACAGCTCCTCGCTTATTCCTACCGGTTTCTTCTTTCGTACTTCTGTCTGGTCGGTCGTTTCTTTATTTTCTTGTATATTTTTCATTTTTCGTTTTCATTCGATAAAAATTTAATTGGCTGCGTCTGTATACGATTTTCACTTCACAAAACCCCTCCGAGAGCACCTCCCTCTTAAGCTCCTTTCTCTTCTCTCTGTATCATCTCTCCTCTCTCCCTCTTACTCTCACGTATCTTCGGATGATTATCGAGACTCGGGAAGAACGGGGGAAGACGGAACGAACGATTGAAGCAGCACTATATCTAGCGTAGAGTTAAACAAAGAGAAACAATTTTGAACGGTAACAAGAAGGACGAAAAAAAAAAAAAGAAGGGAAACGCTAGAGACGAAGAGGTGAAAGGGATAATTATAATCGATCGATATGAAGTTACATAAGATGCGATCGAAAACCGCGAAAATTCGTGACAAAAAGAAAGATACGCAAGGAAAGAAAATGGAAGCTTTGTTAGGTTAGGAAGTTGCAGGAGGAACGCGTGGAAGCAAACATACAAAAGAAAAAAGAAAAAAAAAAAAAAGGAACAAATACGAACGAACATGAATAAAATACGGAAAACGACAACAAGAGTAACAGAAGAACCACAACCAATGTGAACAAAAATAAATGAAGAAGAAGAAAACAGAGAGAGAAACAAAAAGGAAAATAGTTGTAAAAGCCACACACATACGCGTACACACATACACACACAAATGTACTAAGTAAGTTCATACTGCGTATTGCCTTTCTGACTTCGGTGTGAAAATATATAAATAAAAAAAAAAAAATGTCAGTCGCGCCGGGACCCGGGGATTTTCGAGCGACCGAAATATAATATAATAAGTATTTAATGGTGTCCCGATGGGGCGCGTTATTGGTCGCGTTTTCCGTTTCCCTGGCTTCTCCGTTTTAGCTTTCCGTTTTCTTTCTCGGGAAAATCGGAGAGGGAGAAGGAACGAACGGGGGAAGAAACGTTCTTCTTTCTTTTTTTTTCTCTCGCCCACTTCACCTCGGTCTTCCCATCTTTCGATCTCTTTCTCGAGTGTTGGTCGTCGATCAAACCGAGGCTATCCAATCCGAGAACTATCGAGCGAAACGGAAGCCGCGACAGGGCGCGCTCGAAAGAACAAAAGAAATCTTTTTTCACGGATCCGCTGAAAGATGTCCCAGGACGCCCAAGTCCCCGTGTCTCCGCCGGCTGTGTCTGTTTCATGTTTTTCAATATTTGTAATTTATCGATAAAATTATAAAAGGTATCGATAACAGTCTAAAGTGTGCGCTATACTCTACATAATATTATTATATATAAAGTATAAAAGTATACATTATATATATATATTATATATATATACATATATATTATATATGAGAAGTATAATATATATATATTATACACACATTGGGATTGGTGAGAATATACGGTTTTTTCGCTTTGGAGTGTTATTTTCTGAAAATATTGAACAAAATATGGAAAAAAAAATTAAAAAATAAAATCAATGAATAAAAAACGAACGAACCGTTCTACTCTGACTATTCTTTTATTACAATCTATCCCGAAATCTTGCCGACGATCGCCTTCTAGATTCGATTCGGTCTCAACGAGCATCGATTGCCCTGTGTCATCGAAGATGTTCCCTGTCATCGTTTAAGAAGATTCGCCGGTAAACGAGAATAGAAATGTCGAACTTAAGAACGAATTTAATCAAGGAAAATGGAGGGGCCCGATCGATTAAGGTTTCTAATCCGAACGTTTATTTATATCTATACGTCACATTTCGTTCACTGGTTAACGGAAACTTGATTTCAACGACGAATTCACGAAATTCAAATTGCTTGTTAATTACAGCGAACCGAAACGGAGTCGATCGACGAATTCAATGTTTGCGGTGAGTTTGTCAAAAAGTTTCTACCAACGCTTCCACGTACGTTCAAGAGCTTGTTTGACACATCGATCAGTATCGAAAACGACAAACCTCAAGAACTCATTAAGTTAGAATGCTATAAATCGAACGATATCGAGTTCAAGTATACCATATCTTTTCTTTTCCTACAGATTATTAGGAGATCTTCTTGGAATTGACGATTATGCCACGAACATGGCGTCCTTTTGGTTCTTGGATACATTGGTCCTTTACATGATACGATACAGAGAGAATCTCGATGAGTATTACACGAGTGTTTTGGTCAGTTGGTTGGCTGGGGAAATTAGATTACTCCGAGGTAACAAATTCATCGAATAATTACACTCCCGTTCATAAGCATTGGGACATTTCCTAATTCTCGGTAAAACACGATAATTCACTCAGATATTAGGAGAACGATTAATCGGTCAGAATTATGTATTAGTGGAAAGCGATAGAATCGAAATGCTAGGTGGGATCGTTTATAAAATTCCAATAAAGCCAAAAGATCGCGAACGTAATGAAACATTTAACAGTATAAATTATAAACAGCGAAATTGATCAGCGATGCAGAGAGAAAAACGTAAACGAGAAGCTTAATCGTATTGTTTGTGCCTAAAATATTGGAACGAGCTATTATTCCGAACAACCTAATAATATCGAACATACAGATTCTTTGTGTCTCAAAGTTTCGAACAAAATAACAACATTCTAGATTTTTTAATTTCTCTTCATTTCCAGAAGGATCCTAATACTTATGAAGAGGCATGTTCATAATGTACGTGTATGATATTTGCTACTATATGCTATTCTACTTACAAATCATTCTACTTACAAAGATAGGAAACATACTCGGGAAGGATTTTTTAGAGATTTGAAAATCATTTTCATCGCAGCAGCTAACAAAATATCTGAACAGAAACAAATGCCATATTGGGACGAAATTGTGGACGAACGCGAAGCAGGTGAAGAAATAGAAGAAAGACTGTCGACAGGAAATCAATCGATAAGAAGGTAGTTTAAACAATCTTGTCAATTTTTATTATATGCTTTAATAATAGATCGTACATTCATGACAAGTTTGCGAGAACCTTCTTCTCAAGCTGACATCAAACTTTCGGGTACTATCGATCCAGTTTCAGTATTAGATATCGTGATTGAAGCTACTTACGATATGTAAGTTGTCTGTTTCATCATTACACTACGGATATTTGTGCAAATTCATATTTTTATAAACATAATTAAAGAAATAGGAAGTAAACTGAGGTTTATTTCGCTCGCTAAACTATATAGCAACTATATTCTGAATACCTTATATAATTTTATGCATTATGTGCATTCTACACATTCTTCGAAACACGTTCTCATAAATGCACAAATTATCCGCAGTCTATTTATTACCAAACAATAGAAAGAATAGACGGTAATACGAGAAAATAAAAACAATTTTTGTTAAATAGGTACGCGAACGAGCTACGATACGCCCTCGTTTACGCGGTTTTCGTGGAACCAATTGAGATAGAGACTTACAATTTGCCATTTACTTTCCGGACACCACGCCCAGTGAAACCGGCAGATCCTAAGATGATCCCTTTTAATATGCAATTGCAAAGAAGTTTGAAGAAAATCGAGACAATGGACAAATCTAAAAAGGACAATAAAGCAGGTGAAGCTAACATGAAACCATTCTTTCTTCTGCAATAGAACTCCATTTATTTGAACTCGTCGTGGAATAAGTAATTTATATAATAGAAATTCATCAATTTTTACGTATTATTATTTTTTATGCATTTGCTGCTACTTTTATGCTATTATTATATGCAGTTTAGTTAATTAAAACGAATTACGTTTCAGTAAATGGAGTTGTATTGCAGTTTAGAAAATACGCAGATAGAAAAAATTGATCATCTCTGTGTTACAGGCAAAAAACTTAAAACAAATTACAAAATACCCCCAACACCTCCGCCTTCTTTGGACGATGAAGTAATGTTGTTGACCAATCGGTTGTTTATTCTGCCATTAATAGAAGCGAACGAATCTTCGGAAATATTCGAGACGCCTGATGCATAACGTTAAATAACCGAACACGCAAATATTTGGAAAACGTCCTCTTTATTTTTCCTGTGTAAAACTAGCCATTGGACGAAGTTACAATATCAGTCTGTTACGAGGACTGTACCCCATTCATAACACTTAAAATCTTTAATACTCTCCGGACGTAAGGGAACGTCGAGTTTAATAAATTTTGAAGAACTCGAAAGTTTTTCCGGGGATTGCCCTAATTGTCCGTATTTGTTGCATCCACATCCCCAAAGCGTTCCATCATCTGTTGGAAAAGTAAATTTCTGCAATGCATTTTTTTCTGAAATAACGATATCTTTTCTTTTTTTTTGTCTTTAAATATACCCGTCATACAAATGGTGAAAGTATTTCCACATTGAACTTTTTTCACAGAAACTTCTATATTCTCGTCTTGATCGTTTGTGAAATCTACTAACGTGGGTGTAGCAACTACTTTGCTCTCTTGCTTTGTCAGCCCTAATTCTCCATGTGTGTTCCATCCCCACATATATAAGTCACCCTATGGTTTAAAAATAACTATTGCCAACTATGTTCATCGATTTAGTTTGTTCTAGTAGTATGAAACATATTTATAAACTGCGAATGTTTATACAATCCTATATTTTCATGAACGTAACTAAAGAAATGGAACTTAAATAGAAATTTGTTTCGTCTATTAAATATTATAATAAGTAATCTTACTTTAAATATATTATGTGTTTTTGCACGTTATATGGATTCTGTTTAATTTTTCAAGATTGCATAAATATTCACAGTTTAAATATTTATTTACTTGATCAGTTACTACGGCAGTATGCCAACCCGCAGCCGATATTTGCGTTACTTTAATGCCAGCTAAAGCGTCAACGATTCTTGGATTATCGCAGTCCTCTAAATCATTGTGTCCTAATTGGCCACGCCTATTTCGTACGAATCAGTCCATTTTACTTTGACTGTATTGATTTATGAAATAATACATGATCGAGTACATACGTTCCCATTCCCATTGAATAAATGTCACCATTCTCTGCTAACAAGATGGTGTGGTCAAATCCACCAGCAATGTCTATGAATCGAACCCTCTTTGGTATATCAATCAGAATGGGGACATTAAAAGCTCGACCTAAATCACGTTTTAGATATGTGCATAAGCTATAGTATTTGAAATATTTAGACTCTAAAATATGGCAAAAATGGGCTAACACCAATACTAAATAAACTGAATAATTTGCTTTCTAGTTAATTTTGTTATATTCTCCATTTCGAAAAAGTTAATTCTTCCACTTCTATATGATTAATATATGCTGCATGATGAATAAAATAGCTTATTGGAATAAATTAATGTTATAAATTTATATTGAGAAAAAGATTTGGTGTAGTTCACTTTTGCACTCAATGCTGCAAATGTTTACCTAAATTAGTAAGGACTACAGTGCATCCTCCTTGTATTATTTTAATAGGATACTCCTTTTCTGAATTGTCGCTATCACCTATAAAATTGATTATCTTCTTCCAAGTATTCTCATAGATCTTATATAGCCATATTTCATTATCATTAGATAAAATTACTATATTGTCCCTACCAGTTGCAGCTTGCTTGCAACTACAAAAATATGAATGTTGAACTAAAACGTCTATATGTTTTTAATTATTTAAATCCAAGAATATACCTATCCAGTGACTTTTCTGGTAGTTGTATTAGTTGAATATTTGTATCTGCGCCTGTATCTTTATTATTTTCCTCATGTTTTTTAGAAATGTATAGCTCATTCCCTTTCCAAATGAGGAAGTAACTCCAACCTATTTGAAAATCGGTAATTCCAGGAAACGATACTTTAGTAAATGAATCTGTTATAAAGCTGATATCTCCATCGTTAGAGAACAATGTACTGGTATTAAAACCAGCATAATAAAATGGCATGTCTCTACAAAGCAAAATAAAGATTTTATATATAAAGATATGAATGTTTTATTTATTATATACTTATTCGAGTAGAAGATACGCTGACATGAAAATAGAGTTAAATATTATGTATCTGTTGATTTATGTCTTTACATATGTAAATACCGTGAAAGACTATTGGTCAAGTGACGCAGATACCACCAGTTTCCTTAGATACGATAGAAACAACACAATAAATTCGAGGGACGATAACCAAACGCTTGACGTGTCGTGATCGACTACTGCCACGTTTTTTGTTCCAATTTAATAAACAACGGTGAAATATGGTAATAAACCGCAGATAATTGATTTTTAATGCACTCAACCTTACTATGCACCTTTACGTACTATTTAAACGATATTTGTTTCCCACACAAGATAGACAAGATATACGAAACATAACCTAAAATTTGTAATCTTGAATTTAAACGTCACAGCTTTTATCACAATGCGTTTCACTTAATGAAAATTCGCTATTTAACTCTATTTATTGCTTATTTTATACTCCGCTCATATAAACAAACATACATTTGTAGAAAATTCTGAAATTTTTGACGACAGGTTGACACACTTCCTTCGACAACACCAATGCCATCGCGATGTGATTTCGTCTGCTGCGTTAATAGGCGCGCGTTTTAAATTCAAAAATTTAAATACCATACAGATCTTTGCTTGAACAAGGTTAAAAAATGTTTTCATATTTTTGTGTATTTAATAACAGGGACTTTTATCAATCTTGAGAAAATTGCGTTCCAATCCAGACAAAGAATTACGACTGCTTCTTCTGGGATTGGATAATGCTGGAAAAACGACGATTTTAAAATCCTTGGCCAGTGAAGATATTACGCAGGTATTTCTTTTTGCAATTAATTTATATTATAGTTTGATTGTTTGTTATACTAAGTTTCTGTTTCTTAAAGGTAACACCGACACAAGGCTTCAATATAAAGAGCGTCCAAAGCGAAGGATTCAAATTGAACGTTTGGGATATTGGAGGTGCTCGAAAAATTCGTCCCTATTGGCGAAATTACTTTGAAAATACGGATGTTTTAGTAAGTTATTTCAATTATTCAAACACTGTCACAAAATATTTTAAAAATGATACATATATTACCCTATTTAGTTAGATGTTATATCGAAATTATTGTATAGGTGGTTTATTCGAATATGTAACTGATTTTTCTTCCATTTATTTCATTATTTAGCCATCAAAGGAAATGATTTTTTATTTTATTCGATGTTTTACGTTTGAACGAATGTTTTGTGAAATAGTATCTCGAATGATTCAACATTTTGCATTCTCTTTTTTTCCCGCAAAGATATATGTCGTGGACAGCGCGGACGTTAAGAGACTAGAAGAAACAGGTCAAGAGTTGTCAGAACTCTTATTGGAAGAGAAATTAAAAGCTGTTCCTTTATTGGTTTATGCAAATAAACAAGATCTTGGACAAGCTGTCACAGCAGCCGAAATCGCCGAAGGTCTTGGATTGCACAATATCAAGGATCGCGACTGGCAGATACAATCATGCATCGCGACCGAAGGAAAAGGAGTCAAGGTGCAAAAACTTTTTAACGCAGCAAGCTTAAACGTCGTGGACTGCATTTTAGTAAAGTCGTAACGTAATTTCGTCATTTTTTAGGAGGGTCTTGAATGGGCATGCAAGAACATCAAGAGGAAGTAATGCTGGTAAAAGAATAACAACAAACCGCAACGATTTACGATGTACCTCGTACATCCAACATACGTTTTATTTGGCTTTTACCTAATATTTACAGAAGCTGTTGCAAACGACGCAAACGCATGAACACGATCGAATAGATCTAGTCATTCAACTTCCGGCCTTCATGGAAGGAGCTTTCGTAAGCTCAGAATTACGACGTCCCAAAGAATATATCTATATTATAATACGTACCTTCTCACAAGTGCTCTTCTTATGAAATAGAATTCTTAGAGATTCCATTAAAGAAAGAAATAAATATAATAGCGAATTAAAAA
Organism: Bombus impatiens; assembly: GCF_000188095.3. Lineage (NCBI taxonomy): Eukaryota > Metazoa > Arthropoda > Insecta > Hymenoptera > Apidae > Bombus > Bombus impatiens. The sequence goes on along the minus strand of NT_176871.1, from coordinate 1,365,880 downwards.
GAAGATGCATACAAATAATTATAAACTGGTGCTCTTATAATTGACCACTGTTGATTTCACGACACTTGACCGAGAAATATTTAGCACCGTGGAAGTAAAAGAATCACACAATGTACATGAAAAAAAGTGAATATTCCTCGCGTGAGATTCGAGATAAATAAAAAATTCGTAACATTAAAAATCTACTTATTCGACGACTCCTTTCTCAGCTGTGTTTCTATGTACACTAAGACGTTTTTGAACTTTTCCAGTGATTCAGCTTTCTCTTCTTTTATTCCCTAACGCTTAATAATCTTATATACTACGCATGGAATAACAGCCATACGGTACGGCTGTGTATTCGTGAAATTGACTTTAAAAATCGCGAATGTCTCTCACAAGGTACACTTAATTAGATATTAAAGTTCACTGTGAATGTTCTCTGTTTTAATTCGTATCTCCTCTTCATGGAAATCTGTGCAGTCGGCTGGATATTTTTGCTGAGAATTGAAGAAAATATATCAACATAGTTCTTAACATGTAGAGAGAAAGAAGCAAAGAGAGAGAGAGAGAGAGAGAGAGAGAGAGAGAGAGAGAAAGAAATATGAGATACTTATTTTATTTTTTAACCTATGAAGTTTTAGAGTAGATTCGAATCAAAATATCTGACAATAATAATTTCAACAAACGACAGTGACTTGCCCTATAATAATAATAATAGATGATTAAATATTTGTTAGTTACCAATCATCATTATCTCGGATTGAAACTAATCAAACAAATTTTTCACAATCGTTAATTTTTGATAATAGCACTGATAGTAGATATTCTAGCCTATCTCATATCTCTATTCTCTTCTGTATTAACTTTGTCAAGACATTTCACTTACAGTACACTTATCATGTTCCATGATGGCTCCATACAGGGCCCAGAAATTAGTCCCTAATTTATAACTGACAGCCCAAGCAGCAGGAAAACTCGTCGCTTTCAATAAGGTACTTCTTAAACGAGGCTGCTCCGTATCTTGTTCGTTCCTTTCATTGATTGTGCACAAGATTTGACTGGCGCATTGCGGCATTTTAATTGCCCACTTGTACGCTCGATAAGACTGCAAATTGATTCTTAATTTAACATACGATTCTATAATAGAACAGATTCAATTATATATTATGTTTCATTTGTTACCTGTAACATTGGATTAATAATGTCATTGTTGATCATATCACTGAGCTTGTTGCTGATTCCTCTGGCGTTCACTCGAGACATGATGAATCCTTTTTCGGAAGCCAGAGCGATCAACTCCTTGATGTACGACACAGCTGGTTTGATATACTGCGAACTGTCGATTTTCATCCCTAAGTACCTCTTTCCCACTGCGTTCACTAATCTGTCGAAATATAATTACGCTATGAAATGGAACTCACAAAATAAGCGCTATTTTATTGATTTCTAACTGATTAACCATTCACAAAACTGCCAATTAAAATGTTTTATATACTGTTCGTTCGTAACTATTGCGACGATACATGGTCAAATATTTATTTATGTATTTATGTATTATTTATGTGTTTTATGTATAATATGCATTTCTTGTTTTAAAATCTATTACACGAAAAGTATATGTACATATATTCTACTATCAATGGATAAATATCCATACACTAAGTTCACATAAGGAAACTATTTCCAGAATTTGATTGCACTGTTATCGCAATACATCGCCATTTTAAAAACAGCGAAGAGATTAAATGTTAACTATAGCATGATAGATAGCATAACTAAAACATAACAAGCAGATAAGCGCATAACTAGAGCAGTGGCGATAGTACCTAGAAAGACTTTCTGCCGGTCTCATCGAATCGAACATGGCCGATTTTGGAAATCCCTGAGACTTCAGGAAACTATTTCCCACGAACTGAACAGTATTCAAGTAGCGCTGTTGAATTTGCGGATCAGAGATATGGGAAATCCACTCTCCGATATAATTCGTCAGCGATCGTATCCATCTGCGACGCAGGCCTGGGTTCTCGAAACTATCCAGCAATTTTTCGTACTGGATACGTCCCTCGGAGTCTGACATTTGGCCGACAAATTGCGCCAGGCCACTCTTCTTCCACAATGTTTGACCCAGTTCCGAGTTGCTGAAGTGGTCCCACATTACGTGCAAATTTTCAAGGATCGGTGGCATGTACCAAGAATGTCCAGAATGATCGTGTATATTATTAGGTGCACTGTCAACTTCGTTGCTCTCGCCGCCAAGATTCGACAGCAGCATCGGTATCAACCCCATCAATAACTCGGAATTGCCACGTTGACCCATCAACATGCTTCCCACGTTCACGATGTTTTCCAGATCGATTCCATGCTCTTGATTTGTTTCCACGCTCCTAGCTGTTCTTTTGGTACTTTTATCAGAGTTCATTACACCATCGAGAACCGAGCCAATCATGGAGAAATCGATTCCCTGGCTGTTTCCATTCCCGGAGAATAAACTTCCTATGCCAGATACGATTTGACCGATACCGTCTAGGTTGGACTTTCCGTCGAACGCGTTGCTGACCTGTTCGATAGAATTCTATACAATTGCTACGATTTTTAACATATGAACATTTGCAAAAGTAAAGATCTGTATAATTAATTGTTCGTATTTTAGAAATTGTGCTATATGCAACCAATAAGCTAATTTTTTACGCATTCTACGTATGTCATAGATTTTTAAATTAATTTCCTATAATTTCGTGACACATAAATTAGCAAATATCAAAGTGTTTGTAGTATATTGAAACATATTTCTATGCATACTATATTATTTGTGGTATCGGATACGAACGATAGAAACAAATGTTAAAATACTCTTCGAGTGGAAACAAATATACTCCAAGTGCCATCTTACCTCTTTTCTGCCATCCGGTTGCAAGAACGCTCTTGCCAATCCTTGTAGACCATTAATATTGTCCTTATTCGAGAAGAAGGATTTGGCAGCCTCGAGAAACACGGCTGAAGTATCCTCCTCTTCGTGTTTTTCGCATTTCGCCGAAGCCAGCAGAACCAACAGGATGCACGTCCTCGGCAACCGCATGTTTCCTTATTGTTTCTCTTTTGTCCGTCTTTTGTTTCTGCAAGAATATAGATTTGTTAACAAAGCGACAGATCAACATAACATGTCCCTCTTTCACATTTCTGGAATCTGATTCTCGGTCCTACAGCACGACGAACATGGAAAAGTCGTTCACCTTCAACCGGATCTTGATCGTGGTCGAGTTATTTTAGGATGCCGCGCCTGTATCCAGGTCGTCGGCAGGATTTTAAGCGTGAGTAATACACCGGAAACGTTTCGGCTCGTGGACACTTGAATACCGTTGCACGTGGAATGCTATCCGACCAACGATCAGTTGAACGTTGTCCCTTATTCGATTGCCATGTCATAAGTCTTCCTAGAATCTCCCAAAGTAGCGTTTCTCCTACTCCTATGTATGTATGTATATGTCGTGTTTTAAGTATATCAAGAAATTTACGAAAACTTACGTTACTTCAAAAAGCTCGAGAATTATCCTGTGATTTGAAATAATAATGTAATGTTAAAATAGCAATCTTAACAATCTTTGCGATGTAAGAAAATTAACCTTTTCCTAGTCTACATCGGTTGCGTTTCTCGATTGCTTACGAATAAGAGAGTCGTTATATGAGTCGCATAAAAATAACCCAACGGAACAGCGATATGCACTTGATTAATGAAATTGAGTGTCTAGAAAATTTGATCAATTTCAGTTGATCAATCTGGCTACTGACAGAATTATATCTAGTTCGTCTTCGAGCTTCGCAAGATACATAGTCCTTTAAGGCACGACTTGACTCTATTGCTCCCTTCACTTCATCGCGTCTGTATCTCTCCAGATATATTCCTTTCTCGAGTACTTTATTTAGAAAATGCGCGAAATACACAGAAGGTAGAAAAATTATATTAAATACTCGGATCAAATATTTAAATGTTATCTACATTCTATCTATAGATGTAATAATATCTATCTGATAAATCATCTATCTCGGATCATACAGACCCGGAGAGAACAGTAGATCAATGTCTGTCAGAAGTAAATAGCCGAAGGACGATCGTGATTGAAAAGGAACTGACCAACAATCGAAGCGTTGTATTCTAACGCGCAATTTGAGTACCGTAAACCGCATGAAATTGACATTCTCCAGTTGGAGAAACGATTCGGGCTAACGGTACAGACTGTTACTCATCGTTCCTCCAACGCGCCGAACTCAACGCGTCAATCGAACGACCGTCAATTGATTCACATTTCTCACATTCGGCACCGAAATTGAAAACGGACTTCTTTCTTTCTTTAAACAAATTTCTTCTCTGATTCACCGTAAAAAATCGAGCTTCGAACCTTAAAGAGAAAGACAATGGAGCATCAAGATGATCGAAAAACATTCTGAATCAGAGTGTAACGCGGTGAAATCGTCCAGGAAAGTGTTTCTTACAATTAGCCAGCGTGTTTCGCGTGAGGCAAGCTTATTTATCGATTTCGATCGTGAACACAGAAAGTGCAGAATGCAGATCGTTCTGGCGCGGACGAGAGGGAAAGCGAGGAGAACTCTCGGTTCGTGGTTAGTTTCCAAGGTCATCCGGACATCGACATCATTTCCAGGTTCGGGGAACCACGATCTCGCGATGTTCCAGCGCATCGTGTTACGTGTCCTTTCTATTCCCTTCTTGTATTTTTCTTCTTCTCTGTTCAGTCTCCTCTGCTCGAATAAGCGTTCCGAGCAAAGAGTCAACCGGATAACGGTACAATTCGTGTATTATTAATGATTTTGTTCAACAACGCGTACCGTTCTTGGATAGGTGACGCAGCTCTGTCAAGATGCAAACCAGCAGAAGGCAAGAGGATAAGAATAAGCACATATTAGGCATTCAAGCATCCATACATATAGATAAGTATAGACGTAACCGACATTTTACTACGTAATTAAAAGAGCTTGTTAGACACGGTCAGAGTATTTTTCTATACTCGTTCAGTACAATTTACCATCCCGTGCGATCCATTTAAACCATATATCGTTTTCCGTGCCTCTGGCTTTCCAAGCGTGCAAATTTTCCAGCCCCGTTGTTATAAGCGTGACGCAGGTTTCATTTAAAGAAAAATATTTACGAGTTCAATCCTTTTGGAAATAAAGAATAATACGTTGAAACGTAATTTAAAAAAAGTAACTGAAATTATCCCATTATATCCATTATCCCAAGCCTATTCCATAGTTCACTTTTCTATTCCATATTCTATCCTTCATATTCCTTGTCTCACATCCTATACCTCATAACTGGTATTCCTAACCGGTATCTTTCATCTTACTTCCAAAACTTCACCTCTCCATTCCATATCAAATATTTCATATTCCCTATTTCTCCTTCTATCTTCTATCCTAGTTTCCACAGCATATAACTCTATTCCCTATCTTATACCGAATATTCCCACGTCTTTCATTTCATCACACATTTTCTACATATTGTCTCTCACATACTATATCCAATGTTTCTTAAACCATATCTCATATCTTCTGCTCTACGTTGCAGAGCCCAAACTTTATTTCCTTCGCCCTACATTTCAAATCATACTACCAATTATCCGAAACTCAGTTCCTATTTCTTATTTCCTATAACATCGTCAGTTCCGCCAAAAAATTGAAAAATACAATTTAAGTGAAAAAAATATGTTTCCCACAAAGCGTGAATTACAACCAACTGAACCTATAGGACATCTCAATTCCAACAAATCAAAACCGTTATCCCACAAAACAAAATTCATTGCCCACAAATTTCCCACAAAACAAAATTCGTTGCCCACAAATTTCCCCACAAAGTAAAATTCGTTGCCCACAAATTTCCCACAAAACAAAATTCGTTGCCCACAAATTTCCCACAAGGCCCACAAAAAATTGATACCTCCGTAGACGAAGATCGCTATCCCACGAAATGAAATTCGCCATCCACAAATCTGTCCACCAGAAATCGAATAAATTTAATTTGTGGAAAATGAATTCCTTTTTGTGAGTAATTTGTGGACAACAAATTTTGTTTTGTAGGATAGCAATGGTGGTAAGTGTCGATTTTTGTGGAATTTGTGGGCAATTTGTGGACAACGAATTTCATTTTGTAGGATAGTGATTTTCTTTTGTGAGAAGAGTCGATTTCTTGTACTGTTTTGTATGTTTTATGGACAGTCTATGATGTATCTCGTGCGTCTAGTTTGAAAGGATGTATTTAATGAACTAGGTTGGGGGTAACGTGGTGAGGGACACAGAACAAAGAATATCGGCACTAAGGAATGGTGTAGCGGTGTGGGATGGGAAACATTGGATGTAGTATATTGGTATTGGGTGGTGTATATGTAGGATTTAATGAATTATAATTTTGGATAGGGTAATTTGTACCTTCTGTATGGAATGGAGCAACGGTATAAAATAGGGATTATTGGATTGTATATATTAAATATGCGGCGGGAAATTTAATAATTAGGAAATGAAATAAAGAGTAAGAAATTTAGATATAGATATGGGACATGTGCTTGGAAATGTGTAAGATATATGGGGCATGTGCTCGGGAAAATTAGTAGTTTGTCTTGAAAAGAAACGTCTACATAGGATGCAGAACAGGGCATGCAGGAAATGTGCTATAAAATGATGATGGAAATATGAATTATGAAATGTAGAATGGTGATGCATGTTGTGGATATTAAGGTGAAAAATATTAGCTGCAAGTACTAGATATGGAACAAGAGAGGAAATGGAAAACATGAAATGTTAGATAGGGGATGAATATATGTACTGTGAAACTAAGAATGACAGACATTTTTTTAGTATATTGTATATGAGATATAGAATCTGAGAATGGGATTATGAGATACGGGATATAGAATGGAAAGACATAGGTTAGTAATACTAATAGGATATAGGATGTGATATAAGCTATATGAAAAATGGAATGTGGGATGGTATTATGAACTATACAAGAGGCTTGGGATAATGGATATGGTATAGTGGATATTAGATGTTGGATATAGGATATAGAATATGTGAATAGCGGTGGAAGTGGAATAGAAATCGTGGAGTTTAATATACAATTTTTTAATGTACTTACCTTATTAGGTATGGAAAATGAAGTATCGGTTGTAGGATACATGATAGGGATACATAATGTAAGATTTGAGGTGCAGGATGTAGAAGATGGAATAAGATGTAAGATTGGAGTAGGCAGATTTTTGCTTTACGAATTAAAGAAACGCGACCTTGTTATGTAATGTGTTGATTCGCTATTGTGTTATTGCCTCTGTTATCTAAAAATAAACTTTATCTTAAAAGGCTTCGCAAACACTGAAACGAAAAAACAATTGGTTTATGCGCGATGTATTTCTATTTGTCATTTATGTAAATTCTCAAAGTTATATCACTGTTATGGATAGCTTATCGTAGATAGCAATAATTTGCTTGTTTTACAATATTTACGACATCTTTACGAAATAGTTTAAAATTTATGTCGAACGATTATTCGTTTCCTCGTACACGTTTCCTTGAAATAAACTTTTATTTTAAAAATAAATCGGTCACAATGTATATTTGTCATCAATATTGTTTCGTCAAAGTGCAACATGTTTCTGTTTTAATTAATCGGCGAATTATGCAACTTTTCATTGTGTTTACGAGTCGACCGATAAACTATCGTTTCGTATAATGAGAAACCTTGAATTTTCGGTGGCAATAACGTACACAAGAAATTTCAAGCGATAAGAATCGCGCAACAAGTTGCACGAGGAAACGAAGCAAAGAAAACGGTATTATAATCGAGTTACTTGATAGGTTATGAAAATTCGGAAAAGCGCAACAACGGTAGTTATGATCAACTAGAGCGTGTTCAATTATGTTTTCGATGGTTATGATCATTGAAGCTTGACACACCGCCATTCGTTACGCATCGTATATCTAAGCACATCGGATTAAAATGAAAACGCTGCGAATTCCATCAAAATTAATCTATGCATCTTCTCCTACGAATCTTCTAACTTCAGACTCACTTGAAATTCAGGCTTTGTTTTCTGTTTTTTTTGCTCTTGCATTCCAACGAAGAAACAAGTTTTGCACATACATTTTTACATACATTTTAAACTCTTTTCACGAACAAAAATTTCTGAAAAACACACGAAAGTCGATGAACTTTCGAGTCGATTCCAAATATGTGGATTTACCTGGACACCAGCGATTCAGAGAAGAATTGCGTTGACGCCGGCAATGAGAGACTTCGCGAATAACCAAAGATAGTCCCGTTGATCTCCGTGCGCACCTGACACGACGAAGGTTGTGGCGTGACTGCCGTCGAAGGTAGCTCGACGAACGGTACTTACCTACCCAAGCAGGTAGGTACATTCAGCAGCGAGCGAGAAGTCGATAACACCGTGCATCGTTTGTAGTTCCTTGCCACCTTCTGTATCTTTGATGTATTCTCAAATATTCTCCGAAGGTTCTGTGTATGCAGCTGTAAATACGAATTTGCATGAAAGATTCTTGAATTATTGTTTGCTCGAAAGTTCGAGTACTGCACTTCTTTTTAAAGTTTTTATTTGAATAAACAAAGACTACTTATAAACGGAGAAAAGGTGGGAAATCTGTTTTTGTTGGTATAATCTTCATATGTATTGTTGATTCTTAAAATTGCTTAGTGCGGTTCTTCCACATATTTTCAATCATAAACCAGCAAGTTTGAATATCAAAATATCAAACTACACGTATTGAAATGGAAACAGAAAAGATACGAACCTTCTGTGGAATTTCGAAGAATTACCAGAATTATAAAAATATTTCCTGTATATAGGTTGATGGTCGATAAAACCAGCTTGCATCGCGGGCAGGATCGCCACTTTCGGTGGCCCTTGCTGGCAACCAGTCATTGACCCCGAAACGAATTTAGAGAACACGCGTCAACAAGGCGCAATCCGTTGAATTCGAGGTGCCAAGGTCGAGTCTCATCTACTCACGACAAAGATTCACCTAACCGGTTCGAAATTCTATGGCCAGTTGCCAAGATTTCGATAACCACTGTCTCTTGGCATTCGACCATATTAAACCGCTTAACATCCGTGATACATAGTGACATAGCTATACACTTGGCTATATATTTACATACATAGCTATATATTTCAACGTCTACACAAACATTTGATGAATATATTGTGTGTGTTACACTTTCACATTTTGGAATTTCATTAATACTATAATGAGATCCGATCATCATGGTTGTATTGGTAAAGTTTGAAATAAATCTCGCAATGTACAATAGATGAATAAATTATGTTACCATAAACTCAACACAAAACATATTTACGAAATGCATTTATTATACGCTTAAGATGGTTATTCGTGCTGCACATTATTTTTTTAGTAAATATATATCTTTAATAAATATATTGTAATTTACGTAGTAATGCGTTGTATAATATTTTTTCTGATAAGTGTTCGGATACTTTGCTTCGAAGTATACTTATGTGATCATGGTAAGGAACAACCTAATGTAAATTGTTTTGCTAGCACTATTGTTTCTTGTATATTCCCCGTGAACTTGAAAAAAAAAACCTGGACATCAAATGGTTAAGTAACCCATAAATCGCTCGAACAGCTGTCGAAGTAACTTCTTTCCGGCACTGATTGCGTTAAAAAAATACCGTGGCGTTTAGTTACGCACGCGTGCTGCTAGGCTCGAGAAACACCGTTACGAGATCAGAATTCTTGTTTTCATCTACGTTTTGCTCGATGAACTCCGATGCTCGATGCGGAACACAGGAATTTCGCTATGATGCAATTTGATTCTATGATGCACTAAACTCTACGCTCTATAATGTGAAAATATCTTTACTGTTACTCTTTTGTCTCGTTTGTTCTCTCATAAACGATGCACCATGTTTATTATGCAACCTGAACATTCAGCACTACGACAGATATCAGAAAACACTTTGCCGTATCGTCTTTATTCTTTAATTCTTTTTTATTTCTAGAAGACAACGTGTCGTATCTATAATTTTATTCGCTGCTTCGTCCATTGTTAATAGTATTCAAGTTTGAAAAGGCCTTAAAGTTATAATCATCATCGGCAAAGCTCCACTCCCTCTTTTACGAGTTTCGTATTACGTCTGTATATTTTTATTCGCACGAAAATATTGATTTATACCGGACTCTCTTCAATATTGTACGCGAGAATAATAGATGAAAGAAGAGAACATATGCAAGCAAGAGAGCTTGGCTGCCTTCATGTGCGCGCCACGATAAATCGTACGTTGCATCGAAGCCAACGAATGTAGAGGAGTGCCATTGAGTAGCAAACCTTATAGTAGAGTCTGATTTCGGAAAAATGTAGGAGACGGTGCTGGAAGTAGTTGGTATTTGGCCTACGAGAGATGGATCTTCCTTTATTCGGTGGATTTTCGTAATGACGACGCGAGTGGGTTTAGAAGCCTAGTAAAATGCAAACTTGGGTATTACTTAAATTCAGTGAAACTTCATTTATATGAACTTGATAAAAATAGTTTATAGATTAGAAGATCACTGATTCTCCCCGCTACCTAAGTTGTTTCGTTCATATAATACAAATTTAAATGAATAGATTTAGTTAGCAAAAGTTTTTGTAATCAGCCATTGATTAACATTTAGTTCAAATAAATAAAAATTATATAAACGGAGTTCTACTGTACAGCAGAATCTCGTTTGGTCGAACACGTCGGGGCCAATGCCACGTGGCAAAAAAGTAACTGAAATTAAATCAATTCTCAGAACAAATGCCGTTACTTTGTAAACTAAATCGTCCGCCTTGCCTACAACTCGAATAATATTTCAAATCCACATTAGCATTAAAGACCATGTCATGTTGTTTAAGAAAGTTAACCAAGGTAGAAGATCATTTGAAAACGATTTCTTTGAACTTTGTGTAGAACGAAATTACTTTCCCTATATCGTTCATACAACAAAAATAATTCGTTATTTCAAACTGTTTTTTATCTTTATTTCAAATAAAATTTGTCCAAACCTGGTAAAGAATCGTCAAATTTTCCGGTTACGCGCCGTAATTCGAAACACGCTCATGATAACATAAATTCAATTCTAAAGAGCTGATCAGTTCTTAATAATTCTTATCATAGCGATGTTATGATCGAATATTTAAAAAAAAACGAATCGTTACTTAATGATGCCGTATCTTGGTTATGCCTCCGGGTTGTCTTTCACGGTCCAAGTCTGATTTTAGCCGTTCCAAAGTACTTCAAGATTCGATTAATGCAAACTCACATATAGAATTCATTATAAGAATTCACATATAGATATAGATTTGTTTTATTCCCCAAACGTTATGAGAAATGCATTGGATGTTTTTATATTTTTATTTGTTCAGATTATGTGCAGTCTATATAAATACGACCGCATTAGGACACCACCTTACATCTATTAACAAATAACCAATAAACAACAGTACATAACAAATTAACATATAGCAATTTTCATCCATTTAGTGTCTTACACCATGTACGTGTTTTACGTAAAATATTTATAATACAACTGAGTTAGCTGATAAATTTATACTAAATATCAGCTACCGCCCTCATATTTACGGCAGTATATATAATTCTGATATACATATTTCGAATGTAAAAGTACATTGTATAAAATAAATATAACAATTCAAGGTAAAGGTTACTTTTCCACGTAAAACGATCGGTTTCTAACATTTTAACTATGACGTGCCTTACCCATCTTCGTATGTTCCAAAACTCGGTGAACTCGCCAGTAAGTCTAAATAGTCCCAAAAAATTGAACTATTTTCTGGCAAGCGAGTTTGCGTCCACTTGTCTTTGCTCCATCACCTCTGCGTATTGGCATTGCAAGTGATTTACATTCTCGACAACGTAATCGTTCATTGTATCAACGATGGATCACTCTTCGGCTTAACGATGCATCTTTGTGGTCAATTCGAGATTATCAAGACGAATTTTATTAAGTCGATTAACTTCGAGAAGTTTGGCTGTTAGAAAAAATCCGACTTTCCGTGGAACGACACTGTCAACCCTGGTACCGGGCAATAATTTAGAACAAATCCTCGATATAATCATATTGGTGCAACTACTGATGAGCGCCTCGTTGATTTGCGTCGAAGGTAAAAATATGTCGCTTCTACATCCTTTTCTCTGTTTTCGTTTTCATTAGCTGATGTGAAATACCTGTGATAACGATAGGAAATTTAGAGTACTATACATGTTTATTCCGTTTATTATTAACATTAAAAATGCAAATGATTAAAATATAAATCGAGGATATATAAGCCAAAAGACATGTTTCCATCCATACACTTTGCAAAAGATACATTCAAATCTCAAAATCTACAAAATTATGAAAAATCGCAAATTGATCACTTTGAACAACATTCAGTTTCTACTGTTTCTTCTTTCTAAATTGTGCCAACTCAAAATCATGTAAAAACAGAGACAGGTACAATTAGTATATTACCTTGAAAGCTTCGCCCTGATCTGGCATTCTCATACAATTGTACCCTTACGTCTACGCAGCCGATGCTGTGGAGTCTCATCCTCTGAATCTCGCGTAAGCCGTCTACACTTCTAGTATCACATTCTAGTATCAATCTCGAGCACGTGGCACTAATAATCAACCATGGAGACTTAACGATCCACGTGACAGCTGGGAAATTCCTCCTGATGAACCCATTCACTTTCAAAGAAATACCGAAGACGTGAGATTCTTATTTGTCCATTTTGAGGGTAATGATGGATACGTAGAAACCATTGGTCGCAAGTGCTACGTATATATGCAGTGAATTCTCGTACGGCACCAAGCACACGACAAGACTCTCAGACTCCCTCGTTCTGCACTCGGTTGTCATCCCCACTACTGCACTGGCGGGAGTTTTCCGCATGGGGATCTAATGTTCCCTTTAAACACATCGTGAAGTTCAAGGGCTGAATACTGTAACCTGATCCATGAAGCACTATTAATTTAACGATGAAGCTTCTTTATTTGTGTTCTTTTTTCAGACGGATCTTTTACTAATGCATTTGCGGCATTACTCTATTTAAAATAAGATCGAATACGATATAGTTTAAATCACTTTCACACACATGTGACAGATGAAAGAACATAAGTTAAATTCACTAAATAAGCACATATGTCGCAAATTATATCGTGTTTGATTTTGTTTCAACCAGAAAAACCCCGTAATTACGTTGGTAAAAGCTTTATTCAATAAAAATTAATTTCATTCAACGTTAGTATTGCTTCACCGATTTTCTGATCTAGCCGACTTTCGGGCCATTTTTTCTAACACTCGCACTGTTCTTTCCTATGTCTAGTGGGAGCTACTCTTGGTAATTCCTTGCGTAACAAAGACGATACTACAGCAGCTCTGCAGAAACAGCAGCGAAATATTCTGTTACGCAAGACTTTCACTAACATATCTACGTACGAAGCATACTATAATCTCTTAAACACGAGTGCACAACGTTTTCGATCAATGTATGCGAATAAATAAGTCAGTTTAGAGCCATTTCGAGATCACGCAATTACGATCACAGTCTTTGCTTGCGTTCAATATAATCTATTGCATCGATCATAAGTAAGACGTTTCAGTTTTCCCACATTACTTACAAGAAAGGGTATTTGCTTGCTATAAGAAAATAGATCTTCCTCCTTTGCGTTTACTTACATACCGTTGCAACCTTAGTCTGATAATTTATAATAAAAATTGAATATTCTTTGAAGACACAGACCAATTTTCGAAACAGACGACGCCGAACAAAAGAAAACGCGGTATAGAAGCATGGCAATAAAGTATTTACCTATGAAGTAACCACCACCACTTGAATTTTCTTGGAAATGTGCAGTTGAAATAGAAATGGTAACCAATTGGGCAGCAGACGTAATTGAACGATTATAGCAGAATAAAAGATAAACCGAAAATAGATACAATTTGTTAGTATGTTGGAAGAAGGAAAGGGAAGATATTCACGATTACGTGGAATTACTTGTCGATCCTCATTTTGTAAGGATGAAAGAGTCGTCGGATGAAGATTTCGCTTACGCGATGGCTCCGCTGAAAATCATGTCGTGGCCTGTAGGAACCTGGCCTCCTCAAGTGTACGATATCTTCTCCGCTATACGTGCTATAATCGCGATTCTACTTCTGGTATGAAATTTTTGTGATTCTGTTTCTAAGTTGACACGTTAACTACCAACTATATAGAATCGGGGACAAAGTAAGTGGGCAAGCAAATGGAACTAGTTTTAATGTTGTGCACTTATATCCTTTTTATTGCATATCGTTATACTACATAGATTAATCAGGAAATAACAGGAAATAACAAGCCGTATTTAACGAAACTACAGTGACAACTACTCCTCCTACTTATCCACTTACTTTTAAGCAAACGTGTTAAATGAAATTTCTAAAAGCCAAATTGATCCGCTCCACGTTCTGCTACTCCGACAATTTTGTAATTACTACACGTTATTTGTATTCTCTTTGGAAGACACCTGACGTATTTCTATAAATTTTCTTATAACATAGAAATCGTTTAAATTATAATGAATTCAAGCATAAATTAAGAAAGCAAATATGAATAATTTCATCGCACTTTTTACTTTTCAATTTGTGAACCTAATCAATGTGGTTTCTGAGTGACTGAATTTGTTTTATAGCTACTCATGCTGATCATCGTGCAAATGGAGTTGTATTTAGACAGTAGCGACGCCAAGAAGAATCTGGACGCTCTACTATTAATTACCTGTGGCATTTTGGCGTTATCAAAGATCATACGCTTTCGCATTCAGCCTGATGGCCTTGTTTCGAATTTTGTCTCGGCGGTTAAAGATTATAACGAACTAAAAGACCAAGAGAAACGAATGATAATGCGAAGACACGCTTATATGGGTAGACTGGTGTCTGCTAGTGTGATATTTTCTTCGTGCATCGGCTCGACTCTTTACTTGGCTATCCCTATGCTATCTGGAGATGAAGAAAAAGATATAGTTAACGTAACGAAAGGAAGTATAATGGATTACCCTATACCTTCCGAATGTGTAATGGCCCTTATACAATTGCCGGATAATTTGTTCTTTATGGTTTTTATCATAGAGTACTTGATGCTATTGTTCACGAGCACTGGAAATCTAGGTAATGAATCGCCGTGTCCAATGAACCACCCATTGTCAGGAGCCATTCTAATTAATCCATAGATTTTAACGAAGAAGAAAGATTAACATCATTTTTTCAAACGCAAGGAACTGTTCTTTTATTTGCATTGGCTTCTTACAATCAGTCCCTAAAACTTGTCGTACGATTTTATTCGCAATTTAATTTACATAAATATAGTACTCTATATTGAAAATAAACTCCAGACTCGGTATGACACAAAGTATAATGAGGAATTTGAACAGTTGGACGTGTATCTTGTGTGTATGCAATGCGCCTATACCTCCAGATGCCGAAATTAATTATCCGTTTTGGACAATGAAACTAAGAACGCGATAAAAAATGGAATTGATCAGTTTGGCTCCTGATTTGCTTGATTGGCTCGGTACATGTACAGATACTTGCCCAGAGTAGCGCAAGAATCTAGCTCATTTAGTTTGAAATATGAATTAGGAAGCGATACGTTGTTCTTCGGTATTATTTTTCACCTGTGCGGTCAGGTAGAAATTCTGAGATTAGAGTTCAATAGACTAGGTAACAAGAACGAAAGAACAATGGAACGTTTCATCGTGTTAATCAAGAGGCACATTTATTTATTGAACCTAGCCCACATGCTCAACGAGACAATTAGCTCTATCTTGGTTATGCAACTATTCTCGAGCTGTGTGCTTATTTGTACAACCGGTAAGCGTTCTGATCTCGCTTAATAAAATAACACGAAGCCTGGTATAAGAATATTTGAATATCATTTATATATAGGTACAATATTCATCTATTTTTAGGATTTCAACTTATTCTCGATCTGAGCATCGGAAACATAGTCATGACGATGAAAGGATTTATAGTTCTGAACGCTATGTTGGTGCAACTATTTGCATACAGTTATGTGGGCGATTATTTAACGCGCCAAATGAAAGGTATCAGCGACTCGATATATTTTTGCAACTGGTACGATATATCGAAAAGTATGGCAAAAGATATTATTTACGTTATTATGAGAGCTCAATATCCAGTGTTCTTGAAGGCTGGCAATTTCTTTATCGTCAATATGGAAACGTATATGAGTATTCTGAAAACTTCTATGTCGTATCTTTCAGTCCTTCGAGTAATGGTAAATGCTTGAAGCGGTATGAACCTAATAAAGTACAATAAAATATAAAATATTTTCTTTCTGGTGTTTTAATATTCACTTCGTATACTCGAAATCAAATAGTTTTGGAATCGAATGTACGCAGTAGATCGTCTCAGTAGACTGTTATGGTCAATGATTCACGCAATTTTCGATAGATGTTATTGCAGCATCGTTTGTTTATAGCCACTGACTAAGAACAGGATAGACGTGACATTACATGGGTGTTCGCGTCTCTGATTCTGAAATACAGGAAAAAAACCAAAGTTCATTTGTATTACACTGTGGTCAAGGAACAGGAACACAACAAGAGCCGACTCTCCACATGGAAATCCACATGTAAAACAAGAAGGGCCTCTTCTGCGCAAGCAGGCACACGTATATGGATACATATAAACACTATGAATGCCTCAGACAGAGGCATTCAGAAGCAAAATTTCATTTTGTGCCTGTATATTTTTATTCGTATGAAAACAGATCAAAGAAGAGGACATATGCACGTAAGTGGGCGTAAATGTTTTCGTGTGCGTGCTAGGATAAATCGTACGTCAAATCGAAGTAAGTAAACGAAAGTAGAGGTATGTCACTGAAGGGCTAATCATATAATAGTGTCTGGTTTCGCAAATACTCGTTAAGTTTATTGTAACATTATCACAAATCTTACTCCATTCAGTATTTTACATCATAAGTCAAATTTATATAATATTTCAAATGTAGAAATATATTGCATAAAAGAAATATAATAACTTGGTGCAGTCGATTAGTTTCTAATCATCTAGCTGACGTGCCTTACCTCTTTTCAGATCTTTTAACACTCGATGGACCCATAGATAGATCTTAACAATCCCTTGGAATTGAACTACTCGATGACAACATACTGCCTATTTTGCTAACTTTTCCTCATCCCATCTGCGTATTGGCACTGCAGACAATGTGCAACGTCGTCAATGTAATCGCTGATTGGGCCAATGGCGGATTATTCTTCAGCTTAAGGATGAATTCCCCCAAGTACTCATTGCCAGGAGTCATGCTAATTAACTCCATAAATGTTGATGAAGAAAAAGTTTAACATCATTTTTCAAGTGCAATACAATTTGTTTTCACTTGTATCTGTCCTGTAAAATCACTCCTTAAAACTTTACATACCAATTTGTTTGCCATTTTACTTACATAAACATACATACCATTATATTCGTTTTAACGTACATACTATGGTGTACTTTTTTCTAAATGATAATAATCAATAATATACATAAATATTAAAAAGTCAAAGAGTATATTTTTGTCCATATATTTTATTAAGACTCGTTTAAAATCTCAAAATCTATATAATTATTACCGATAAATCATAAATTTATCACTTTTATCACCCTGCTACTTCCATTGTAAGAGAGTTAAATGTCTAGTATTTTCTAAACTCTGCCAAATCAAATTCGTGTAAAAACAAGTATAATTGGTATATTACCTTGATCACCGCAGCCTGTGTATTGTATTCAAAACCAGATTTCGTGTTCCTGGTTTGCTTGAGCACGAGAGAGCACAAGCGTCGGTGCATAAAAAAGCTTCATCTTGATGATGAGATTACTCCAACAGTCGTGCAAAATATAACATTAGTCTTACCGACTTTTTGATAAATTCGATTTTCAGACCACTTTCTTACTCGCCCTCTCTCTTTTTAAATCCGGCAAAATGCTACATCATATCTATCCCTCGCACCGGTTCTTTCCTCGATGGACGTTTGGTTTGGATCCAATTTTAGTGTGCTGTGCTGAAATTTACTGCATTCCTCCCAGGAATTACCCTTTGTAAACCCTCGAGCAACAAAGGCGATATTACTCTTATTCAGCGAAGAAGAGCAACGATATTTTCTCTCACGTAAGACGCAAACTTTCACACAAATAAATGCGCACGGAGCACACTTTAGTCTGTTGAATACCGAGTATACAACTGTTTGGATCAATGCACGCGATTAAATAAGTAATTTTGATGCAATTTTGAGAAACTCCGAACACGATCTTACCCTTCGCTTGCGTTCAAACATAATCGATTGCAATTTAGACGTTTCACTTCTACTACTTTCCCTGTAGCACAGGGTATCTTCTTACTATAAGAAAATAGATTTTCGTTCTTTACATTAACTTACATACCGTTGCAACTCGCATCTAATAGTTTGCATGAAAGTTAAATATTCTTTGAAAACACAGACCAATTTTCGAAACGCATGATCTATTTAACAATTTACCATAGGAGTTGGATATTCTTTGAAAACAGAGACCAATTTTCGAAACGGAAGATGCTGAACGACGGAAAATGCAGTATTAATCGTACAGCAGATCGGCAATAACGTATTTACCTGCGAAGTAACTGCCACTGGAATTTCCTTGGAAATGTGCACATGGCATAGAATTGGTAACCTATTGGACGGCAGATAATTGAGCGATTACAGTGAAATAAAAGATAAGAAAATACACACAATTTGTTAATATATGGGAAGAAAGAAAGGTACGGTACTCGCGTCGACGTAGAATTATTTCTCGATTTTCGTTTTCGAGGATGAAGGAGTCGTCGAGGAAAGACTTCGCTTACGCGATGACACCGATGAAGATCGTATCGTGGCCTGTTGGTACCTGGCCTCTTCAAAATTACGGTATTTTTTCCGCTATGCGTGGCATCATCGTGATCTCTCTTGTGGTATGAAACTTTTTGATACCGTTTCGATGTGAATATGTTTACAATTCGTTATACAGAATCAAGAACATAAATAAGTGGATAAACTAATGGAACTAATTGTAGTGTTATATATGCAGCTACATTTTATTTTTTATTGTATATCGTATAATACATAGATTATTTAGCAAATAATTAAAAGTGATATTTATATTTTTGTATAAACAAGCCGTATCTGACGAACCAAAATTGACGTTTGGTTTTTCTTTCGTAAGGTTTGTTGAATATTTAACTAAACTTTAAGTGTCAATTAAATAGTCGGTGGAAGATTGGAGTTATTGTTTCGGAAAACACTTTGACATTTCGGTAGAATATTTCGAATTACCACAATACTTGTTTCCATTACCTGTCTATTTACTTTTGCCCGAATGTGTTAATAGACATTCTGAAAATCACTTTAATCCGCTACATTTTTTGTTAATTTCACAATTTTACTATTACTCTACACTATTTACGTTCTTCTTGAAAGACAAATGTCTTATTTCTATCGATCTATTTGTGACAAGCGGATTATGTAAATAATAATGAATTCAAAGGTAAATTAAAGAAGCAAATTCTAATAACTCCATCGCTCTTTTTACTTTTTTCATTTGCGAGCCTAATCAATAGGATTTCCGAGTAGCTGAAATTGGCGCTTTTAAGAATTTTCGTTCATTTACAGTTGCTAATGCTAGCGATCTTGCAAATGGAAATGTACTTAGACAGCGGCGACGCCGGAAAAAACGTGGACGCTTTGATATTAATAACAAGCGGCGTTGTGGCCTTGTCAAAAATTATATGGTTTCGTATTCGACCTGCTGGCCTTATTTCGAATTTTACTTCTGCGGTTAAGGATTATGAAGAATTGGAGGGTCAGGACAAACGATTGATAGTACGAAAGCACGCTTATATAGGCAGAGTAGCATCTGCCACTGTGATATTTTCTTCGTATATCGGCTCCACTCTTTACATGACTATTCCTATGCTGGCTGGAAATGAAGAAAAAGATATAGTTAACGTAACAGAAGAAAGTACAACGGATTACCCTATACCTTCCGAATACGTAATGGACGTTATACAATTGCCGGATAATTTGTACTTTATGGTTTTTATCATAGAGTACTTGATGCTGTTGTTTACGAGCACTGGAAATTTAGGTAATGAATCGGGTGTTCAATGTCAGGTGCCATGCTGATTAATCCATAGATTTTAACGAAGAACAAAGTTTAACATCATCTTTTTAAATGCAAGGAACTGATTCTTTTATTTGCATTGGCTTCTTACAATCAGTCCTTAAGACTTGACGTACGATTTTCTTCGCAATTTTACTTAAATAAATATGGTACTCTATATTGAAAATAAACCCTCGGCTCAGTATAACGCAAAGTATAATAAGGAATTTGGACGTGCGTATGTAACGTGTTTAAACTCTCAAATGTTGAAACTAATTATTCGTTTTGGACAATGAACTTAAAGAACGCAATAAAAGATGCAATTGATCAGTTTGGCTTCTGAAAGATACATATAAAGATATTTGCTCAGAGTAGCGCAAGAATCTTGCTCATTCGAGTTGTAATATGAATTAGGAAGCGATTCGTTGCTCTTCGGTATCATTTTTCACCTGTGCGGCCAAGTGGAAATTTTGAAGCTGGAATTCAATAAACTGGGCAACGAGAACGAAAGAATAATGGAACGTTTCATCGTATTAATCAAGAGGCATGTGTACTTACTGAACCTGGCCAAGATGTTGAACGAGACGATCAGCTCTGTCTTGGTCGTGCAACTATTCACGAGTTGTATACTTATTTGTACCACGGGTGAACACTTTTACCTCATTTAATGAAATCATATGAAGCTCGATGGCATAAGTTTATTTAAATACGATCAATGTGTTTGAACGATTTGTATCTATTTTTAGGATTTCAATTTATTCTCGATCTGAGCATTGGGAACATCGTCATGGCGATGAAAACATTGATAGTAATGAGCTGTCTGTTGGTTCAATTGTTTGCATACAGTTACGTGGGCGAATATTTAAAGCGTCAAATGGAGAGCGTCGGCGACTCTGTGTACTTCTGCAGCTGGTATCATATACCGAAAAATGTGGCAAAAGGTATCGTTTTTGTCATTATGAAAAGCCAAGATCCAGTTTCCTTGAAGGCTGGGAAATTCTTTATCGTCAATATGGAAACGTACATGAATATTCTGAAAACATCGATGTCGTATCTTTCAGTCCTTCGAGTAATGGTAAATCCTTGAAATGTTGTTAATATAATAAAACAGAATAAAATATTAAATATTATACTTTCAATGATTCAATATTCGTTTCAAATTCATTTAGAGTTGAATGTGCGTAGTAGATAGTCTCGGTAAGCTGTTATGATCAAGTGTCTTTTGTGTGTAGCCATTGACTAAAGACAGGATTGACGTGACGACTTGACATTGAATGGAACTTTATGGCTCAGGTTGTGAAATAACTAGAAAAGATTTGAGTGTTTCTTGCAGCCTCTCCGAATTGCTACTGCGAACGTAGGAAAATTATATTCGTCCCGATCGTCAACAATGACGAAGTCAGTAGCTACGAAGAGATCTTCCTTTGTCGAACTCTCGAAAGAAAATTTGTCTCGTCGCATAACTGACAGCTATGAAACGCCACGTGCATAAGTTGAATTGTCAGCATGCGGTAATTGGGATAACATGTTCCTGTATACGGTATATACACTATATATACACTACTATGTATTTCAATTTTCGACGATTAAGATATATAGGATTTATACCAAAGACAACAGAATGGAAGATATACGAAAAAATACATAATTCAGAACACTTTTACCCATATATTTTATAAAGAATCATTCAAGATCCCAAAATCTATAAAATGATTATGAAAGGTCACATATTTACCACTTTGACTACCTTGCTACTTCTTTTGTTGAAGGATTAAATACCTAGTTTCTTCTAAACTATCAAATCAAGTTCATGTATAATTGGCATATTACCTTGATCATCGTATCACGTGTATTTAATGAAAAATCTGGTTTAGTGATCGTGGTGTGTTTGAGTACAAGAGGAAACATCGGTGAATTGCAAACGTTTCTCCAGATGGTAACGTTGCTCATACAATTCTATAATACCTTTACGCCCACATAGGGGATGCCTCGATCCAAAGGGTTTGCAGTTTATCCTGTTATCAACCTTGAGAACATAGCAAGGGATCTGACACTGATAGTATCAACCGTGTGAACTTGTCGATCTACGTAACAGCTGAGAAATTCCTCTCGATGAACACATTCGCTTTCAAAGAAATACACGTGAAAATCATTGATCGCGAGTGCTACATATATATAGTAAACTTCCGTACAGTACCAAGCACCCGGTAAGGCTCCCTCGTTGAACACTCCATCGTCTCCCCCATTGCACTGGGGTGAGTTTCCCGCTTGGGGTTCTAGTGTTCCCCCTGACACATTGCGAAGTACGAGGGATTAATAACGTAACCTGTTCCATCGGATATTACCAATTCAATAAAGGAATTTTTATATTCTTGATATCTTTCACATTACATATTTACTAACGTAGTTGTGAAATTTTTTCGACTGAAATAACACCGAACACGATATAATTTAAATCACGTTTACAGATATGTAATAGACGAAAGGAACAAAGTTAAATTTACTAAATGAGTAAATATTGATTAATTAAGAAATCCTCACAATTACATGGATAAAAGTTTTATTCGAGAAAAAAGAATTGAATATAACGTTTGTCTCACCGATTTCTTGATCCGGGGAAATGACAAGCCGTATCTATCCGTAGCACTGTTTACTCCCTCGATGAACATTTGGCTTGCCCAATTTTGTTCGATTTTAGGATACTATGCAGAAGTTTTTGTACATTCCTCTTGAGAATTACGCTTGGCAACCTGTCGCACAACAAAGGCAATGTTACTGTTACTCGACGAAGAAGAGCAACGAAATTTTCTCTTACGTAAAACTCAAACATTCGCAAAAATAACTACGCACGAAGCATGCTTTGGTCTGTTGACACGGAGCATACAACCGTTTGTATCAATGTACACGAATAAATAAGTAATTTTAGTGCAATTTTGAGAAACACCGACCACGATCGCACCCTTCGCCTGCGTTGAAAATAATCGATTGCAATTTAGACGTTTCAGTTCTACCACTTTCCTTAGAAGAAAGGCTATCTTCTTACCATAAGAAAATAGATCATCGTTCTATGCGATACTTACATATCGCTACAACCCTACTCTAATAGTTTACTATGAAAGTTGAATATTCTTTGAAAATACAGACCAATTTTCGAAACACAAGTAGTTCAACAGCTATGAAAGTTGAACATTCTTTGAAAAGTCGAACTAATTTACAAAACGAATGGCTCTGTACGACAGGAAACGCGATATTACTCGTACGGAAACTTGGCAATAAAGTATTTACGTACGAAGCAATCGCCTCCTCCCTCCCCCACTGAATTTTCCGAAATACGCAGGTAACGTAGAAATGGTAAGTTACTGAACGATGGATAATCGAGCAATTATAATAGAATAAAAGATCAACCGACGAATAGGGATATAATTTGTTGTATGCGGGAAGGAAGAGTAGGATGGTATTCACGATAACGTGGAACTGTTCGTCGATCTTCATCTTGCGAGGATGAAGGCCTCATCGCGTAAAGACTTCGCTTACGCGATGACTCCGTTGAAGATTGTGTCGTGGCCTGTAGGTACCTGGCCTCTTCAAGACTACGACATCTTCTCAGCTATGCGTGGCACCATAGTGATCTTTCTTATGGTATGAAACTTTTTTGATACCGTTTCGATGTGAATACGTTTGCAATTCGTTATACAGAATCAAGAAGATAAATAAGTGGACAAACTAATGGAACTAATTGTAGTGTTATATATGCAGCTACATTTTATTTTTTATTGTATATCATATAATACATAGATTATTTAACAAATAATTAAAAGTGATATTTATATTTTTGTGTAAACAAGCCGTATCTGACGAACCAAAATTGACGTTTGATTTTTCTTTTGTAAGGTTTGTTGCATATTTAACTAAACTTTAAATGTCAATTAAATACTCGGTGGAAGATTGGAGTTATTGTTTCGGAAAACACTTTGACATTTCGGTAGAATATTTCGAATTACCACAATACTTGTTTCCATTACCTGTCTATTTACTTTTGCCCGAATGTGTTAATAAACATTCTGGAAATCGAGTAATTCTACGATTTTACTATTACTCTGCGCTATTTACGTTCTTCTTGAAAGACAAATGACTTGTTGCTATAAATCCTTGTATGAAGGAAATTATGTGAATAATAGTAAATTAAAAGGTAAATTTAAAAGAACTCATTTTTATTTCTTCATCGCACTCTTTACTTTCCAATATGTAAATTTAACCAACCCAAATGCAGACGAGCAACTTTTCTTCCGCGCAACATCGCTACCATCGTATGCCTCTCTTCGTTTTCCCAGTTAAGAAATACGAAGGCAGAGATCTGATCTTAGCGATATCATGCGAACGAAAGTCGTTTCTCTGCATGCGGCGTCAAAAAATGACTTTTGAGTAGCTGAAATTGACACGTTTAAAAGTTGTCGTTCTTTCACAGCTATTAATGCTACTGATCGTGCAAACGGAGATGTACTTCGACAGAAGCGATGCCGAAAAAAACCTTGACGCCCTACTATTAATTGCCTGTGGTATTTTGGCGGTGTCAAAGATTATGTGGTTTCGTATTCGACCAGCTGGACTTATTTCGAATTTTACCTCGGCAGTCAAGGATTATAACGATTTGGAAGATCAAGAGAAACGGGCGATAATGAGGATGCACGCTTATATGGGCAGAGTGGTATCTGGCAGTGTGATCATTTTCGCGTATGTTGCCACGGTTCTTTTCATGATTGTGCCTGTGCTAGCTGGTGTGGAAGAGGAAGATATATTTAACGTAACGGAGGAAGGTGTACCGGATTACCCTATGCCTTCCGAATATGTAATGGAACTTATAAAAATGCCAGATAATTTATACTTTATAGTTTTTATCATAGAGTGCCTGATGCGGCTATTAGTAAGCACTGGAAATTTAGGTAATGAATTCTCATATCAAATGAATCCATCACTGTCAGAAGCCATACCAATCGTTTCCATAAATTGAAATGTAAACGAGAGTGATAAGAATGAGCATTGTTTGTCAAAATTTTCATCGCAATTAACGATTATAACTTATTTGCCCCTAGCGATTAGAAAAGAGGTATTAGACGAACTTGCTTGATTTCACGTATTATAGTAGAATACATAACTCCGTATTAACAATCCTTTTGTATGTGAATGTGTGGAGAAAATATAAAGGTCAATGTTTTTAAGTCGAATGAAATGTTTCTTTCGTTCACATTATCCCTTTATGGCAAACCATTGAAACTCCACACGCCAAGAACTTTCGCCACTTTATTTACATAGACATTGCATTTGGTATCAAATATGAAGCGCCAATATTAGAATAACTGAAAGCACATTATCAGAGAATTACACAGTTGGACTTGTACTTCTTGCGTATGCGGTGTGTCTACAACTTCAGATATTGAATACTAATCATTCAGTTTGAAAAATGATATCGAGAACTTGGTTCAAAAAGTTTGGCTTCTGATAGGCTCGAGTACCCATATTTGCTCTAAATAGCTCAAGAACCATGCTTATTTACTTTAAATTATGTATTAGGTAGCGATTCGTTGTTCTTCGGCATCACTTTTCATCTATGCGGTCAAGTGGAAATTCTAAAGCTAGATTTCAATAGACTAGGCAACGAGAACGAAAGAGCCATGGAACATTTCATCGTATTAATCAAGAGGCATGTCTACTTACTGAACCTGGCCAAAATGCTAAACGAGACGATCAGCTCTATCTTAATCGTGCAACTATTCGCGAGTTGTATACTTATTTGTACAACCGGTGAACATTCTTACCTCACTCGATAAAATGACACGAAGCCTGATGGCAAAAGTTTATTTAAATACGATCAATATGTTGGGATAATTTGCATCTGTTTTTAGGATTTCAATTTATTCTCGATCTGAGCGTTGGGAACATCGTCATGGCGATAAAAACATTTATAGTACTAAGCACTCTGTTGGTGCAATTGTTTGCATACAGCTACGTGGGCGAATATTTAAAGCTTCAAATGGAAGGCGTCGGTGACTCGGTGTATTTCTGCAGTTGGTACGATATACCGACAAGTATAGCAAAAAATATTATTTATGTCATTATGAGAAGTCAAGATCCAGTTTCCTTGAACGCTGGCAAATTCTTCACCGTCAACATGGAAACGTACATGAGTATTCTGAAAACTTCGATGTCGTACCTTTCAGTGCTTCGAGTAATGGTAAATGCTTGAAGTGGTATTAGTCCAATAAAGCACAATACAGTAATAAATATTATACTTTTGATTATTCAATATTCATTTCAAATATTTGAAATCAAATTGATTTGGAGCCGAATGTGCGCAGTAGATCGTCTCAGTAGACTGTTACAATTGATACTTCGCCCAATGACCAATAGATGGTATTGCAGCGTCGTTTGTGTGTAGCGTTCTGGATTGGCTACTCTATCGCATACCTACTTTACCGACATAGGGCAAAGATTTGAGTAGTCTTCAAACTTCGATTTTTAATAACAAATATCTAGAGACTGTTCAACGAAACGAGAAAGTAGACATGAATAAAATGTGACCGCTATGGCTGCAACTATTGTGTTATATAAACACAATGTATTATTTACATTTATATTACTTACTTACAGACTGACGATATCATCGAATAATGAGATCAAATTCGAATAATGATCATTTCGATTAACGATTATCTCCACTGCATGCTGCACTATGTAACAGGTCCGAAATTGTACGGTCAGGTGCTAAGATTTCGATAATTTTAATTTTATTATCAACGCCTTAACACTCGTACCCGTCACACATAGAATGCCACGAAACTATGTATTTTAACGCTTATACAAACATTTTATGAATGCATTATACTATGTGTTATACTTCCACATTCTGAAATTTCATTAATGCTGAAATGAGATTTGATTTTCACGATTATATTGGCAAAGTTTGATGCAAATCTCGTAATATATAGATGCACAAAATATATTTATTTTATGCTTAAGATGACTATCTATGCTGTACTAATATCTTAGTAAATACATGTTTTCAATAAATATCTTGTAATTTCTGCAATCACGCACGTATAACAATCATAACATACACAAATGTTTTCTATGATAAGCATTCATAAGCATTCTATCTTACTTTGTTTCGAACTTTACCAATGTCATCATGATAACGAATGAATTAATGTAAATTGTCTACCTAGCACGATTCTTTCTTTTACATTCCCCGCAATTTCGATAAAAACCTGGCAGCCAAGAGGATTAATAACTCACCCCTTAAATCACTCGTACAGCTGTTGAAGTAACTTCTCTCCAGTTTCGATTGCGTTAAAAAATACGGTAACGTTTAGTTACACAAGCGTGTTATTAACCTTGAAAAACACCATTGAGAGATCAGAATTCTTATTTCCAACTACATCTTGCTTCATGAACTCCGATGCTCGATGCGGAATACAGGATTTTCGCTACGATGCACTAAGCTCTACAATGTCAAAATGTTCTTCTCTATTATCTTTACTGTTGTTCTTTTATCTCGCTTCATTTCTCATGAACAATACACGATATCTATTACGCAATTTGAATACTCGGCTCTACAATGTCACGTAATGTTTTTCTATATTAACTACATTCTTTGATCTCTTTTGATTTCTTGGAGACAACATGACATGTCTGTGACTTCATTCGCCGCTTCCTTAATAATTAATAGTATTCATGTTTGAGAAAACCATAAAGCTTCCGGAAACAGTTGCAACCACAGTCTTCTACCATCTGTTCTACCATCTTATTTCGGTTTGTTTCTCTACATTTTTTGTTGTATGAAAATATAGGTTTGTTCAAACTCTCCTGAGTGCCGTATGCATGAATAATAGATCAAAGAAGAGAACGTATGCACGTAAGTGGGCGTGACTGTCTTCGTGTACGCGCCACGATAAATCATACGTCGAATCGAAATAAACGAAAGTAGTAGAGAGGAGTGTCATTGAGAGGCATACCTCACAGTAAAGTCTGCTTTAAAAAAAATGCGCGAGAAGGTAGCAATCGAGGAGTACGTACGGAATTTTCTAGTGCAGGAGACGTTGTTGAAAGTAGTTGGTATTTGGCCCACGAGAAACGGATCCTCTTTCGGTCGATGGATTTTCGCGATGATGACGCAAGTAAGTTTGAAAACGTAGTAAAGAGCAGGCTTGGGCATTATTTAAATACAGTTGAGCTTCATTTATATGAACTTGTTGGGTACAAATAGTTTATACAATAGGAGTTCGCTGATTCTCTCTACTATCTGTGATTTTTTGTTCACATTCAAATTCGAATTCACGTTCACGTTCAAATTAGTAGATTCAAATAGCGAAACCCTGTCTAATCGGTCATTGATTAAAATTTAATTGGAATAAGTGGGGTTTATCTAAACGAAATTCTACCGAACAATAGAGCGTCGTTTATCGGAACCGGCCGGAGGACAATGCCATACGACTCAAATTAAAACAATTGCAAGAGCGAATGTCATTTCATTATAAAACGAATCGTCTGTATTATTCATAACTTGAATATATTCGAAACAAGAAGCTTGAAATGCAAATTAACATTAAAACGAAACTCACTTTACTTAAAAGAAGCAATTAGGATAGACAATTATTTGAAGACGATTACCTTAACCTTCGCATATGAAATGAAACTACTTTCCTTATGTTGTTTCTACAATAAAAATAATTCATTATTTTTGTATCTTCGTTTAAACAAAAATTTGCCCAAGCATGGTAAATAATCGTCGAATATCAGAGATCGGCTAGATCTTCCTAGGAATCCTTTCCGTAATTAGATCAGTACTATCTACAGCCTGTCTCTGGAAGTTTATCGTCACTGTCTCGACATCGACGACACGATGGATGCGTTCGTCATGGATCTTTCTTCCATCGTCAGCCTCGCGAAACTGTTCATCATGCGCCGGAATTCGAAGCACGCTTACGTTCTTATAAATTCAGTTCTGAAGGACTGGTCGGCTGTTGATGATTCTCGTCATGAAGATATTATGACAAAATACTATAAAAGAGGACGGATCGTTTCATTGACAATACTGTATCTCGGTTATGCCTCTGGATTGTCTTTCATCGTCAAAGCATTGCCCTTTGGAGAGATTCTGCCGTTCAAGGTTCGACTAAATTCCACGTTAGACTGCGGATGTTTATGAAAACTCAGATAGTGAATTTAAATAGAGATTCGTATTATTCACTGTTTGTTACAATAAACACTTTGGATGTTATTATGTTCTTAGACATCATGTGCACTCTGTATAAAAACACAGCCATAAATATTAGGACACCTTCTCGTTGCACGTATTAAGAAATTACAATGAAATTTACTCTATTTCGTATCTTACACGGTAAGACATATTGTATGTATGTAAATACTTGAAAAATAAAAACAACGAAATACATGGAATTTGTAAATATTAGCTAATGTCCTGATACTAATGGCCGCATGATTGTATATTTCGATTGTATATTTGTAATATAGAAGTACATCGTATAAGAGAAATACAAAACTTCAAAACGAAGATTATTTTTTCGCGTAAAACAATCGATTCCTAATTTTTTAACTGTAACGTGCCTTACCTCTCTTCAGATGTTCCAAAACTCGGCGAATTCATCGGCAAATCTAAAAGGTTCCTTGGAAATGAATTATTTCCTGGCAAGCTATTGTGTGTTTGGCTCGCTACCACTGCTCCAGCGGATCTGCGTATTGATATTGCAGGCAATGCACATTTTCGTCAACGCGGTTGCTCATTGCGCCAACGATGGATTATTCTTCAGCTTAACGATGCATCTCTGTGGCCAGTTCGAGGTTCTCAAGATGAATTTTAACAAGTTCGAGCTGCAGCAATTTGGCTGCCACAAAAGGCTTCGATTTCTCGTGAAACGACACTGTCAGCTCCTGATGCTGGCCAATGATCTCGAGCAAACCTTCAATATGATCATTCTCGTACAGCTACTGATGAGCGCCTTGTTAATTTGCGTCGAAGGTAAACATATGCTATTTTTACTTCCTTTTTACCTATTTTCTTCATTTTCCCTGTAATATGAAATTGATAGTATCATATATGACAATCCAATGCACTGTCCACAACAGCAATACCGACGATTAAAATATAAGACCTGTATCAACAAAATCGAATTAGAAGATATACGAAACGATACAAAATTCAAAATGCAAACTCTAATCCACGTATTTTATAAGTAATTAAAAATCCCAACAATGCACCGGTACAGATGTATAAAATTAATATGAAAAATCGCGTCATTTTGATCAAATTCATGTAAAAACAGACCAAAGAGTAATTAATACGTTACTTTGATTATCATATCAGGTTTCGTGTTCCTGGTCTGTCTGGCCACGAGAGACAACGTCGGTGCATTGAAAAGCGTCATTCTGATGGTGACGTTACTTATACAGCTGTACCTTTACGCGTATGCAGGCGACGTTCTCGAGTCTCGATCCAATGAGATAGCGCATGGCGTGTACGATTCGCCTTGGTATCAACCTCGAGGACACGTAGCAAGGGATTTGATGATGATAATCAACCGCGGACACAGGTCGTACCACGTGACAGCTGGGAAATTCCTCTCGATGAACATATTCACATTCAAAGAAATTCTGAGGTCATCAGCTTCCTATTTGTCTGTTCTGAAAGTAATGATGGACACGTGAAAACCATTTGATCGCGAGTGCTATGTATTTCTTTCGCGACCCTCGATACATCTAAGACTCAAACCTTCACAAACATACCTATGCACGAAGCATGCTATAATTAATTAATCATGAGTATACAATGGTTTGGATCAGTGTATGTGAATAAATAAGAATTTTTCCAGAGTGCAATTTTAAGACAAACTGATTACGAACGTCCCATCGTTTGAGTTGAAAATAATCGATTGCAATTTACTCGTTTCAGTTCTTCTACTTTCCTTAGAAGAAAGGGTATCTTCTTACTATAAGAAAATAGATCTTCGTTCTTTCCGTCTTTCCTTACATATCGCTGGAACCCTATTCTGATATTTAGCTATGAAAGTTGAATAGTCTTTGATAATACAGACCAATTTTCAATACGTATGATCTTTTTAAGAATTTATCATATAAGTTGGATATTATCTATAAATACAGATCAATTTTTGAAACGGGTGGTGCTGCTCGATGGAAACCGCGGTGTTACCCGTACAATAGCATAGCAATATAGCATTCACCTACGAAGTAACTCCCCTCTCCCATTACAATTTTCTTGGAAATGTACAGTTGACGTAGAAGTGGTAACTTGCTGGCGGTGGATAATAAAGCAATTACAGAAGAATAAAAGATGAACCAAGAAATAGAAACACAATTCGTAAACATGTGGGAAGAAGGAAAGGTGTTCACGATTGCGTGGAGTTATTTGTCAATCTTCGTCCTGTCAGGATGAAGGTGTCGACGAGTAAGGATTTCGCTTACGCGATGACTCCGTTGAAAATCTTGTCATGGCCTGTAGGTACTTGGCCTCTTCAAGACTACGATGTCTTCTCCGCTATACGCGCCATAATTGCGACTTTTTTTCTGGTATGAAACTCATACTATTATCCTATGCGAAGTTAACATGTGTGTTATCCACACGAGAACAAAAGTGAGTAGACAATTAGGTGGAATTACTAGATCTAGAGTTATACGAAGTTAAATTTTATATATCATAGTATACACAAAGATTATTTAAAAAATAGTTGAAGTGATATTTTCATTTTTACATAATTGAACTGTGTTTTATGAAAATACATACATACATATTTCTATCAACTGACTTTTCTCCGAACGTACTAATGAACTTTCAAAAAGGCCTGCATTGATTCGCACCACTCTTTGTGCTCATTATTGTTCTCTTTCCTGAGAAATAAATATTTCTATAAATCAAGAGTAGAACATTTCCGAAAAATTTAAGGCAAGGAAATTATGCAAACAACAAGGAATTTAAAGATAGACTGAAATAGTCAAAGTTCCTAACTTCGTTGGTCTTTTTACTTTCCAATTTGTGCACTTAATGAATATGGTTTCCGAACAGCTGAAATTGGCACGTTTAAGGATTGTCGTTCTTTTGTAGCTGTTAATGATAACGATCGTGCAATCGGAGATGTACTTAGACAACAGTGATGCCGAGAAAAATCTGGACGGTCTAGTATTCATTACCTGCGGCAGTTTGGCAGCGTCAAAGGTTATACGGTTTCGTATTCGGCCTGCTGCCCTTATTTCGAATTTTACGTCCGCGGTCGAGGATTATCACGAATTGCAGGACGAAGAGAAACGAGTGATAGTGCGAAAACACGCTTATATGGCCAGAGTGACTAGTGTCAGTATGATATTTTTCGCGTATTTCAGCTCGATTCTTTTCATAACTGTGCCTATGCTGGCTGAAGAGGAAGAGAAAGATATACTTAACGTAACGGAGGAAAGTACATCGGACTATCCCATACCTTCCGAAAATGTAATAGCACTTGTAAAAATACCGGAAAATTTATACTTCATTGTTTTCATCATAGAATACTTGATGCTGCTATTCACGAGCACTGGAAATCTAGGTAATGTACCATCGTGTCTTACGAATTACTGGTTGTCAGA
The DNA here is from genome assembly GCF_000188095.3 of Bombus impatiens. Lineage (NCBI taxonomy): Eukaryota > Metazoa > Arthropoda > Insecta > Hymenoptera > Apidae > Bombus > Bombus impatiens. The sequence goes on along the minus strand of NT_176871.1, from coordinate 1,333,014 downwards.
AGCCACGCTAGTTAACTCCATAAATTGAAATGTAACGATGAATGATAAGTACGAACATCATTTGTTAAAATGTACTTTGCCATTACAATTGCTTTGCTTTTGACGATAGAAAGAGAAAGCATTAGATGAAACTCGATTGACTTACAGGGGCACGTAATCTGGAATTAATACTTTCTTTCTAGGGGAATGTTATAGCAAACAGTACGTAATATGTGGTCAACTTCATTTTTTTAAATGGAAAGAAATTTTTTGTTTTATTTACATTACACTAAACTGTTAAAACGTGACTCCCGATTTGTATTCGCCATTTCTCTTATCATACTTTGTACGAAAAATGGGCCGCCGACATTAGAATAACTGAAGGTTTAGTCAGGTGTATGTAGCGTGCCCGTAATATATGTTCAATGTGAGTTTACTCCGCGTTGAATGTGTGTTTCGTCTCATGCATGTCCAACACGTGATTAATGTGCATTTAATGTATTCTATGTTCCAAGAATTTGCGCTTTTGTAATGTCGAAGAGAAATTATTCACTTTGGACAATTAAATTAAGAACAGTATGCCAAATGCAATTGACTGGCCTGGCTTCTGAGAGGCTGAAATACCGATACTTGCTCAGGGTAGTCTAAGGATCTTACTCATTTATTTTTAAATATAAATTAGGAAGCGATTCGTTGTTTTTCGGTATCACTTTTCACCTGTGCGGTCAGGTAGAAATTCTGAAACTAGATTTCCAGAGACTGAAAATCGAGAGCGAAAGAACGAGGGAACACTTCAACGTATTAACCAAGAGGCATATCTACTTAATTAACCTGGCCAATATGCTGAACGAGACCATCAGCTCCATCTTGGTTATGCAACTATTCACGAGTTGTATACTTATTTGTACAAGCGGTGAACATTCTTACCTCACTCGATAAAATGACACAAAGCCCGATGGCAAAAGTTTATTTAAATACGATCAATATATTGGAATGATATGCATCTGTTTTTAGGACTTCAGTTCATTCTCGCTCTGAACATGGGAAACATCGTCATGGTTGTAAAAACATTTATAGTACTCAGCACTCTCATGGTACAATTGTTTGCATACAGTTACGTGGGCGAATATTTAAGGCGTCAAATGGAAGGCATAGCTGACTCGATGTATTTCTGCAACTGGTACGATATACCGAAAAGTGTGGCAAAAGATATTATTTATGTCATTATGAGAGCTCAAGAGCCAGTTTTCCTGAGAGCAGGACAATTCCTCGTTGTTAATATGGAAACGTACATGAGTATCATAAAAACGTCTATGTCATATCTTTCAGTTCTTCGAGTTATGGTAAACGCTTGAGGTTGTGTATAATATAAAATGCCAGAGAGTTATATTTATCTAATAAAGCTCAATAAAATATTTAATGTATTAAGTTAATCGAATGTGCGCAACAGATTCTCACTAGGCTGTTATAGTCAATATCTCGTGCAATGACAAATAATGAATTGTGTATATGTATATGTACGTACATATTTAAATACATAATACTGTTAAATTATGGTAGGTGACGTAGGACGATTTGATAACGCACTGAAAACAATAATGGTGCTCCTCGTAAAAGATGAAATATATAACTTATACTACGTTCTATTACATTGAGTAGCCCGGAAATAATTAGCCATAAAGCCAAATATAATTAGTATATTACCTTTATCATCGCATCAAGCTTCTTATTATTGGTCTGCCTGAACACGCATACCATCATCGGTCTTGCACTGAAAGCTGTCGACCTAATGCTGAAGTTGCCTATAAAGCTGCAGCTTTACGTTTACGCAGGCGATACTGTCGAGTCTCTATTTGAACAAATCACGCAAGCCGCTTACAATTCGCACTGGTATGAACTTTGACAAGAGTTAGCAAAGAACCGCGTACTGACAATGAATCACGAAAACACCTGCCAGGCGAAAAATTCCATCAGATGAACACATTCGTGTTCAAAGAGTTACCGAGGATATCAGCTTCCTATAAGAGTGTTGTCAAAGTAATGATGAACACGTGAAGACAATTTGGGAGTGACAGGTACGTATTCCTTTCGCCACCCTCAATACATCCTTCGTACAGGGAAAGTGATTCGACGAGGAGGGGCAACAAAATATTCTCTTTCTCAAAATTCCATAAACGTACCTGCACACAAAGGATGCTATAACATATTACACATAAGTATACAGTGAATTGGATCAGTATATACACATAAGTAAAAAATTTTTCAGAGTGCAATTTCCGGTAACAATCGCACCACTTGCTTGCGTTGAAAATAATCGATTGCAATTTAGACGATTCAGTTCTACCACTTTTCTTATAAGAAACGGTAACCCTCTTACTATAAGAAAATAGATCTTTGCTCTTTACATTTGCTATGAAAGTTGTATATTCTTTGAAAACACGGACTAATTTTCAAGACGAATGGCACTGGATGATAGAAGCAACGTATTAGTTATTAACCGCGCAGAAACATGGCAATAAATTATTTACCTACACAGTAATCCCCACTAGAATTTTCTCGGGAATGTGCCTACTGAACGATAGATAATTGGGCGATTATAGTAGAATAAACGATAAACGGAAACATAGAAATACAATTCGCGAGCATGAGGAAAAAAAGAAAGGGTGCATGTGCACGATTACGCAGTATTATTTGTCGACCTTCGTATTGTGAGCATGAAGGCGGCGTTGAATAAAGATTTCGCTTACGCGATGACTCCGATGAAGATTCTGTCGTGGCCTGTTGGTACCTGGCCTCTTCAAGACTACAATATCTTTTCCGCTTTGCGTGTCATAATCACGAGTTGTCTTTTGGTACGAAATTCTTGCGATTCTGTTTCGATGTTAACACGTACGTATACTCGGAGACAAGAATTGAGCGAACAAAAAAGTGTAACTTGCATTAGTGATATATTTAAATTTTATTTATTATACACCTGTGTGCAAAATTCAAGGAATACCCAATTTTCACCGAAAAGTTGCTGATACTACAAGTGTTATAAAATCGTTACCAGGAAACATGCAGCGATCATTCTATGCTCATTTTAAATCAAAAAAACCACTATTTTTAGAAGTTTCATTCATGTGGTAGACTGAGAATGCGAAGCTGCTTTCTCGTTCCGAAATTCAAAATTCAAATTCAAAAGAATCAGACGTTAAAAAATTTTGTTTAGAGCTAAAATGACGCGCGATAATTTGTGCGATGTTTTATTGTACTTTGAGTATTCAGCTGGTATTGTAATAATAGCAGCTCCTCGTAAGTATTGCACAGTCGGAAATTAAGTGTTTCTTTAATTTTGCATGCCAGTGGATATCATTATAGTACAAAAGTTATTTAATGGGTAATTGAAATAATTGAACATTTTCGTATTGTAAATTTGATTATGCCAAGGAAATTGTGTAAACGATAGCGAATTAAAAAGGAAATTAAAATGTGGTTTCTGAGTAGGTGAAATTGACGCGGTTAAAAATTCTCATTCTTTTATAGCTACTAATGCTAACGATCGTGCAGTCGGAGATGTATTTAGACAGCAACGACGCCGAGAAAAATCTTGACGCATTAGTAATACTATCCTGCGGCATTCTGGCTGTGTCAAAGGTCATTCGTTTTCGTATTCGGCCTGCTGCCCTTATCTTGAATTTTACGTCCGCGGTCGAAGATTATAACGAATTGAGGGACGATGAGAAACGAGTGATAGTGCGAAAACACGCTTATATGGCCAGAGTGACTAGTGTCAGTATGATATTTTTCGCGTATTTCAGCTCGATTCTTTTCATAACTGTGCCAATGCTGGCTGAAAAAGAAGAGAAAAATGTAGTTAACGTAACGGAGGAAAGTACATCAGAGTATCCTATACCTTCCGAAAATGTAATGGCACTTGTAAAAATACCGAAAAATTTATACTTCTTTGTTTTTATCATGGAATACTTGATGCTGCTATTCACGAGCACTGGAAATCTAGGTAAGGTATCATCGTGTCTTACGAATTACTCATTGTCAGAAGCCACGCTAGTTAACTCCATAAATTGCAATGTGGCGATGAATGATAAGTACGAATATCATTTGTTGAAATGTACTTTGCCATTACAATTGTTTTGCTTTTGGCGATAGAAAGAGAAAGTATTATACGAAACTCGATTGACTTATAGAGGCACGTAATCTGGAATTAATACTTTCTTGCTAGGCGAATGTTATAACAAAAAGTACGTAATGTGTGGTCGACTTCATTTCTTTAAATGGAATGAAATTCTTTGTTTTATTTACACTACACTTAATCGTTAAAACGTGACGCTCGATTTATATTCGTAATTTCTCTTGTCACACTTCGTACGAAGAGTTTGCGCTTTTGAAATGTTGATTAGAACTTATTCACTTTGGACAATTAAATTAAGAACTGTATACCAAATGCAGTTGACTGGCTTGGCTTCTGAGAGGATGAAATATCGATACTTGCTCAGGGTAGTTTAAGAATCTTACTCATTTATTTTGAAATATAAATTAGGAAGCGATTCGTTGTTTTTCGGTATCACTTTTCACCTGTGCGGTCAGGTAGAAATACTGAAACTAGATTTCAAGAGACTGAAAATAGGGAGCGAAAGAACGAGGGAACATTTTAACGTATTAACCAGGAGGCATATCTACTTAATTAACCTGGCCAAAATGCTGATCGACACCATCAGCTCTATCTTGGCTATGCAACTATTCACGAGTTGTATACTTATTTGTACAAGCGGTGAACATTCTTACCTCACTCGATAAAATGACTCGAAGCCTGATGGCAAAAGTTTATTTAAATACGATCAATATGTTGGGATAATTTGCATCTATTTTTAGGACTTCAGTTCATTCTCGCTCTGAGCATTGGAAACATCGTCATGGCTGTAAAAACATTTATGGTACTCACCGCTCTCATGGTACAATTGTTTGCATACAGTTACGTGGGTGAATATTTAAGACGTCAAATGGAAGGCATCGGTGACTCGATGTATTTCTGCAACTGGTACGATATACCGAAAAGTGTGGCAAAAGATATTATTTATGTCATTATGAGAGCTCAAGAGCCAGTTTTCCTGAGAGCAGGACAATTCCTCGTTGTTAATATGGAAACGTACACGAGTATCATAAAAACTTCTATGTCATATCTTTCAGTGCTTCGAGTTATGGTAAACGGTTGAGGCTGTATATAATATAGAAACCGAGAGAGTTATATTTATCTAATAAAGCTCAATAAAATACTTAATGTGTTACTTTTTACGATTCAATATTCATTTCAAATATTCAAAATTAAGTTAGTCGTATGTGCGCAATAGATTCTTACTAGGCTGTTATAGTCAATATTTCGTGCAATGACGAATAATGAATTATGTATATGTATATGTACGTACATATTTAAATATATAATAAGGTTAAAATATGGTAGGTGACGTAGGACAATTTGACAACGTACTGACAACAATAATGGTGCTCCTTGTAAAAGATGAAACATATAACTTATACTACTTTCTACTACATTGAGTAGTCCGGAAATAATTAGCCATAAAGCCAAATATAATTAGTATATTACCTTTATCATCACATCAAGCTTCTTATTATTGGTCTGCCTGAACACGCATGCCATCATCGGTCTTGCACTGAAAGCTGTCGACCTAATGCTGAAGTTGCCTATAAAGCTGCAGCTTTACGTTTACGCAGGCGATACTGTCGAGTCTCTATTTGAACAAATCACGCAAGCCGCTTACAATTCGCACTGGTATGAACTTTGACAACAGTTAGCAAAGAACCGCGTACTGACAATGAATCACGGAAACACCTGCCAGTCGAAAAATTCCATCAGATGAACACATTCGTGTTCAAAGAGTTACCGAGGATATCAGCTTCCTATAAGAGTGTTCTCAAAGTAATGATGAACTCGTGAAGACCAGTTGAACGTGAGAGGTACGTATTCCTTTAACCACTCTCGGTACATCGTACAGGAAAAGTGATATTACTGCTATTCGACGATGAAGAGCAACGAAATATTCTCTTACGTAAGACTCAAACTTCCATAAACGTCCCTGCACACGAAGGATGCTATAACATGTTACACATAAGTATACAGTGAATTGGATCAGTATATACACATAAATAAGAAATTTTCCAGAGTGCAATTTCCGGTAACAATCGCACCACTTGCTTGCGTTGAAAATAATCGATTGCAATTTAGACGATTCAGTTCTACCACTTTTCTTATAAGAAACATTACCCTCTTACTATAAGAAAATAGATCTTTGTTCTTTACATTTGCTTACACGTCGTTGTAACCTTTGCCTGGCAGTGTCCGATGAAAGATGAATATCCTACGAAAACACAGATCAATTTTCGAAGCGAACATATAGAATGTATAGCAACAACCTGCTATCAAAGTTGAATATTCTTTGAAAACACGGACTAATTTTCAAGACGAATAGCACTGGACGAAAGAAGCAACGTATTAGTTATTAATCATGCAGAAACATGGCTATGAAGTATTTACCTACAAAGTAATCCCCACTAGAATTTTCTTGGGAATGTGCCTACTGAACGATAGATAATTGGGCGATTATAGTAGAATAAAAGATAAACGGAAACATAGAAATACAATTCGCGAGCATGAGGAAAAAAAGAAAGGGTGCATATGCACGATTACGCAGTGTTATTTGTCGACCTTCGTGTTGTGAACATGAAGGCGACGTCGAGTAAAGATTTCGCTTACGCGATGGCTCCGTTCAAGATCCTATCGTGGCCTGTTGGTACCTGGCCTCTTCAAGACTACAATATCTTCTCCGCTATGCGTGTCATAATCGCGAGTTGTCTTTTGGTACGAAACTTTTGCCATTCTGTTTCGATGTTAACACGTATGTATACTCGGAAACAAGAATTGAGTGAACAAATACTTGTCTTAGTGATATATATTTAAATTTTATTTATTATACACCGGCGTGCAAAATTAAAGGAATACACAATTTTCACTGAAAAGTTGCTGATATTACAAGCGTTATAAAATCGTAACAAGGAAGCATACAGCAATCATTTTGAAATTTTTCCACAGAGTTTCCTGCATCATGTGGTACAGTGAGAATGCGAAGCTGCTTTCTCGTTCCAAAATTCAAAATTCCAATTCAAAAGAATCTACAGACGTTAAAAAATTTTGTTTAGAGCTAAAATGACGCGCGATAATTTGTACGATGTTTTATTGTACTATGAGTATTCAGCTGGCATTGTATTAATAGCGCAAGCAGCTCCTCGTGAGTATTGCACAGTCGAAAAATAAGTGTTCCTTTAATTTTGCATGCCAGTGGATATCATTGTAGTACAAAAGTTATTTAATATAATTGAAATAATTGAACATTTTTATAAGAGTGTTGTCAAAGTAATGATGAACACGTGAAGACAATTTGGGAGTGACAGGTACGTATTCCTTTCGCCACCCTCAATACATCCTTCGTACAGGGAAAGTGATTCGACGAGGAGGGGCAACAAAATATTCTCTTTCTCAAAATTCCATAAACGTACCTGCACACAAAGGATGCTATAACATATTACACATAAGTATACAGTGAATTGGATCAGTATATACACATAAGTAAAAAATTTTTCAGAGTGCAATTTCCGGTAACAATCGCACCACTTGCTTGCGTTGAAAATAATCGATTGCAATTTAGACGATTCAGTTCTACCACTTTTCTTATAAGAAACGGTAACCCTCTTACTATAAGAAAATAGATCTTTGCTCTTTACATTTGCTATGAAAGTTGTATATTCTTTGAAAACACGGACTAATTTTCAAGACGAATGGCACTGGATGATAGAAGCAACGTATTAGTTATTAACCGCGCAGAAACATGGCAATAAATTATTTACCTACACAGTAATCCCCACTAGAATTTTCTCGGGAATGTGCCTACTGAACGATAGATAATTGGGCGATTATAGTAGAATAAACGATAAACGGAAACATAGAAATACAATTCGCGAGCATGAGGAAAAAAAGAAAGGGTGCATGTGCACGATTACGCAGTATTATTTGTCGACCTTCGTATTGTGAGCATGAAGGCGGCGTTGAATAAAGATTTCGCTTACGCGATGACTCCGATGAAGATCCTGTCGTGGCCTGTTGGTACCTGGCCTCTTCAAGACTACAATATCTTTTCCGCTTTGCGTGTCATAATCACGAGTTGTCTTTTGGTACGAAATTCTTGCGATTCTGTTTCGATGTTAACACGTACGTATACTCGGAGACAAGAATTGAGCGAACAAAAAAGTGTAACTTGCATTAGTGATATATTTAAATTTTATTTATTATACACCTGTGTGCAAAATTCAAGGAATACCCAATTTTCACCGAAAAGTTGCTGATACTACAAGTGTTATAAAATCGTTACCAGGAAACATGCAGCGATCATTCTATGCTCATTTTAAATCAAAAAAACCACTATTTTTAGAAGTTTCATTCATGTGGTAGACTGAGAATGCGAAGCTGCTTTCTCGTTCCGAAATTCAAAATTCAAATTCAAAAGAATCAGACGTTAAAAAATTTTGTTTAGAGCTAAAATGACGCGCGATAATTTGTACGATGTTTTATTGTACTATGAGTATTCAGCTGGCATTGTATTAATAGCGCAAGCAGCTCCTCGTGAGTATTGCACAGTCGAAAAATAAGTGTTCCTTTAATTTTGCATGCCAGTGGATATCATTGTAGTACAAAAGTTATTTAATATAATTGAAATAATTGAACATTTTTGTATTGTAAATTTGATTATGCCAAGGAAATTGTGTAAACGATAGCGAATTAAAAAGGAAATTAAAATGTGGTTTCTGAGTAGGTGAAATTGACGCGGTTAAAAATTCTCATTCTTTTATAGCTACTAATGCTAACGATCGTGCAGTCGGAGATGTATTTAGACAGCAACGACGCCGAGAAAAATCTTGACGCATTAGTAATACTATCCTGCGGCATTCTGGCTGTGTCAAAGGTCATTCGTTTTCGTATTCGGCCTGCTGCCCTTATCTTGAATTTTACGTCCGCGGTCGAAGATTATAACGAATTGAGGGACGATGAGAAACGAGTGATAGTGCGAAAACACGCTTATATGGCCAGAGTGACTAGTGTCAGTATGATATTTTTCGCGTATTTCAGCTCGATTCTTTTCATAACTGTGCCAATGCTGGCTGAAAAAGAAGAGAAAAATGTAGTTAACGTAACGGAGGAAAGTACATCAGAGTATCCTATACCTTCCGAAAATGTAATGGCACTTGTAAAAATACCGAAAAATTTATACTTCTTTGTTTTTATCATGGAATACTTGATGCTGCTATTCACGAGCACTGGAAATCTAGGTAAGGTATCATCGTGTCTTACGAATTACTCATTGTCAGAAGCCACGCTAGTTAACTCCATAAATTGAAATGTGGTGATGAATGATAAGTACGAATATCATTTGTTAAAATGTACTTTGCCATTACAATTGTTTTGCTTTTGGCGATAGAAAGAGAAAGTATTATACGAAACTCGATTGACTTATAGAGGCACGTAATCTGGAATTAATACTTTCTTGCTAGGCGAATGTTATAACAAAAAGTACGTAATGTGTGGTCGACTTCATTTCTTTAAATGGAATGAAATTCTTTGTTTTATTTACACTACACTTAATCGTTAAAACGTGACGCTCGATTTATATTCGTAATTTCTCTTGTCACACTTCGTACGAAGAGTTTGCGCTTTTGAAATGTTGATTAGAACTTATTCACTTTGGACAATTAAATTAAGAACTGTATACCAAATGCAGTTGACTGGCTTGGCTTCGGAGAGGCTGAAATACCTATACTTGCTCAGGGTAGTTTAAGAATCTTACTCATTTATTTTGAAATATAAATTAGGAAGCGATTCGTTGTTTTTCGGTATCACTTTTCACCTGTGCGGTCAGGTAGAAATACTGAAACTAGATTTCAAGAGACTGAAAATAGGGAGCGAAAGAACGAGGGAACATTTTAACGTATTAACCAGGAGGCATATCTACTTAATTAACCTGGCCAATATGCTGATCGACACCATCAGCTCTATCTTGGCTATGCAACTATTCACGAGTTGTATACTTATTTGTACAAACGGTGAACATTCTTACCTCACTCGATAAAATTACACGAAGCCTGATGGCAAAAGTTTATTTAAATACGATCAATATGTTGGGATAATTTGCATCTGTTTTTAGGACTTCAATTCATTATCGCTCTGAGCATTGGAAACATCGTCATGGTTGTAAAAATATTTATGGTACTCGCCTCTCTCATGGTACAATTGTTTGCATACAGCTACGTGAGCGAATATTTAAGACGTCAAATGGAAGGCATCGGTGACTCGATGTATTTCTGCAACTGGTACGATATACCGAAAAGTGTGACAAAAGATATTATTTATGTCATTATGAGAACTCAGAATCCAATTTTCCTGAAGGCTGGAAAATTTTTTATTGTTAATATGGAATCTTACATGAGTATTATGAAAACATCTATGTCGTATCTCTCAGTTCTACGAGTAATGGTAACTGCTTGAGGACTTGTATAATGTAGAAATCTAGGAAGTCATGTTAATCTAATAAAGTACAATAAAATATTTAGTATTATTAAAATATCTGGTGATTCAATATTCATTTCAAATGCTCAAAATCAAATTGGTCGAACGTGCGCAGAAAATCGACTCAATAAGCTGTAGTTACTAATTCGTACAATGACCAACAGAAGATACAACAGTGTCGTTTAGGTATCGCGGAATACCACGCGTCGAAAACGTTGGAAATATATGTATACGTAAATACACATTTAAACGGATGGTATATAAATACAGATTTAATTATGGTAAGTAATGTAAGTTTGTTTAGTGACGTATTGAAATTAAATGCTGCTTCCCTGTAAAAACTGGCATATATTATTCGTTCGCGTTCTATCTCCATATTTTTCATATGAATATGGAATTGGCTATTGAACATATTCTCAATCACAAAACACTATGTTTGGAATTTCTTGGAGTATAAATAGATTAGGAAGGTATCACTGGTTTTGGAACGAATAACTTAGAAGAAAATTGAAATTGCTTGGTTATCTTATCGCGTCTAGCGATGGGACATATTACTTATCCCATGAATCGATAGTATCTGTACAAACGGTCCGTGTTTCCAGGCGCTGTACAGCGGAAAGCGTGTAATCAGCGGCTGAAGAAAATTGAGAGACGAAATTTATATAAAAAAAATACTCAATATATTCTAATTTCGTCATGGTACAATGGCATACGGAGGGAACAACGTCCTCTGTGCATTAAATGCGGATATTGCAATAAATGTACATGTACATACCAACAAGATTGAAAACACGCTGACATTTCGAATTCTGCTAGGCCTCGAAATCTGTCGGGTCAAGTAAGCATCGATGCCACACTAATGACAGACAATCAGATGGAGATACGCACAACACCTTAGTCCACAACAAGAACCAGCAGCTCGTTCTGTTCAGGTGAACGTGAATTCAAAATTTGCTACAGCGTAGGGTCGGGAATTCGACCTCGGCAGTGATCGATCTCGTCACAAACTTTCCGTGATGTGTTCTTACCGTTCGCTACAAATTTTAAACTGCACACTCTGAACACAGAACACTGGCGTCTTAATCACACTGGCTGATGCGTGGAAAGGAACTGCGAACGGCCAACTGCACGTGTCTGTCTCACGAAATCGTTACAGCTGTACACGGCGGTTATTTGCTGTGCGGTTTATACCCGTAATACTTTGGTTTGAGATACGTACGTAGCGTGGATACGAAAGGCGGTTTGATTTCCGTACCAAGTCGGTTACAAATTTCCGTCTACGTACCGTGTTTCGCTTGACAGATGCTTGATCTGCGTGTAACTTCGTATACACAGTGCTGCTGTCGGTATCGCTTCCAGACGTGCAATGCCGGCATCGCATTCAATTCTCTCGAATAGTATCCAGTGGGGGTCGACGAGCACGCATCCTTACGTAGTGGGGCCCCACTCACCACCCACTCCGTCACCGATTCTTCAGGAGGATCACGCGAATCGGAGAGATAACAAGGTGAGAGAGTTGTTACAATTGCGACATACTTCCACTATTCGATGAATCTGCGTATGTAACTGATATGTTTCGTTGGATTCGTACAATAAATTTTACTACTATATCTAAAATTTAATTCTTTACCTTATTTGTGAAACGTTCGAATTGCAACGCAAGGAGATCTCACCGGTGATCTGTCAATCTCGTGATTTCTCGTGTCTCCTACGTGACACTGCCGAGTCTCGATCCAGGGAGATCGCACAAACAGTCTACAATTTGCCATGGTATCAACCTCGAAGGGACACTTAGCAAAATACTCGCAATGAATCGTGGGAATTTGTCATACCACGTGACAGAATGAAAGTTCCTCTCGATGAATATACTCACTTTCAAAGAAATACGACAGGCACCAGGCTTCTTACTTCTTCGTTTTGAAAGTAACGCGATGCACATGAAGACCATTTGATCGCGAGTGCTATGTATTCCTCTCTACATTCTCGGTGCATTGCTAGTGGAGCAAAGGCGATATTACAGTAATTCGATGACAAAGAGCGAAATTTTCTCAAATGGACGACTCAAATTTCCACAAACATACCTACGTACGAAGCATGCTATAACCTATTAAACATAATTACGCAATGGTTTGGATCGTTGTATGCGAATAAATAAGAAATTTTCTAAAGCGCAATTTCGAGAACGCCCATCACGACCGCACCATTTGCTTGCTACGAAAATAATCGAATTACAATTTAGACGGAAAATAATCGAATTGCAATTTAGACGAATGTGGCTTTTCCACTTTTCATACAAGAAAGGGTAGCTTGTTACTATAAGAAAATAGATCTTTATTCTTTACATTTGCTTACATAACGTTGAAACTTTAGCCTGACAATTTTCAACGAAAGATGAATACCCTACGTAAACACAGATCGATTTTCGAAGCGCGTGTGTAGTATAACAATTTATAAGTTGAATATTCTTTCAAAACACGAACTAATTTTCAAGACGAATGGCACTGGACGACAGAAGCAACGGATTATTTATTAATCCTGGAGAAGCATGGCAATAAATTATTTCTCTACAAAGTAAACCACACTAGAATTTTCTTGTGCCCACTGGACGATAGATAATTGAGCGATTATAGTAGAATAAAAGATAAACCGGAACATAGAAATACAATTCGTGAGCATGAGGGAAGGAAGAAAGGGTGCATATGCACGATTACGCAGTATTATTTGTCGACCTTCGTGTTGTGAACATGAAGGCGACGTTGAATAAAGATTTCGCTTACGCGATGACTCCGATGAAGATCCTGTCGTGGCCTGTTGGTACCTGGCCTCTTCAAGACTACAATATTTTTTCCGCTATGCGTGTCATAATCACAAGTTGTCTTTTGGTACGAAATTTTTGCCATTCTGTTTCGATGTTAACACGTATATATACTCGGAGACAAGAATTGTGTGAACAAATACGTGGAACTTGTCTTAGTGATATATATTTAAATTTTATTTATTATACACCGGCGTGCAAAATTAAAGGAATACACAATTTTCACCGAAAAGTTGCTGATATTACAAGTGTTATAAAATCTTAACAAGGAAGCATACAGCAATCATTTTGAAATTTTTCCACAGAGTTTTCTGCATCATGTGGTAGAGTGAGAAAGCGAAGCTGCTTTTTCGTTTCGAACGTGTTTCAAATTTAACAGATTCTACAGACATTAAAAAATTTTGTTTAGATGTAAAATGACGCGCGATAATTTGTTTTATTGTACTTTGAGTATTCAGCAGATATTATAATATTAGCATAAGCAGCTTCTCGTGGGGATTGCACAGTCAGAAATTAAGTGTTTCTTTAATCTCGCATGTCAGTGGATATCATTATAGTACAAAAATTATTTAATGGATAACTGAAATAATTGAACATTCTTGTATAAACAAGACCTACTTAAAGAAACTTTAAAGAAAGACTTTATTATCATTGCACATTACTTGTGTTCTTCTTCAGAAACAAATGTCTTCTTTCAATAAATTTTATCATGGCAGGGAAATTGTGTAAACAATAGTGAATTAAAAAGGAAATTAAAATGTGGTTTCTGAGTAGGTGAAATTGGCACGGTTAAAAATTCTCATTCTTTTATAGCTACTAATGTTAACGATCGTGCAGTCGGAGATGTATTTAGACAGCAACGACGCCGAGAAAAATCTCGACGCATTAGTAATACTATCCTGCGGCATTCTGGCTGTGTCAAAGGTCATTCGTTTTCGTATTCAGCCGGCTGGACTTATCTCGAACTTCACCTCGGCTGTTGAGGATTATAACAAATTGTATGACCAAGAGAAAGGCGTGATACTGCGAAGACACGCTTACATGGGCAGAGTGGCAGGTATTGGTGTGGTACTTTTCGCATATTTCAGCGCAACTCTTTTCATGTCTGTGCCAATGCTGGCTGGGGAGGAAGTGAAAGATGTAGTTAACGTAACGAAAGATAATATTCCGGAATATCCTATACCTTCCGAAAAAGTAATGGCACTTATAAAAATGCCGGACAATTTATACTTCATTGTTTTTATCGTGGAGTACTTGATGTTGTTATTAACGAGCAATGGAAATCTAGGTACTGTATCATTTTGTTTTACGAATTACTCATTGCCAGTAGCCATGCGAATCAATTCCACAATTTGACAAGTGCAAGAGATCGATAAGTAGGGGCAACATGTGTTGCATATACTTTGAAATTACATATCCAGCTTTTTATTGTGTGCTGTTGAGATGTCGAGTTCAAATTTCGAACAAAGAAAGTAAGTACTTGAAAAAAAATGGAATTGATGAGTTTGGATTCAATGAGATGCTAATACCGATACATGTCGAAAGTAGCATTAGTATTTTGCTTATTTATTTTTCAATATGAATTAGGTAGTGATTCGTTGTTCTTCGGTATTATATTTCACCTGTGTGGCCAGGTGGAAATTCTGAGGCTCGACTTCACGAGACTGAGCAACGACAACGAAAGAACAATAGAACATTTCATCGTACTATCCAAGAGGCATGTTTACTTATTGAAACTAGCTAAGATGCTGAACGAGACGATCAGCTCTATCTTGGCAGTGCAACTATTCACGAGTTGTATTGTTATTTGTACAAGCGGTGAACATTCTTACATCACTTAATAAAATGACGCGAAGCACAATGGCGTAAGTTTATTTAAATACGATTAATGTATTGTGATAATTTGCATCTGTTTGTAGGACTTCAATTCATTATCGCTCTGAGCGTTGGAAACATCGTCATGACGATAAAATCGTTTATAGTACTGAGCACTCTGTTAGTGCAATTATTTGCATACAGCTACGTGGGCGAATATTTAAAGCGTCAAATGGAAGGCATCGGTGATTCGGTGTATTTCAGCAGCTGGTACGATATACCGACAAGTGTTGCAAAAGATATTATTTATGTTATTATGAGAACTCAGGATCCAGTTTTCCTGAAGGCTGGAAAATTTTTTATTGTTAATATGGAAACTTACATGAGTATTATAAAAACATCTATGTCGTATCTCTCAGTTCTACGAGTAATGGTAACTGCTTGAGGACTTGTATAATGTAGAAATCTAGGAAGTCATGTTAATCTAATAAAGTACAATAAAATAATTAGTATTATTAAAATATTTGGTGATTCAATATTCATTTCAAATGCTCAAAATCAAATTATCGAATGTCGAATGTGCGCAGAAAATCGACTCAATAAGTTGTAGTTACTAATTCGTACAATGACCGACAGAAGATACAACAGTGTCGTTTAGGTATCGCGGAATACCACGCGTCGAAAACGTTGGAAATATATGTATACGTAAATACACATTTAAACGGATGGTATATAAATACAGATTTAATTATGGTAAGTAATGTAAGTTTGTTTAGTGACGTATTGAAATTAAATGCTGTTTGCCTGTAAAAACTGGTATATATTATTCGTTCGCGTTCTATCTCCATATTTTTCATATGAATATGGAATTGGCTATTGAACATATTCTCAATCACAAAACACTATGTTTGGAATTTCTTGGAGTATAAATAGATTAGGAAGGTATCACTGGTTTTGGAACGAATAACTTAGAAGAAAATTGAAATTGCTTGGTTATCTTATCGCGTCTAGCGATGGGACATATTACTTATCCCATGAATCGATAGTATCTGTACAAACGGTCCGTGTTTCCAGGCGCTGTACAGCGGAAAGCGTGTAATCAGCGGCTGAAGAAAATTGAGAGACGAAATTTATATAAAAAAAATGCTCAATATATTCTAATTTCGTCATGGTACAATGGCATACGGAGGGAACAACGTCCTCTGTGCATTAAATGCGGATATTGCAATAAATATACATGTACATACCAACAAGCTTGAAACCACGCTGACATTTCGAATTCTGCTACGCCTCGATATCTGTCGGGTCAAGTAAGCATCGATGCCACACTAATGACAGACAATCAGATGGAGATACGCACAACACCTTAGTCCACAACAAGAACCAGCAGCTCGTTCTGTTCAGGTGAACGTGAATTCAAAATTTGCTACAGCGTAGGGTCTGGAATTCGACCTCGGCAGTGATCGATCTCGTCACAAACGATCTGTGATGTGTTCGTACCGTTCGCTACAAATTTTAAACTGCACACTCTGAACACAGAACACTGGCGTCTCAATCACACTGGCTGATGCGTGGAAAGGAACTGCGAACGGCCAACTGCACGTGTCTGTCTCACGAAATCGTTACAGCTGTACACGGCGGTTATTTGCTGTGCGGTTTATACCCGTAATACTTTGGTTTGAGATACGTACGTAGCGTGGATACGAAAGACGGTTTGATTTCCGTAGCAAGTCGGTTACAAATTCCTCTCTATGTATTCCTCTCCACATTCTCGGTGCATTGCTAGTGGAGCAAAGACGGTATTACAGTAATTCGATGACAAAGAGCGAAATTTTCTCAAGTGGACGACTCAAATTTCCACAAACATACCTACGTACGAAGCATGCTATAACCTATTAAACATAACTACGCAATGGTTTGGATCGTTGTATGCGAATAAATAAGAAATTTTCCAAAGCGCAATTTCGAGAACGCCCATCACGACCGCACCATTTGCTTGCGACGAAAATAATCGAATTGCAATTTAGACGAATGTGGCTTTTCCACTTTTCATACAAGAAAGGGTAGCTTGTTACTATAAGAAAATAGATCTTTATTCTTTACATTTGCTTACATAACGTTGAAACTTTAGCCTGACAATTTTCAACGAAAGATGAATACCCTACGTAAACACAGATCGATTTTCGAAGCGCGTGTGTAGTATAACAATTTATAAGTTGAATATTCTTTCAAAACACGAACTAATTTTCAAGACGAATGGCACTGGACGACAGAAGCAACGTATTATTTATTAATCCTGGAGAAACATGGCAATAAAGTATTTTCCTACAAAGTAAACCACACTAGAATTTTCTTGTGCCCACTGAACGATAGATAATTGAGCGATTATAGTAGAATAAAAGATAAACCGGAACATAGAAATACAATTCGTGAGCATGAGGGAAGAAAGAAAGGGTGCATACGCGCGATTACGCGGAATTATTTCTCGTTTTTTGTGTTGTGAGCATGAAGACGACATTGAATAAAGATTTCGCTTACGCGATAACTCCGATGAAGATCATGTCGTGGCCTATTGGTACCTGGCCTCTTCAAGACTACAATATTCTTTCCGCTATGCGTGTCATATTCTCGATTTTTCTGGTGGTATGAAATTTTTGCCATTCTGTTTCGATGTTAACACGTATATATACTCGGAGACAAGAATTGAGTGAACAAATAAGTGGAATTTGTCTTGGTGATATATTTAAATTTTATTTATTATACACCGGTGTGCAAAATTAAAGGTATACCCAATTTTCACCGAAAAGTTGCTGATATTACAAGTGTTATAAAATCGTTACAAGGAAGCATATAGCAATCATTCTATGCTCATTTAAAATCAAAAAATCACTATTTTCAGAAGTTTCCGGAATTTATCCCACAGAGTTGCCTGCATCATGTGGTAGACTGAGAATGCGAGGCTGCTTTCTCGTTCCGAAATTCACAATTCAAATTCAAAAGAATCTACAGACATTAAAAAATTTTGTTTAGATCTAAAATGATGCGCGATACTTTGTCCGATGTTTTATTGAACTTTGAGTATTCAGCAGACATTGTAATAATAGCGCAAGCAGATTCTCGTGGGGATTAAGTGTTTCTTTAATTTTTTATGCCAGTGGATATCATTATAGTATAAAAATTATTTAATGTTTAATTGAAATAATTGAACGTTTTTGTATAAACAGTACCTATTTTAAGAAATTTCATTGATACCAATTTCAATCTTCTGCTCATATACTTCTGTCCGAACATGATAAGTAAACTTCCTAGAAAATTCGCAATCATCCTCACCACTATGCAAATTCCACTTTGTAAATTTCATTATTACTGCACATTATTTGTGTTCTTCTTCAGAAACAAATGACTTATTTCAATAAATTTGATTATGGCAAGGAGATTGTGCAAACAATAGTGAATTAAAGAGGAAATTATAATAAGAGGCGCTAAATAAGAGGCGCTATATAAGAGGCGCTAAAATTGACGTGTTTAAAAATTCTTATTCTTTTATAGCTGCTAATGCTAATGATCGTGCAATTGGAGATGTATTTAGACAGCAGCGACGCTGAGAAGAATCTGGACGGTCTAGTACTTATTACTTGCGGCATTCTGGCAATGTCAAAGATCCTGCAGTTTCGTATTCGCCCTGCTGGCCTCATATCAAATTTTACCTCGGCGGTTAAAGATTATAACGAATTGAACGACCAAGAGAAACGAGTGATTGTACGAAGACACGCTTACATGGGCAGAGTGGCAGGTATCAGTGTGGTATTTTTCGCATATTTCGGTTCAACTCTCTTCATGACTGTGCCAATGCTGGCTGAGGAGGAAGTGGAAGATATAGTTAACGTAACAGAAGATAATACTCCGGAATACCCTATACCATCCGAAAAAGTGATGGAATTTATAAAAATGCCGGATAATTTATACTTCATTGTTTTTATCGTGGAGTACTTGATGTTGTTATTAACGAGCAGTGGAAATCTAGGTAATGTATCGCCGTGTCTTATGCGCCGTGTCATGCGAATCAATTCCACAATTTGACAAGTGAAAGAGAACGATAGGTAGGGGCAACATGTGTTGCATATACTTTGAAATTGCAATCCACAGCTTTGTATTATCTGCTTTTGAGATGTTGTGTTCCAATTATTCATTTTGAACAAATAAAATAAGTACTTGAAAGAAAATGGAATTGATGAGTTTGGGCTCAAAGAGACACAAATACCCTTACATGTCGAAAGTAGCATTAGTGTCTTGCTTATTTATTTTTCAACTTAAATTAGGTAGCGATTCATTGTTCTTCGGTATTATTTTTCATCTGTGTGGTCAAGTGGAAGTTCTGAGGCTAGAGTTCAGCAGACTGAGCAACGAGAATGAAAAGGCAAAGGAACATTTCAACGTATTAACCAAGAGGCATGTTTACTTACTGAACCTAGCCAAAATGCTGGACGATACGATCAGCTCTATCTTGGCTGTGCAACTATTCACGAGTTGTATACTTATTTGTACAAGCGGTGAACATTTTTACATCTCTTGATAAAATGACATTAAATGACATAAATTTATCTAAATACGATGAACGTGTTGGAATGATTTACGCCTGCTTTCAGGACTACAGTTCATCATCGCTCTGAGCGTTGGAAACATCGTCATGACGATAAAAACGTTTATAGTACTGAGCACTCTGTTAGTGCAATTATTTGCATACAGCTACGTGGGCGAATATTTAAAGCGTCAAATGGAAGGCATCGGTGATTCGGTGTATTTCTGCAACTGGTACGATATACCGAAAAATGTGGCAAGAGATATTATTTATGTTATTATGAGGACTCAAGATCCAGTTTTCCTGAAGGCCGGAAGATTCTTTATTGTTAATATGGAAACGTACATGAGTATTATGAAAACTTCTATGTCGTATCTCTCAGTTCTACGGGTAATGATAAATGCTTGAGGACTTGTATAATATAGAAATCTAGGAAGCTATATTAATATAATAAAGCACAATAAAGTATTTAGTATTATTAAAATATTTGGTGATTTAACATTCATTTCAAATACTCAAAATCAAATTGATCGTGTGTGCGCAGCAGATCAATAAGTTCAATAAGCTGTAGTTAGTAATTCGTGTGACGACCAACAGATGATGCACACACAAAACATTTAAATATACAGATATTCGGCTACGTGTGCAGTAAATTTAAGGATGATTCCTAAAAACCAAATAAAACGAAAATCAAGAATAATAAATTACGTTTTCAGCTAAGTCTTTTACTTGTTGACATTTAAAAAATGGCCAAAAATCCCTGCACGCGAGCAATCCTCCTTACAAGAGCGATAGTGGGTCATCCTAAGCAGCGGGGTATACAGGGATTCTTCAAAATCAAACGATATATGGGCAGCAGCTTACCTCGTACAAGTCACGGAGAGTAAGATTATGACATTTGAAAACGTAAACCATTCTGCACAACGTTTTGTAAGAGAAATCGTAGATTAAACATTACTGTTTACTCATTAAAATCCACAACTACATATCGAAAAGAGTCTCATGAAATTTTTGAATGGAGACGATTAATGTTTCCTCTAAACATTTGCCTCCATAAATAATCAACAAATAATAGCACATATAATCAATGTTTACACAAACTTCACACACGCACCACGAGCATCACCGTCGTGTGTCCACAAAAAAATCAATCGTACATTGAATGGCGTCGTCCTGATGATGACGTTGCTCATACACCTGTACATTTACGCTTACGCAGACGACGCTGTCGAACCTCGATCGGAAGAAATCGTACAAGCCGTCTAAAATCTACTCTGGTATTAACCTTGAGGACACTTAGCAAGATACTCACAATGAATCGTGGGAATTTGTCGTACTACGTGACAGAATGGAAATTCCTCTCGATGAATATATTTACTTTCAAAGAAATACGACAGACACCAGACTTCTTACTTGTCCGTTTTGAAAGTAACGCGAGGCACATGAAGACCCTTAGATCGCGAGTTCTATATATTTCTTTCACCATCCTTGCGCATTGCTAGTGAAGCAAAGGAAATATTTCTGTAATTCGATGACGAAGAGCGAAATTTTCTCTACTGTACGACTTAAACTTCCACAAACATACCTACGTACGAAGCATGTTATAATCTATTAAACATAAGTACGCAATGGTTTGGATCGCCGTATGCGAATAAATAAGAAATTTTCCAAAGTGCAATTTCGAGAACGCCGATCACCATTTCCTGCGAAAATAATCGATTCCAATTTAGATGATTCGGTTCGGTTCTTCCACTTTTCTTATAAGAAAGGGTAGCTTCTTACTATAAGAAAATAGATCTTTGTCTTTACATTTGCTTACATAACGTTGAAACTCTAGCTTGACAGTTTCCGATGAAAGATGAATATCCTACGAAAACGCAGATCAATTTTCGAAGCGAATGTATAGTGTAACAGCTTACTATGGAAGTTGAACATTCTTTGAAAACACGGTCTAATTTGCAAAACGAATGGCGTTGGACGACAGAAGCAACGTATTAGTTATTAATCGTGTAGAAGCATAACGATAATGTATTTATCGACGATGTAACCCCCCACTGGAATTTTCTCGCAAATGTGCTTACTGTACGGTAGATAATTGAGCGATTATGGTAGAAAAAAAGAAAAGCCGGAAAATCGAAACACAATTCGTAAGCATAAAGAAGAAAGGAAAGTGTACGTATTCACGATTGCGCGGAATTATTCGTCGATCTTCATCTTGCGAGGATGAAGGCGACGTCGAGTAAAGATTTCGCTTACGCGATGACTCCGTTCAAGATCCTAGCGTGGCCTGTTGGTACCTGGCCTCTTCAACTTTATGATACCTTTTCCGCTATACGTGCCGTAATCACGATTTTTCTGTTGGTATGAAACTCATATCATTTTGTTTGGAAGTTAAGGTGTATGTATACTGAGGATGGAAGTTAACGTGTATGTATACTGAGAGACAAAAATTGAGTGGACAAACAAGTGAAACTAGTCCTAGTGATATATATTTAAATTTTATTTATCATACGCCGATGTGCAAAATTTCTGAACAGCTGAAATTGACGCGTTCAAAAATTCTTATTCTTTTATAGCTACTAATGATAGCGATCGTGCAATCGGAGATGTATTTAGACACCAGCGACGCTGAGAAGAATTTGGACGCCGTAATAATACTAACTTGCGGCTATTTGGCAGTGTCAAAGATCCTGCAGTTTCGTATTCGTCCTGCTGGCCTTATCTCAAATTTTACCTCGGCGGTTAAGGATTATAACGAATTGAACGACCAAGAAAAACGAGCGATAGTACGAAGACACGCTTACATGGGCAGAGTGGCAGGTATCAGTGTGGTACTTTTCTCACATTTCAGCGCAACCCTCTTCACGGCTTTGCCAATGCTGGCTGGGGAGCAAGTGAAGGATATAGTTAACGTAACTGAAGAAAGTATACCGGAATACCCTATGCCTTCCGAAAAAGTAATAGCACTGGTAAAAATACCGGATAATTTCTACCTCATTGTTTTTATCGTAGAGTACTTGATGTTGCTATCAACGAGTAATGGAAATATAGGTAATGAATCGTCCTGTCATACGAATTGCTCATTGTCAGGAGCCATGCCAATCAATTCCACAATTTAAAAAGTAAGAGAGAATGATAAATAGGAGCAGGATTTATTGCATTATTCATTTTGAACTTTTTTTGTTTTTCTTTTCTTTTCTTTTTTTTTTTTTTTTGCACATGGAGAAATCCTCATAGACATTCCGCTACTGCTAAAAATCGGCAACAGTAGAATAACGTCGGACTTTTACCGACTAAAACTCCACGATGACCATCCTACGCGTGTGACAGGAGTGCTCCAGGGACCTCTTACGAATTATCTTTCCGTTGCACCCCCCATTCATTTTGAACTATGAAGGTAGCAACTTCATACCCAGTGGAATTCATTAGTTTGGCTTCTGAGAGGCTAAATTACGTCTCAGCGTAGCTCAAAGATCTTGTTTATTTATTTTCAAATATGAATTAGGAAACGATTCCTTGTTTTTCGGTATCATTTTTCACCTGTGCGGTCAAGTAGAAATTCTGAAACTTGATTTCAAGAGACTAAGAAACGAAACCGAAAAAACACGGGAACATTTCAGCGTACTAACCAAGAGGCATGTTTACTTACTGAACCTGGCCAAAATGCTGGACGATACGATCAGCTCTATCTTGGCCGTGCAACTATTCACGAGTTGTACACTTATTTGTACAAGCGGTGAACATTCTTATATCACTTGATAAAATGTCATTAAATGGCATAAATTTATCTAAATCGTGTTGGAATGATTTACGCCTGCTTTCAGGACTACAGTTCATCATCGCTCTGAGCGTTGGAAACATCGTCATGACGATAAAAACGTTTATAGTACTGGGCACTCTATTGGGGCAATTATTTGCATACAGCTACGTGGGCGATTATTTAAACCGTCAAATGGAAGCCATCGGCGACTCGATATATTCCTGTAGTTGGTACGATATACCGAAAAGTGTGACAAAAGATATTATTTATGTCATTATGAGAGCTCAAGACCCAGTTTACCTAAAAGCTGGGAAATTCTTTATACTCAATATGGAAACGTACATGAGTATTATAAAAACTTCTATGTCGTACCTGTCAGTTCTACGGGTAATGATAAGTGCTTGAGGCCTTGTATAATATAAAAATAGAGGGGGTGGTATACTTATCTAATAAAGCTCAACAAGATATGTAATATTACGCTTTTGATGACTAAATATTCATTACAAATGCTCAAAATCAAATTGATCGAATGTGCGTAATCGATTGTCCCAGTATTCTGTTATCGTCGATAATTCGTGCAATGACCGAAAACATTTAAAATATATGTGTATGCACATCATTATTACATTGGCACTTGTAGCTTCAAAACTCAATGGTTATGTCATACGAAGGACTACGTAACCGATAAGTGTAAGTCAGCCTTTCGTTTCTACTTACGCGTTATTAAATCTTTCAGTCGACGGAAGACTTTAATCCAGGAATTAAGAAATTTCAAATCTCAATAACGCACTGATATAGACCAATAAAATTAATATGAAAAATCGAAAATTTGTTGTTTATTGTTGTTAAAGGGTAAAATGAAGACATTCTTTAAATTATACGAAATAAAATTCATATAAAAACAGGGTGAGGTACAATTAGTCTATTACCTTGATCACCAAGCCAAGTTCCATGTTCCTGGGCTACCTCAGCATGAGAGACGACATCGGTGCAGTGAAAAATGCCGTCCTGATGGTGAACTGTCTCGCAGAGCTGTACCTCTAGGTCTACTCAGATAAATCGCCCTGCTATCGATCTCGATGACGTGTAGCAAACGATCTGAAGCTAATAACGAACAGCAAAAGTTGATCGTACCACGCAACAGCTGGGAAATTTTGAAAAAATGAACATATTCGCTTCCAAAGAAACACCGACGATACCAGCCTTTTACTTGTCCGTTTTGAAAATAATGCGGGACACGTGAAAATCATTGTATCGCGAGTGCTATGTATGCCTTTGGAAACCTTCGATATATTCCGTGTGTAACAAAGGCGGCATTACTGTTCCTCGACGAGGAAATACAACGGAACTCTCTTACGTACGACTCACACTCTCGTAAACATACGTACGCACGAATCATGCTACAAGTTGTTACACACGAGCATATAGTAATTTGCATTAGTGTGTACGGATATACATGACATATTGTAGAATACAATTTCGAAGGACACCGATCACGATCGCACCATTTGCTTGCGTGAGAAAATAATTGATAGCGATTTAGACGCTTCATTTCTTCCACTTTCAGTATAAGATAGAGTATTTTCCTGCTATAAGAAAATAGATCCTATTTTTTTGCGCTTACCTACATATCGTATCGTAAGTTAACATATATGATATATACTCGGGAACAAAAATGAGTTGTTAAATAAGTGGAACCAGCTCTATTGTTATATATTTAAATTTTACGTATTATATATCATTATAATATATTAATTATTTAGTAAAATATTGAAATTGAGATTTATATTTTTGCGTAAGCAAGCCATAGTTAGCGAAAATACATTGATACTTACATCCACCATTTATCTACATACTTTTGCCCAAACATCTAAAACGATGCTTCTAGAAGTCACTTTCATTGTTTCCTGTAATATAATTAATGTTTCCTCTAAACATTTGCCTCCATAAATAATCAACAAATAATAGCATATATAATCAATGTTTACACAAACTTCACACACGCACCACGAGCATCACCGTCGTGTGTCCACAAAAAAATCAATCGTACATTGAATGGCGTCGTCCTGATGATGACATTGCTCATACAACTGTATCTTTACGCTTACGCAGACGACGCTGTCGAACCTCGATCGGAAGAAATCGTACAAGCCGTCTAAAATCTACTCTGGTATTAACCTTGAGGACACTTAGCAGGATACTCACAATGAATCGTGGGAACTTGTCGTACCACGTGACAGAATGGAAATTTCTCTCAATGAATATATTTACTTTCAAAGAAATACGACAGACACCAGACTTCTTATTTGTCCGTTTTGAAAGTAACGCGAGGCACATGAAGACCATTTTATCGCGAGAGCTATGTGTTGCTTTCCCCATTCTCGATGCACTGCTAGTGAAGCAAAGAGAATATTTCTGTAATTCGATGAGGAAGAGCGAAATTTTCTCTAATGTACGACTTAAACTTCCTGTACGACAAACATACCTACGTACGAAGGCATGCTAGAATCTATTAAACATAAGTACGCAATAGTTTGGATCGTTGTATGCGAATAAATAAGAAATTTTCCAAAGTGCAATTTCGAGAACGCCGATGACCATTTCCTGCGAAAATAATCGATTCCAATTTAGATGATTCGGTTCGGTTCTTCCACTTTTCTTATAAGAAAGGGTAGCTTCTTACTATAAGAAAATAGATCTTTGTCTTTACATTTGCTTACATAACGTTGAAACTCTAGCTTGACAGTTTCCGATGAAAGATGAATATCCTACGAAAACGCAGATCAATTTTCGAAGCGAATGTATAGTGTAACAGCTTACTATGGAAGTTGAACATTCTTTGAAAACACGGTCTAATTTGCAAAACGAATGGCGTTGGACGACAGAAGCAACGTATTAGTTATTAATCGTGTAGAAGCATAACGATAATGTATTTATCGACGATGTAACCCCCCACTGGAATTTTCTTGCAAATGTGCTTACTGTACGGTAGATAATTGAGCGATTATGGTAGAAAAAAAGAAAAGCCGGAAAATCGAAACACAATTCGTGAGCATAAGGAAGAAAGGAAAGGGTATGCATACACGAATGCGCGGAATTATTCGTCGATCTTCACCTTGCGAGGATGAAGGCGACGTCGAGTAAAGATTTCGCTTACGCGATGGCTCCGTTCAAGATCCTATCGTGGCCTGTTGGTACCTGGCCTCTTCAACACTATGATATCTTTTCCGCTATACGTGCCGTAATCACGAGTTTTCTTCTGGTATGAAACTCATATTATTTTGTCTGGAAGTTAACGTGTATGTATACTGAGAGACAAAAATTGAGTGGACAAACAAGTGAAACTAGTCCTAGTGATATATATTTAAATTTTATTTATCATACGCCGATGTGCAAAATTTCTGAACAGCTGAAATTGACGCGTTTAAAAATTCTTATTCTTTTATAGCTACTAATGATAGCGATCGTGCAATCGGAGATGTATTTAGACACCAGCGACGCTGAGAAGAATCTGGACGCCGTAGTAATACTAACTTGCGGCTATTTGGCAGTGTCAAAGGTCCTGCAGTTTCGTATTCACCCTGCTGGCCTTATCTCAAATTTTACCTCGGCGGTTAAGGATTATAACGAATTGAACGACCAAGAAAAACGAGCGATAGTACGAAGACACGCTTACATGGGCAGAGTGGCAGGTATCAGTGGGGTACTTTTCGCATATTTCAGCGCAACTCTCTTCACGACTTTGCCTATGCTGGCTGCAGAGGAAATGAAAGATATAGTTAACGCAACGGAAGAACATATTCCGGAATATCCTATACCTTCCGAAAAAGTAGTGGCACTTGTAAAAATACCGGAAAATTTATACTTCATGGTTTTTATCGTAGAGTACCTGATGTTGCTATTAACGAGCAATGGAAATCTAGGTAATGAATCGTCGTGTCATACGAATTGCTCATTGTCAGGGGCCATGCCAATCAATTCCACAATTTAAAAAATAAGAGAGAATGATAAATAGGAGCACCATTTGTTGTATATACTTTGAAATTACAATCCACATCCGTATATTCTCTGTTAGTAAAATATTGAATAATATATTGAATTATATTGAACAATTATTAATTTTGAACTATGAAGCTAGCAACTTCATACCCAGTGGAATTCGTCAGTTTGGCTTCTGAGAGGCTAAATTACTACTATTGCCTCAGCGTAGCTCAAAAGATCTTGTTTATTTATTTTCAAATATGAATTAGGAAACGATTCCTTGTTTTTCGGTATCACTTTTCACCTGTGCGGTCAAGTAGAAATTCTGAAACTTGATTTCAAAAGACTACGAAACGAAAACGAAAGAACAAAGGAACGTTTCAGCGTATTAACCAAGAGGCATGTTTACTTACTGAACCTGGCCAAAATGCTGGACGATACGATCAGCTCTATCTTGGCTGTGCAACTATTCACGAGTTGTATACTTATTTGTACAAGCGGTGAACATTTTTACATCTCTTGATAAAATGACATTAAATGGCATAAATTTATCTAAATACGATGAACGTGTTGGAATGATTTACGCCTGCTTTCAGGACTACAGTTCATCATCGCTCTGAGTGTTGGAAACATCGTCATGACGATAAAAACGTTTTTAGTACTGAACACTCTATTGGTGCAATTATTTGCATACAGCTACGTGGGCGATTATTTAAAGCGTCAAATGGAAGGCATCGGCGACTCGATATATTCCTGTAGTTGGTACGATATACCGAATAGTGTGGCAAAAGATATTATTTATGTTATTATGAGAACTCAAGATCCAGTTTACCTGAAGGCTGGAAGATTCTTTATTGTTAATATGGAAACGTACATGAGTATTATGAAAACTTCTATGTCGTATCTCTCAGTTCTACGGGTAATGATAAGTACTTGAGGCCTTGTATAATATCGAAATGGAGGGGGGTATATTTATCTAATAAAGCTCAATAAGATATGTAATATACTTTTGATGACTAAATATTTATTACAAATACTCAGAATCAAATTGGTCGAATGTGCGTAATGGATGGTCTCGCTAGTCTCTGTCGTAGTCAATAATTTGTGAAATGCCGGAAAACATTTGAAATATATGTATATGTACATGATTATTACATTGGCACTTGTAGCTTCAAAACTCAATCGCTTTGGCATTTGAAAGGCTTGGTAACCGATAAGTTTAAGTCAGCCTTTCGTTTCTATTTACGCGTTATTAAATCTTTCAGTCGACGGAAAACTTGAATTCGGGAATTCAAAAATTTCAAATCTCAATAACGCACTGATATAGATCAATAAAATTAATATGAAAAATCGAAAATTTGTTGTTTATTTTTGTTAAAGAGTAAAATGAAGACATTCTTTAAATTATACGAAATAAAATTCATATAAAAGCAGGGTGAGGTACAATTAGACTATTACCTTGATCACCAAGCCAAGTTCCATGTTCCTGAGCTACCTCAGCACGAGAGACGACATCGGTGCAGTGAAAAATGCCGTCCTGATGGTGAACTGTCTCGCAGAGCTGTACCTCTAGGTCTACTCAGATAAATCGCCCTGCTATCGATCTCGATGACGTGTAGCAAACGATCTGAAGCTAATAACGAACAGCAAAAGTTGATCGTACCACGCAACAGCTGGGAAATTTTGAAAAAATGAACATATTCGCTTCCAAAGAAACACCGACGATACCAGCCTTTTGCTTGTCCGTTTTGAAAATAATGCGGGACACGTGAAAACCATTGTATCGCGAGTATTATGTATTCCTTCGGCGACCCTCGATATATCCCGCGTGTAACAAAGGCGGCATTACTGTTCCTCGACGAGGAAGTACAACGAAACTCTCTTACGTACGACTCACACTCTCGTAAACATATGCATGCACAAAGCATGCTATAATTTACTACACATGAGCATATAGTGGTTTGTATTAGTATGAACATGAACAGTATCTCATTTTGTAGAATACAATTTTGAAAGACACCGATCACGATCGGGTCATTTGCCTGCGTTGAAAATAATCGATAGCAATTTAAACGTTTCAGTTCTTCCACTTTCAGTATAAGATAGAATATTTTCCTGCTATAAGAAAATAGATCTTAGCTCTTCGCGCTTACTTACATATCGTTCTAACTGATAGTTTCCGATGAATATCTTCCGTATCAGATCAATTTTCATAGCGAGTGTACAGTTTAATAACTGATTATGAAAATTGAATATTCTTTCGAAACACAATCTAATTTTTAGAAGAAATAACGTACGACGACAGAAACCATTATACAGAAGTATGGCAATAAAATATTTATCTAGAAAGCAACCGGTCCACAGGAATTTCCTTGGAAATGTGTAATAGACGTAGAAACGATAACCTAGTAGACGATAGATAATTGAGCGATTACAGTTGAATAAGACATAATACGAGAAATAAAAATACACAATTTGTTACTATGTAGGAAGAAAGAAACGAAACGTATTCATGATTACGCGAAATTGTTTGTCTACATTTTGTGAGGATGAAGGCATCGCGCAGTAAAGACTTTGCTTACGCGATGACTCCGTTGAAGATCCTGTCGTGGCCAGTTGGAACCTGGCCTCTTCAAAATTACGATATCTTCTCTGCTACGCGTGCGATAATCGCAATTTCACTTTTGGTATGAAACTTTTCTCATTCTGTTTCGAAGTTAACATGTATGCTATATACTCGGGAACAAAAATAAGTTGTCAAATAAGTGGAACTAGCTCTATTGTTATATATTTAAATTTTACGTATTATATATCATTATAATACATTAATTATTTGGTAAAATATTAAAATTGAGATTTACACTTTTGCATAAACAAGCTATAGTTAGCGAAAATATAATACGTTGATACTTATATCCACCATCTATGTACATACTTTTGTCCAAATGTTTAAAACGATGCTTACAGAAGTCACTTTTAGTTAATTTCATAATTATTGCAGCAGATTAAAAAATGTCGTCCTTTTCTAGCTATTAATGTTAACCATCCTGCATATTGAAATGTATTTGGATAGCAGCGATGCCGAGAAGAATCTAGATGGTCTAGCATTAATTACTTGCGGTATTTTGGCGGTATCAAAGGTCATCCGTTTTCGTATTCGGCCGGGTGGCCTTATCTCGAATTTTACCTCGGCGGTTAAGGATTATGACGAACTGAGAGATGAAGAGAAACGAGTGATAGTGCGAAGATACGCTTACATGGCCAGACTGGCGTGCGGCAGTGTGATATCTTTCGCGTATTTCACCTCGACCATTATGATGACTCTGCCTATGCTGGTTGGAGAAGAAGAGGAAGATATTGTTAACGTGACAGAAGAAAGTACACCAGGCTACCCTATACCTTCCGAGTATGTAATGGAAATTATACAATTGCCGGACAATTTGTATTTCATCGTTTTTATCGTCGAGTACTTGATGCTGATATTCCTGAGTACTGGAAATCTAGGTAATGAATCATCCTGTCATACGAATTAGTCACTATCAGAAGCCATGCTAATCAACTCCATAAGTTGAAATGTAGAGATGAATGATAAGTACGAGCATAATTTGTCGAAAGGTGATCTGCAATATGTAATTCCTTTGCTTATGGCGATCGAAAAAGGAATTATTGGACGATAATTTCGAGGGGCACATGATCTGAAATGAATAATTTTCATATAAGTGATTATGTGACAGAAGTACAGTGATCAACCTCATTTTCCGATCAAAATGCTGATGGTATACGACGTCTTTTTTTATTTATATCGATTCCTTACAATAATCTCCTAAAACTTGATGTACGAATTTTACGCCACTTCACTTATACATATAGATATGGCACATTAGATCAAATCAAAGTATATTGTGAAAAAATTTTATTATTGAACTTGAACCTCGTGTGTACGTAGCGTGTGTTTGGCATGTGGATTAATATTCATTTAATGTACGTTCAAAATAGTGTTTAAAAAAATCAACTACGAAAGTAGTGTTTAAAACTATTAAAACGATAAATGAGTAACTCTAAATACGATTATTACACTATCCGGCCTGTAATTTTTGTTGTTAAAATGTAGAACATCGACTATTCGTTTTGAACGATGATATTAAAAGTTTGAAGTAGAATGGAATTGATTAGTCTGGGATCTGAATGGCCTAAAATACCAATACGTGCTCATAGTAGGTCAAAAAATTCATTTATTTATATTGAAATGTGAATTAGGGAGCGATTCGTTGTTCTTCGGTATCATTTTTCACCTGTGCGGTCAGGTAGAAATTTTGAGGCTTGAGTTCAATAGGTTGAACAACGAGAACGAAAAAGCAATGGAACATTTCATCTCATTAACCAAGAGGCATATTTACTTGCTGAAGTTGGCCAAAATGCTGAGCGAGACCATCAGCTCTATCTTGATTGTGCAACTATTCACGAGTTGTGTACTTATTTGTACAAGCGGTAAACATTCTTACCTCACTCGATAAAATGACGCGAAGCACAATGGCATAAGTTTATTTAAATTTAATTAATTTATTATGATGATTTGCATCTGTTTTTAGGACTTCAATTTATTATCGCTCTGAGCGTTGGAAACATCGTCATGACGATAAAGTCATTTATAGTATCGAGCACGCTACTGCTGCAATTATTTGCATACAGCTACGTGGGCGAAT
>NT_176871.1:1298075-1300526 GCF_000188095.3 Bombus impatiens | reverse complement strand
TATTGAACTTGAACCTCGTGTGTACGTAGCGTGTGTTTGGCATGTGGATTAATATTCATTTAATGTACGTTCAAAATAGTGTTTAAAAAAATCAACTACGAAAGTAGTGTTTAAAACGATTAAAACGATAAATGAGTAACTCTAAATACGATTATTACACTATCCGGCCTGTAATTTTTGTTGTTAAAATGTAGAACATCGGCTATTCGTTTTGAGCGATGATATTAAAAGGTTGAAGCAGAATGGAATTGATTAGTCTGGGATTTGAATGGCCTAAAATACCAATACGTGCTCATAGTAGGTCAAAAAATTCATTTATTTATATTGAAATGTGAATTAGGGAGCGATTCGTTGTTCTTCGGTATCATTTTTCACCTGTGCGGGCAGGTAGAAATTCTGAGGCTTGAGTTCAATAGGTTGAACAACGAGAACGAAAAAGCAATGGAACATTTCATCTCATTAACCAAGAGGCATATTTACTTGCTGAAGTTAGCCAAAATGCTGAGCGAGACCATCAGCTCTATCTTGATTGTGCAACTATTCACGAGTTGTGTACTTATTTGTACAAGCGGTAAACATTCTTACCTCACTCGATAAAATGACGCGAAGCACAATGGCATAAGTTTATTTAAATTTAATTAATTTATTATGATGATTTGCATCTGTTTTTAGGACTTCAATTTATTATCGCTCTGAAAATTGGAAACATCGCCATGACAGTAAAAACATTTATAGTATCGAGCACGCTACTGCTGCAATTATTTGCATACAGCTACGTGGGCGAATGCTTAAAGCGTCAGATGGAAGGCGTCGGTAACTCGGTGTATTTCTGTAGCTGGTACAATATACCGAAATGTGTGGCAAAAGATATTATTTATATCATTATGAGAGGTCAAGACCCAGTTTTCCTGAGGGCTGGAAAATTCTTTGTTATTAATATGGAAACATACATGAGTATTATAAAAACTTCTATGTCGTATCTCTCAGTTCTACGGGTAATGGTAAATGCTTGAGGCCTTGTATAATATAGAAATCTAGGAAGTTATGTTAATCTAATAAAGCACAATAAAATATTTAGTATTATAAAAACATTTGATGATTCAGTATTCATTTCAAATGCTCAAAATCAAATTGATCGAATGTGCGCAGTGAATTGGCTCGATAAGCTGTAGTTAATAATTCATGCAATTACCGGCAGAAGATACAATAGTGTCGTGTATGTATCCTAATATCACCACGCGTCGAGAACGTTTGAAATATATGTATATGTAGACGCAATTAAAGAGATGTTATATAAATACAGATATAATTATGGTTTGGTTATAATTAATGACAGGTTGTTTGATGACGTACTGAAATTAAATGCTGTTTGCCTGTAAAAACTGGTATATATTATTCGTTCGCGTTCTATCTCCATATTTTTCATATGAATATGGAATTGGCTATTGAACATATTCTCAATCACAAAACACTATGTTTGGAATTTCTTGGAGTATAAATAGATTAGGAAGGTATCACTGGTTTTGGAACGAATAACTTAGAAGAAAATTGAAATTGCTTGGTTATCTTATCGCGTCTAGCGATGGGACATATTACTTATCCCATGAATCGATAGTATCTGTACAAACGGTCCGTGTTTCCAGGCGCTGTACAGCGGAAAGCGTGTAATCAGCGGCTGAAGAAAATTGAGAGACGAAATTTATATAAAAAAAATGCTCAATATATTCTAATTTCGTCATGGTACAATGGCATACGGAGGGAACAACGTCCTCTGTGCATTAAATGCGGATATTGCAATAAATATACATGTACATACCAACAAGCTTGAAAACACGCTGACATTTCGAATTCTGCTACGCCTCGATATCTGTCGGGTCAAGTAAGCATCGATGCCACACTAATAAGAGACAATCAGATGGAAACACGCACAACACCTTAGTCCACAACAAGAACCAGCAGCTCGTTCTGTTCAGGTGAACGTGAATTCAAAATTTGCTACAGCGTAGGGTCGGGAATTCGACCTCGGCAGTGATCGATCTCGTCACAAACTTTCCGTGATGTGTTCTTACCGTTCGCTACAAATTTTAAACTGCACACTCTGAACACAGAACACTGGCGTCCCAGTCACACTGGCTGATGCGTGGAAAGGAAGTGCGAACGGCCAACTGCACGTGTCTGTCTCACGAAATCGTTACAGCTGTACACGGCGGTTATTTGCTGTGCGGTTTATACCCGTAATACTTTGGTTTGAGATACGTACGTAGCGTGGATACGAAAGGCGGTTTGATTTCCGTACCAAGTCGGTTACAAATTTCCGTCTACGTACCGTGTTTCGCTTGACAGATGCTTGATCTGCGTGTAACTTCGTATACACAGTGCTGCTGTCGGTATCGCTTCCAGACGTGCAATGCCGGCATCGCATTCAATTCTCTCGAATAGTATCCAGTGGGG
>NT_176871.1:1261103-1298020 GCF_000188095.3 Bombus impatiens | reverse complement strand
ACGCACAACACCTTAGTCCACAACAAGAACCAGCAGCTCGTTCTGTTCAGGTGAACGTGAATTCAAAATTTGCTACAGCGTAGGGTCGGGAATTCGACCTCGGCAGTGATCGATCTCGTCACAAACTTTCCGTGATGTGTTCGTACCGTTCGCTACAAATTTTAAACTGCACACTCTGAACACAGAACACTGGCGTCCCAGTCACACTGGCTGATGCGTGGAAAGGAAGTGCGAACGGCCAACTGCACGTGTCTGTCTCACGAAATCGTTACAGCTGTACACGGCGGTTATTTGTACGGTGGTTTGCTGTGCGGTTTATACCCGTAATACTTTGGTTTGAGATACGTACGTAGCGTGGATACGAAAGGCGGTTTGATTTCCGTACCAAGTCGGTTACAAATTCCCGTCTACGTACCGTGTTTCGTTTGACAGATGCTTGATCTGCGTGTAACTACGTATACACAGTACTGCTGTCGGCATCGCTTCCAGACGTACAATGCCGGCATCGTGGATCGCATTCAATTCTCTCGAATAGTATCCAGTGGGGATCGACGAGCACGCATCCTTACGTAGTGGGACCCCACTCACCACCCACTCCGTCACCGATTCTTCAGGCGGATCACGCGAATCGGGGAGCTAACAAGGTGAGAGAGTTGTTACGATTGCGACATACTTCCACTATTCGATGAATCTGCGTATGTAACTGATATGGTTTTAAGCTGATGTTTAATGATGTTTATGATGATGTAATTTTATAGGGCTATATATGATAATCCAGTTCAGTTAACGCAAGAACTGTTGACGATCAAGATATAACACTTGTACCAAGGAAATGAAAATGGCAGATACACGAAAACAAACATAATTCAAAAGGCAAACTTTTATTCATATATTATATAGAAAATTGCAAAATTGCAAAGAGTTATGTGATTGTGTATTTACGAAGAGTATGAAGTGAATTTCATATAAAAATATGTTCACGTGTAAACGATGTATTACCTTGATTACGAAAGCAGATTTCTTGCTGCTGGCCTGTCTGAACACGAGTGACAACGTAGGCAGTGCATTGAAAGGCGTCGTCCTGATGATGACGTTGCTCATACAGCTGTAGCTTCACGCTTACGCTGACGACGCAGCCGAGACTCGATCGGGCGATATCGTGCAAGCCGTCTGCAATTCGCCGTGGTATCAACCTCGAGAGGACATTTCGCAAGATACTCACAATGAATCGTGGGAGCTTGTTATACTACGTGACAGAAGAGAAATTCTTCTCGATGAATATGTTCACTTTCAAAGAAATCGGAAAGACAGACATCAGACTTCTTATTTGTCCGTTTTGAAAGTAACGCGAGGCACATGAAGACCATTTGATCACGAGTGATATGTATTCCTTTCGACATGCATTGCTAGTATCGCACAGGCGCTATTATTGTAA
Source organism: Bombus impatiens (assembly GCF_000188095.3). Taxonomy (NCBI): domain Eukaryota; kingdom Metazoa; phylum Arthropoda; class Insecta; order Hymenoptera; family Apidae; genus Bombus; species Bombus impatiens. The sequence goes on along the minus strand of NT_176871.1, from coordinate 1,296,585 downwards.
TTCGATGAGGAAGAACGAAGTTTTCTCTAACCTATGACTCAAACTTTCATAAACATACTTGCGCACGAAGCTTGCTATATATTATTATACATGAGTGTACAACGACTCGGATCAGTATGTGTGAATAAATAAGAAATTTTCCAGAGTGCACTTTTAAGACAAACTGATTGCAATCGTCCCATCGTTTGAGTTGAAAATAATCGATTGCAATTTACTTCGTTTCAGTTTTTCTACTTTCCTTATAAAAAAAAGGGTATCTTCTTGTTATAAGAAAATAGATCTTCGTTCTTCCCGTTTCCTTATCGCTTACATATCGCTGGAACCCTATTCCGATATTTAGCTGTGAAAGTTGAATATTCTTTGATAACATTCCAATTTTCGAAACGCATGATCTTCTTAAGAATTTATCGTATAAGTTGGATATTGTCTACAAATACAGATCAATTTTTAAAACGAATGGTGCTATTCGACGGAAACCGCGGTATTACCCGTACAGAAGAACAATAATAAAGTATTCACCTACAAAGTAACTCCACTTTCTCACTACAATTTTCATGGAAATGTAGCAGAAGTGGTAACTTACTGGACGGTGGATAATAGAGCAATTACAATAGAATAAAAGATAAACCGAGGAATAAAAACACAATTCGTAAACATGTGCGAAGAAGGAAAGAGAAGGCATTCACGATTGCGTGGAGTTATTTGTCAATCTTCGTCCAGTCAGGATGAAAACGTCGACGAGTAAGGACTTCGCTTACGCGATGACTCCGTTGAAAATCTTGTCGTGGCCTGTAGGTACCTGGCCTCTTCAAGACTACAATATCTTTTCCGCTATACGTGCCACAATAGCGACTTTTTTCTTGGTATGAAACTCACGCTATTATTCTGTTGCAAAGTTAACATGTGTGTTATCCATACGAGAACAAGCATGAGTGGACAAATAGGTGAAACTAGTTCTAGAGTTATACGAAGTTAAATTTTACATATCATAGTATACACAAAGAGAGAAATTTTTTTCTTGAGAAATAAATATTTCTATAAATTAGAATTAGAACATTTTAGAGAAATTTACGGCAAAGAAATTGTGTAAACAATAGAGAATTCAAAGATAGATTGAAATAGCCAATGTTTCCAACTTTATTGATTTTTTTATCTCCCAATTTGTACACTTAATCAATACGGTTTCTGAACAGCTGCATTTGACGCGTTTGAAGATTCTTATTCTTTTGCAGCTACTAATGGTAACGGTCGTGCAATCGGAGATGTACTTAGACAACAGCGACGCCGAGAAAAATTTGGATGGACTAGTACTTATTACCTGCGGCAGTTTGGCAGCGTCAAAGATTATACAGTTTCGTATTCGGCCTGCTGCCCTTATCTCAAATTTTACGTCCGCGGTTGAGGATTATATGGAATTGCGAGACGAAGAGAAGCGACTGATAATGCGAAAACACGCTTATATGGCCAGAGTGGCCAGTGCCAGTGTGATATGTTTCGCGTATTTCAGCTCGATTCTTTTCATAACTGTGCCTATGCTGGCTGAAGAGGAAGAGAAAGATATAGTTAACGTAACGGAGGAAAGTATAACGGAGTATCCTTTACCTTCCGAAAATGTAATGGCAGTCATAAAAATGCCGGATAATTTGCATTTTATTGTTTTTATCGTCGAGTACTTGATGCTGCTATTCCTGAGTACTGGAAATATAGGTAATTAATCGTCCTGTTATACGAATCGGTCAATATCAGAAGCCATGCTAATCAAGTTCATAAATTGAGATGTAGAGACGAAGTTCGAGCATACTTTGTCGAAAGGTAATTTGCAATTACAATTCCTTTGCTTATGGCGATAGAAAAAGGAAGTATTGGACGATGATTTCGAGGGACACATGATCTGAAATGAATAATTTTCATATAAGTGATTATGTGACAGAAATACAGTGATCAACCTCATTTTCCGATCAAAATGCCGATGGTATACGATGTCTTTTTTTATTTATATTAATCGCTTACAATAATCTCCTAAAACTTGATGTACGAATTTTACGCCACTTCACTTATACATATAGATATGGCACATTAGATCAAATCAAAGTATATTGTGAAAAAATTTTATTATTGAACTTGAACCTCGTGTGTACGTAGCGTGTGTTTGGCATGTGGATTAATATTCATTTAATGTACGTTCAAAATAGTGTTTAAAAAAATCAACTACGAAAGTAGTGTTTAAAACTATTAAAACGATAAATGAGTAACTCTAAATACGATTATTACACTATCCGGCCTGTAATTTTTGTTGTTAAAATGTAGAACATCGGCTATTCGTTTTGAGCGATGATATTAAAAGGTTGAAGCAGAATGGAATTGATTAGTCTGGGATTTGAATGGCCTAAAATACCAATACGTGCTCATAGTAGGTCAAAAAATTCATTTATTTATATTGAAATGTGAATTAGGGAGCGATTCGTTGTTCTTCGGTATCATTTTTCACCTGTGCGGTCAGGTAGAAATTTTGAGGCTTGAGTTCAATAGGTTGAACAACGAGAACGAAAAAGCAATGGAACATTTCATCTCATTAACCAAGAGGCATATTTACTTGCTGAAGTTGGCCAAAATGCTGAGCGAGACCATCAGCTCTATCTTGATTGTGCAACTATTCACGAGTTGTATACTTATTTGTACAAGCGGTAAACATTCTTACCTCACTCGATAAAATGACGCGAAGCACAATGGCATAAGTTTATTTAAATTTAATTAATTTATTATGATGATTTGCATCTGTTTTTAGGACTTCAATTTATTATCGCTCTGAGCGTTGGAAACATCGTCATGACGATAAAGTCATTTATAGTATCGAGCACGCTACTGCTGCAATTATTTGCATACAGCTACGTGGGCGAATACTTAAAGCGTCAGATGGAAGCCGTCGGTAACTCGGTGTATTTCTGTAGCTGGTACGATATACCGAAATGTGTGGCAAAAGATATTATCTATGTCATTATGAGAACTCAAGATCCAGTTTTCTTGAAAGCTGGAAAGTTCTTCGTAGTCAATATGGAAACATATATGAGTATTATAAAAACTTCTATGTCGTATCTTTCAGTTCTTCGGGTGATGGTAACTACTTGAGATCTTGTGTAATATATATGTAATTCTACGAAGCTATATTATTATAGCAAAGCACAATAAAGTATTTAATATTATATTTTTGATGATTCAATATTCATTTTAAATTCTCGAAATCAAATTTATCGAGCATGCGCGGTAAATCGTTTCAGTGGTTCTTTATAATCAATAATTCGTGCAGTCGCCGACAGATGGTTCTGGATAGTTTATGTCATTCTGTGATCACGTGTTGCAAACATTTGAAATATACATAAATTTAAATATAGAATGTAATTTAATTATTAGATGGTTTTAGATGATTATATGATTCAACGTGAGATAGCGTTACGATATCATTTTATAATGGATTGACCGTATGTTGATTAAATGATCAGATAGTATTAACCTCAAAAAAAGGGTTAAATGTTTTTATACAACAGGAAGCTGCATTTATGTAAAAGAATTATTTCTTTTGTAAAATGTCACACCGCCTGAATAACAAACAAAAATTAAAATCACTTTTACAAGTGACTGCCACTGCAACTATGTTTTATGGTGGCTTTTGCATTTACCAGGGCGATGAGAAGTTTTATAACAGATTTATCATGCCACTTGCAAGGTTTGTAAATCCTGAAGTTGCACACAATACAGCAGTGAAGATCTTGAAATGGGGTCTTTTATCTGCAAAAGATACAAATGATCCTGCTTCCTTAACTGTTGATGTTTGGGGCATGAAATTTAAGAATCCGTTAGGAATGGCAGCTGGTTTTGACAAACAAGGAGAAGCAATAGAGGGTTTGCACAAAATAGGATTTAGCTTTGTAGAAATAGGTAAATACTATTCATATGTTATTAACGATTCGCAATTGACCTATATTATATTGAAATTTTTATTAAAAGGATCAGTTACACCGAAACCACAGGCTGGCAACTTAAGACCAAGAGTATTCAGGTTGTCAGAAGACAATGCAGTTGTCAACCGATATGGTTTCAATAGCGAAGGTCATGAAGTGGTTTGGGAACGCTTGCAAAGACTGAAGAAGAATCAGAATTTTGATGGTATTGTTGGAGTTAATTTAGGTAAAAATAAAACATCGGACGACGCTGCACAAGATTATATAGATGGAATAAAGAAATTCGCAGATGTGGCAGATTACTTTGTAATTAACATATCTAGTCCTAATACTCCTGGATTAAGAACGTTGCAGAATAAAAAAGAGTTGGAAGACTTGTTAATAAAAATAAACAATGTCAGACAATCCATACAATGCAAACAACCATTGCTGTTGAAGCTGGCTCCAGATTTATCTGATTCTGAGAAGCAGGATATCGCGGATGTAATACTTCAACAATCATCGAGTGTGGATGGCTTGATATTGTGTAATACAACAGTTACACGAAATAATTTAGCGAGTGCCCTTAAAGAAGAAACTGGAGGGCTTAGTGGAGCTCCTTTGGCTGACATGTCTACAGCAATGATTTCGGATATGTACAAACGAACGAAAGGTACCATTCCTATTATTGGAGTTGGTGGAATATTTACTGGAGAGGATGCTTATAACAAGATCAAAGCTGGCGCTTCTTTGGTACAAGTCTATACGTCGTTTACGTATCAAGGGCCACCAGTTATTGGAAAAATTAAACGAGAATTGGATGATATACTCAAAAAAGATGGTCTACAGTCTATTAAAGATGCAATTGGAAAAGATGCGAATGGTAGATGAATAGTTTAACTTTGTAACTTGTTAGTTTTGTAATGTTAGATTAGTATATTAAAAATATGTATATTTTATGCAAACAATATTTTTTTAATGTTTAATTGTTACAGTTCCTACTTTGAAAATCATGTATATTCTGATACATGATATTGACAATAAAACAACATCTATGATACACGGCATGCTATCTTTTCTCATCGCTTCTTTGTGTAACATTTATTTAAGTAACTGAGTTATACAAACATTTTCATTTTAATTTATGTTTTTTGTACAATTATTTAGTACATCTATTTAAAAGCATTAAAATACGTCTGTTGTACCTGATACGTTACAACTAATATATTTTGTTTTGCGACCTGTGTTCAGGTCTTACGTATGCTATGATTAATACTCACTGGTAATGTCTTCTTTGCATGACATATTTATGATTAAAAAATGTCGAGCCACTTGGAAATAGTTTTTCATTCGAACATTTTAATATTCGTGTACTTTAAAATCGGAATAAATAATGATAAAATGATTAAATTATTACAGTAACTACGAATATTGTTCTAATATATACCTTTTTACTCACAGTTACTCCTTAAAATCAATGTTTAGTACCATTGTTTCTAACGATTCGCTCTAACTTTGCTACACGATCACAATTAATATAAACAAAAGTCGTGTAGCTCTAAATTAATGAAATCTACGCGAGCATAACCACTAAGCTAGAAGCAACGGAAGATCGATAAAGAATAGATCGTTGTCAGGTTGATCGGCAATCCTTATACGTATTACATTTTCAGGTACACAGTTAAGATAATATACGAGATGTCTCGATATTAAACGTTAATGTAAACCAAGATTTCCTCCTAGGCCCTGTTCTTTCCTCCACTGGGCTAATCGGATGGCATACCAAGCCTAGAAGAAATATTAAATCTTTAGCCATGATTTTTCTTGTTTAACAATATTATCAAAACACAATAGAGCTTCTTATATCTGAATTACTAGAGAGAAAGATGTCCAAATGATAGAATTTTTTTTATTTTGGAATTTATTTATTAATTAATTAAAGACAAAGAAAATTATTTATCTGCTTCAATATTTAAGAATTATCGTAGAAAAAGCCCTGTTAATAACAAATATTCTACATAGTAAGTTTCAATAATAAGGTTTCAATATGTATCAGAATACTCGTATAAAGAAATTCTACTGTATTTCTTTTCTTTTCTTTTTCTGTTTGATTTTAATGTTACTTCAACATCAAAGATTATTAAACCTATTACTAGGGGACCGCGGATTTTTATATAAATATATACATGTATGGACTTTCGACTTATTAAAGATTACAGTAAGTTTTTTCCTATAGGTGTATCTTATATTTTTGCATGTTATATGCATTTTGCACATTTTTGTATCTTCAAATTTTGCATAAAATTTAAAATCCGCAGTCTAGTCATTAGTTTATATATCACAATTTTTGGTGCAGTTTGCATGTGAATAGAAATTATGTGAGATTTATCAAGTTTTCCTCTGAACCTCTATTGTATTTCTTTCTTAGAAGGAATAAAGAACTGTAAGAACCTCAACGTCGGATTCTGAGAGTCCAGTTTCGGCTGCCAAAAGGACGATATCCGCCGCATGAGGTGCCCTGGGCCATCTATTGAACTGTTCTTGGAGGACAGCTTCTTGATCCGCTGTCAGACGGATCACTCGAGCATCGGATGCTCTGCTGGGATATTGTGGCGAAGCTGATCTTAACATCTTGCCTGTAAAGAAAAAAAGTCGTCCATTCGCAAGCGTTTAAACACAAGGCTGTCGAGGTAAGGCTGTTAAGAGAAAAATTGTGACAATTATCGCGACAAAAGACGCGTGAATCAGCGCGATGCATCGTGAATATATTTGTAGGTCTTGAATATTCCCTTTTATGGTGAAGAGAACACACGCGCTGATACGCCTTAAACTATTAATCAAATAAAGTAATTTTATCCGCATCCTAATGAATCTGTATAAATATTCTCAGTTCTTTCGATAACTGACCTTTCAATTAATAATATGATATATAAATTTGTTCCTCAGTTTAAAAGAGAACCGACCACTGGGTAAATCGATTTTCGTTACATAACTGCGTCTCGCATTATCATTAATTCGCCAGTTATATTACGAAGGTGTGGTAATCGTAATAGTTGTATAATAACACTGGTATTGCATAAACATGCGTCTGTTGTTTTGTATCTGTCACGCTATTATGGTGCAAGAACACGCGAATCGCTTAACGCGCATTAATTCCATATTAGCCTGTTTTAACAAGGCGACCTTTAAGCAGAAACTACTATAATAAACGCTAGTACCAGAGTGGTGAAAATGACAAATTTCTCGCGTTTCCTATATTATCTCTAATTATTACGCCAGAAATTTAAAGAATAGCACGATTTACGGGTTAAGAAAAATATAACGACGCTTAAGAAGATAGAAAATCCACAAATAAAAGAACTACATACATATGTATTATGTCCAAGAACTTGACCAACTGGTGTGACAAGTTAATTCTTTTTTGGTTGACAGACTAAAAAGCTTAAAAAGTCGACGGAACAACATAGTCTCTGGCTAAATTCAGAGAAATCTTGTTACCACGAGATTTAACAGCTGCGAAGTCCACGTGTTGGGGAGTAAAACGAGCAACGAGAATAGCGTGACATTGACCCAACGTCAGGGACTCCGTGCTTTTGGATACATTTCAAAACCAGATTACATAGGAACGAGAATAACTACTGTTTCTTCTCTGACGACGTTTTAATCGCTTTTTGTTGTATCTTTCCTCGTAATATCCCTTCTGGGAGACTTCGCGAATTCTTTGGTGATAAGTTCCATGCAAACGAGCGATATTTTTACGCGCGTATCGTAGTATTAGTGAATAGAGGGTAACAGAGTCGCAAATGTAGCGAACAAAATAACGCTCGTCGCTAGATATGTGACAATCGTGTAGATATAAGTAAATAAATAAATATATCTATATGTAATATATACTAACATTATTAAACCACAATTTTTATCATCTGCTATTTAATAGGACACACAAACTCTACCCACGTCCATCTAAGTACGAAAGAAGCTTCGAAGAAATGTGATATTTGACAGCACAAGAATCACTGTGAAACTAATCAATATTAATTGATTGTCGAAAGTCCCAAGCAACTTTACATCGACGATAAATAAGAAGGAAGTAATAAAGGAAACATCTCTTAAAGTTCCTAAATGACATAAGTTTTCTTCAACCAATCCAGACGCAGCGAGGCAACAGTCTACCTGGTAATTAACATCTGTTGCACATAATATGCTCATTATAACAATGTAAATATTATACGTATCTATGATTACCCAATTGCAGGCTACTCCAATATAATATTTGACAAGCCTATGTAATAATGATAAATGATAAGTATGTAATTCATCTATTTTGGGAATATAATTAAAAAAGGTAGAACCTCCGTACTACCAGGTAAGTGCTCTTACCTATCAAGTATTACAGAAATTACAATGTGCATTCTTTGTAATTTTGCACTTTCCAGTTTCTTATGAATGCATAACAATCCGCAATCTACTAATAACTCTCAGAAGTGGCTGCGATTATAAATAAATAAGATAAAATGAAAAAAGAAGAACTCGTTTACATTGGACAAAAATGTTTGACCACTTACTGGGCTCGCTGAATCTCACTCTGTGCGTCGATTTCTTAGCATCGTCGTGGTCCGGATAAACCGTGTGTTTCTCGCACAAATAGCACTTTCTTTCGTAAAAGTAAGACTGAAGCGACTTAGGTACGCTCATCTTCGCGAATGGATGTCGTCCTAACCGATAGAAGATCAAACGTCCCTGCGCACGGTTCTCGCGCGACTGATTTCTACCTCCTTTTGTCGCAACTGATTTTGCTCGCGTAGCAATATAAAAATGTTAATCAATGCGTACACGTAGGAAAGGAATAGCCTTGATAGGATGCACGAACCTAACGGAAGCCTCGACAAAGTTCCTTGCCAAAATATTTAATTATACGATTCTGCTTCCGGTTCTGGTTCTGAATCACTGGTCCATTAAGCTGTAAAGCATTTGGCCGCTTGTTCGCGCCATGTAAGTGATAAAACATCTCGTTATTCTATATTTAAATCGCCATTTTGCCACGGTAGCACAACAGCTCGAAATAGGTAGAGAATCATTTTCCATGTCACACTTTGATTTTTATATACGTTGCTTGAATGTGTACATTTTTCTAATGACTGTTTCAGGTTTCTATTTTCCAACTATGAAGAACATAAACCCGCCAAGAAAAGAAATTCCTCGTAAATCGATAAAAGTTTTTGTAGCTTCGATATAAAGACAGTAAATATACAACTAACTTATCAACCTCTTTTATGACATTTACTGTACAAAAGCTAAAATTTAATTTTTATATTAGCAATGCAAAAAATCTGTAGAATAAAGAGATAATTATTTTCTAAATCATTTGTTCGTAACTTATTCAGTGAAGTTTCGTGCTCGTTCGATTTCAAATGCCGAATCATTATTTCGTAATGCTCTATATAATACAATTTTATTTCACGGATTCCAAATATTTCAACGTACCTATCTTGAAAAATGAAGAGATTCTTGGCAGAACATTTTAATTAAGGATGACAGTATTGGATTCCTGCGTAATTCTGTTTGTTCGATTGACGCAATAAAACTGTTTATACTAGCAACTCGCTAATTGTTTCGAACAGTGTACCTAGGTACACAGAATGTCTCACTATCGTTTGTCACGTGTAAGTGTTACAGGTCGAACACTGCTAAAGTCAGGCCTCAAACGTACTTTCTCTTTTAGATTAGGCGATCCTGTTCTCCAAAGAGAGTAAGCCGAGGATCCGCGATCCGCACAGGCTGATAAGCAACCGGAGAGACAATTTCGCGTTTAAAAGGCGTGCCGTGACATTTCTGTAACGCGTATTTGTCGTTTCATGGTGCGTAGGTGGCGAGTAAATGCCTTGAGCTGTATGTTTATGGAGCAGCTCTTTGGAATGTTAAACTTGACCCACAGATTGGATAGCATGCCAAGTAAACAGGCACGGACGAAGCAATCGAGGACAGTTTCCGATTGAAAAGGCGATCTTAAAATCAGAAGCGTCTATTCATCGATCTGTAACGTGTTTGTGGTTTTGGCGGGCGTCACGCGTGATTCGAAAACGCGTTTTACGTGTCGAAGAAAAAGGCTGCTGTTCGTTCGAGAAAGCGTGAAATGGAAATTAGCTGTGATAGGATCACCCATTTACGGTTATACATGAAAGTATCTGAACGTTTGCCGTAGAATATTTTTATAAACGTGGTAAAACATATATTATAATGAATTCTTTAATTCCGTCGAACGAAATTTTAATCAACGAATCGAATCCGCTTATAGTCGTCCATCTTATTTCAAACTTTACCAATACGATCACGACAATCGTGTCATTACATAGTATTAATAAAATGTTTGGATGTTTTGTGCAATGCAGATAATATATTTATAGAAGGTTTCTATATCTGTTCAAATATCTTTACGAGTCTCTTTAGTTACAAATCAGTGTACAATGGACTGTTTTCAATGTCCGCGTATAATTCACGGAATTTTCCAGGAGTGCAGTAAACAGGCAAGTCTTCTTCGGAAAACTGTAGCAGATCTAGCAAATTTTCCTCTATTTCCTGCTGATACACCGAGCCAGCGAATCTCGATTCGATGGTCTGACGATCGTCGTCTTGTATCTAAGAAGATTACGCGACATTTAACACGATCCGAAACGAAAAATCAAACTTTTTATCTCATAAATAGACTGCGTATCTTTCTGTCATTATGCGAAAAAAGGTATTAGAGGGGCGCGGTGAAAAGAAATGATTAATCTAAATGATACTTTCACTTTAACTTTCAATTTGCTGGAACTTATATAGTATGAAAGATAAGGAAAGACACGACCTTCTACGTCGATATACAAATTATACAAAAATACTGATTTGCATAAAAATCTGCAGACTGCTTATAAATTCTTGACTCACCGCATTCCAGTTGGATTGTACTAATGCACGCACGCAATCGTCAACTAATGATTGTCCAGGAATTGCCTATCGCGAGAAAAATTTATTCGTCGTTCGTTTCTCGAATGGATTATTTTCAATGTTCGTTTCTCTTACCGTTTTCGACAAGAGCGTAGCACGGTTCTCCACTCGAAGACACTCGAATCTATCGTAGAAGATCGCCATGGCCCATGGTTCCCGGAAGTACGCGTAAAAGTCCGAGATCAACGACTTCTATATCACGGTGACAGATATAATTATTTTCTAGATCTTTCATTCTCGGTTTTACGTCATAGAAAAACAATTTACTTCGAAACGTGTTTTAAGCTCGTTCAGTAAGCTCTCGTGCTTTCCGTATAACGCGACCATATGACGCACTTCGAAATCCTAAAATATTGGCGGATTATTACGCATACTCTGAAATCATTAAAAAAGCAAAGTGATATATCTCTCTACCTTCTTGTTGAAACACGTTACTGTTTCTATCATGTCAAACCGATTCAGTTGTATGCGGAAGTAGCCAATTTCTGATGTACACGAGCCTGTTATCAGCACTTGACCCTAAATACGATCGCTTAAACGAATTTCCTCGCAGAACGTAGCGAAACCACAATGAAAACTCACGTAAACGTTGTAATGAATCGTAGGTTTGCGTAACATGGATTTTCCAGACTTGCCGACGTGAAGGTAGCGATAACCACCGGGTAAAGTACAGGCCACGATTTTCGGTGATCGAAACACGACTATCGGCTGATCTTCCTTGCTTTTCAACTGTACGACCGATGTCTCGCTGCCTCGATGTTCATTTTCGATGACCGATCGAAGAATCTTCGCTAGCTATCAGATATTAATGAACTTCGTGAAGCTAAAAGACTCGCAGATTTAAAAATTTCAATCATCTTGCGGAATTGAATTAATATTATTAGCAAAATTGTGCAAATCACAAGTTACAAGTTATCAGTGTTAAACCTTTACATCCGGAAGTAATTTGACGTTTCTATCCATCAATTTGGTTATTAAGAAATTACGAAGAAAAAGTTACAGTTACCTGCATATTTGTCTGTTTTGAAATATTAACTTTCATTAGAACTCGTAAGATCATAAAAGAAAAGTTTGTAGCCAATAAACCGCAATATTTATGAATCGTGCAAGGACGTTTTGGTCTACTAACTTTCTCGCCGATCTCTATACTATTAAAGTATATATGTTGCCAGGCTTCGAGGTAGAATCTTCTACAATACTTAGTTATGCTACCAGCAGCAAAGATCGATGGATCGTTTGTCCTTAATTCCGTGTCTATGACCAACTGGCCGTCGAACATGAGTCCAGACCTACAGATCGCTGAAAAGGATCGAACGCATTGGTGAATCATAGTTAGCGGTCGTGAACAGAATTATGAACTTCGTTGACGTAGAAATTTGGCAATCACCCAAAAATATCCTCATGTTGATGGTCTTCTCGCGAAAATTTAGAAAGGCGTTGCAGTCCAACGTTCTGGTTTTACCTCTCAGCCGGATAACGATCGCTTCTATCATTTTTCCTTGTGGCAAACTTTTTACGTGCCAATCGATCAATTCCCAACCCACGAGCACCTCGATATTATTCTTCGAAATCGACTTCATCACTTCTGCGTACACCTTCGATAGCCACATGTTTCTTTATATATTAAGCAATATGTTTTTCGAATTTCTATATAAAAGAACGAAGTTACATCGAGATTCTAAAAATGCTTGGTTTAAAAGATATTCTGATATTAATTAAAGATCAACATTCTTTTCGTAATAGAATAAGGCTGTTGGTATCAGTAAACGTATAAATATTGTATATCAGCAACAGAATAGTTGCTCAGTGTTGTACAGTGCAGTCGAAGAGTGTCGTTGGAACGATTAAAGAAAGACAAATCTAATTCGCGTGCTTTTTGTACTTCGCAATCATCGAAGAAGATATTTTCGTAGGATGTACACTTTTGCAATGGCGGTTGGATCAGTGTGATCCAAGAACCCTTAACTCCAAATTCGAGCAATCCTTGAAGGGCGCAATAACAATCGATGTTGTGTCCATAAAAAATAATCTTCCCTAGAAAAATGTCGTGTATTAATGTTTGATTTCTTCTTTCGTAAAATCTGATCGAACGACTAACTTTCGCGTTCCAATTTATTCGTCAACTCTTCGATCTTCTCTAAACAGATAGCCGCTTCTGTATCGTCATTGAGCGTCAAACAGTTCCAAGGTGTTTCGTGCTGCAAAAATTCTCTAGGCGGGGGAAAAATAATTGTTGATATTCGTTCTAATTTCTAGAGCTTTATCTTCTTGGTTTACCCTTTTTTCTGCTCGTCCAATTCATCTTGAAATTGAGGACGCTGATACTGCATTCCACAGGTTAAGATGAGATAATCGTATGTAATGTTTCCTTGATTCATCACAGTTACGTATTTCTCTTTCCTGTTAGGCACAATACAATCGGTCACGGGAATATTTGTGTCATTATAGAAAACATTTGAAGAAATTTCATTAACACTGTAATGTAGATCGTGAATGTTTATGAAAGTTCATATTTTCATGAAGATAATTAGAAAAGTGGAATCTAGGTAGAAAACTTTTTTTTGCTTATTAGATACTATAACGAGTGTTATACTCGACATTTTATATACGTTTGCGTATTATAATACGTGCATTCTGTACATATTTGCACCTTCCAATTTCCTATAAACGCATCTCTGCGATGTTTTTATTTCCTCTCTGTTTTTCCATACCTTTGAATCGACGTCACTGTTCCATATACAATACTAATTCGATAACGTGCCCCAATCAGCCGACGATACCTCGGACAATATCGGCCTTTGAAGGGTAGCAAATGCGCGCACGTTTCGTCTTCGTCCTCGAAAGGTAAGCCGTGTGGCGATATCAGAGTGATATTCGTGAATCGTATGAAGCTTTGTCTAAATTTAAGAAAACAGAGTTTGTCGTTCACCTTTAAAGTTCCTTCAGTTTTTAATTCAGTTTTACCCAAAAATAAGATGTTCTAAGAATGCAACGGCACAATCCGAGGCGCCCACCACAACCACCCTCGAATCGATGATCGGTTTTGGTATCAATGCGATCCTTGGTGACGTCATGAAAAGCGAAAAACATTCAGTTCGTTTCATAGGCTCGTCAGTTTCCTCGAAACCATGATACTTGTATTCGATTCTTCGACGAGGCCTCACGGGAGCCATAGTGTTCAAGCATATCGTCAGAGGATGCGTACGAGTCTAAAATAGCAGTACGTCTCAGGATGAACTACAGGGTAAGTCAGAAAGGTGGTTACGCGTTGTATCTCATGTCGTGCTGACACTTTTTAATTTACAGGAAACATGTGAATTGGAAGCAGGTGAAACAGAACGGCCTGCAAGATCTCCAGATTGTGCATCGATTGTGTATCAATCTGTAGCCTTTTTAAGTATTTAAAGAACAAGGTCTAGCCTAGAAAGCCAGAAATTGCAAAGAAATATAATTCAGCAAGAATTTTATACTATTTTTATAACTATGTTCCATAGTACGATGATGAATTTTTCAGGCTGATGTCGGTTATGTAAGGATCAACACCGAGAGCAGTTTCAACCAATAAAATAAATGTGGCAAATACCTTCGTATATTTGCAATACTTAGGAAAGCAAATGATACTATTCTATTCCTGGTAAGTCAAATAATATCAACAAGCCACGAAACTAAACGCGTATCCTCTTTCCGACTCTGTATTTGTTGCCCACCCGAAAGTCTTAGAAAAGTTAATACATTTGCTCTAAAATTGGACGAGATCATGGCTGAATAACGTTGTAATAATTCATTTAACTTGACACTCTGTCGATACTGTTAAAATATGAAATTAATATTAAGAAATACATGCAATTTAAAATTCATGAGCTATAATAAAAGTTTGACCAAAATTTTATTAAAAGTAGGACGTGTCCTAAGACTTTCGAGGGGAAATGTAATTTTATCGTCGAATTTTACCAATGCACTTAACGCTGTTTCTGTAAGTCGATAATAAAGAACGATCATGCCACTAAAACGAGCGATCTCGCAGAAGAAGAAGGGCAGATGAATGGAGAAAACTGGCATCAGTATGAAATGTAGAATACGTCCATAAGCATCGCCAGGTATATTTTTCTCTGCGATGTAATCTTCTATGTGATAACGTCGTCTAATATACGTGACTTCTTTCTCGACACTAATGAAATTTATATCGTCGTTGATGTTCATCGAGATGTAAAAAATTTTCTAAAAAGCAGTCAACATCCTTCTAAGCTCACCAAAGTATTGCTACACCGACTATCCTGTCCTTCCATTGACAGACATAACACTGCATCTCCGACGGTTGTTTGTCCATCGCGATGTCAAAGTCTATTAAAACTTGTTCCGCTTTTGGAATATTCTGTAGAAGTTCTTGTATGTCGTCTCTATCGGAAAGTTTAGCTTCTCGAAGCTTTATGTGACCCAGAAGAGCAGTACGATGCATTACGTATAGCGTCATCGGATAATCCTTGTTGCACTTCAGTGGCACACGCTGGATCGTTTAAAAAAGCGTCAAGATATTGCTAATTTTTGTTAAGTTAATTCATTCGAGAATTGGCGTTGAGTCGCGAGATAAAATTTAACAATACGCTGAATTTTAGTAACTTTTGTACTAAAAACAGTTCATCATATGATAACTGTTATTTGGTTTTTATATTATTAGCGACAATAATATAGTTATTCTATATCTTCTTTACATTTATTCATTGCTCCTATTAAATATAAATCCCATGACTTCTTTATATTTCCTTTGTCCGGATAACGTTAGGATAACTTCAAGAATAATTTCTTGAAATATGTTAGTCTCGAATGTGTCAATAAGAAATGTAATATACCACGAAATGTTGGAGGAGAGGAAAATAAGGATGAGAGAAAGGCAGAAGGATCACGCAATAATCCAAGTCGGGAAAACACTCGAACGCGGCCTCCATGAAGTTCCTACTCCAGCGACGTTTTATTTCATCTTTCATCGCGAAAATTTCCAAAACGAATGCGTTAACATCGCCGTGATAAACAGGCTGCAAAGGGACATCGATCTTGTCAAATACTGGGTCTCCGAAAGATTCACCGAAGGTAACGATAGATCTTCCTTTGTTGCAAAAAAATGTCGCAATTGATTTTGTTCCTCTTAAATAAAAATCGAACAAGAAGTCGAAATTCGTTGGGAACTCACGTGGTATCGTAAATAATGAGTCTGTGAACGCGTTGGTCATCAATTTTGATCGATAATACGTGTCGAAGTAATCGGCTATCGATTGCAGATCACTGCTGAAGGTCATTATCGATGAATCGAACAGTTTTCTCGTAGGTGGTATCAGTTTCGTCGCTTCATCGTTGAAAGCTACAGAAATTCTAGAGTCTGTGTCCTCGACGCTTTCCATGCTCTCTTCCGGTGAAAGTCCCTCGGAGAATCTAATGCGGTGTGAATATGTCTGACATAAATGCATCTGGCAGATAAATCTACTCAAGACAAATAGATTTCAAGTTCTCATTTAGAGATGTTGGAAAGTTGTATTTCTTTCCTATCGCGTTTCTAAATTTCAAAATAACGATTGCTATATGTATACGCTATTACGTTTACAAGCATACGCAAGCCAAGTGAAAGTAATTACGTTGAACTAAAGTACAAATTAATAAATTAATCGTTAGAATTAAAAGCAGTATTTACTGCCTTGGTATGCAATTAAACTATAAATTTTAATCAAGTGGCAATATGTTTTCTAATTCAGACGACGCAACGTATGCGTCGATATCAATGAGAAGGACTTCTCAAAAATTATTATCCTTCAGAATTAGTCGTCAGAAAGAATAAGTTACAAATTCGATATGTCCCACGGCGAAGTATAATAAAAAATACTAACTCTTTCGTTGATTCCTCGAGAGACTTTCTCCAAAATATAGAGAAGAACGTCTTGCTGGCAGGCTGCATGCTTTGTCGGAGAAATTTGTCGTTTTCATGGATCTTTCTAAGACCATTGTACGGTCGCAGTTCGAAATTCTGATTGAGTGTATCTACATCTACGTTGCTATTGAGAAACATTACGCCAGTAGCAAAACCATCGTCATCCTCGGAAACGATCAGTCGTCGACAGTTGTCAGGATTGCGAATCATCTCGCTGACGTAAAATTCTCCATAAAATTCTTTTACGAGGCTCGACTCCGCGTCGATGATCGCTACTATGTCGTCGTTATCCTCTTCTCTATTACGTGGGAAAGAAAATGTTTCTATTTAGTGCGCTATTACGATGAGTCAGAGGTTACAGTGCTCCTTGAACTCGTTCATTTCTAATTGTTTGTCTACATGCCATCGCGGAAATTCTATGTAAACAAACTGATCAATATACAGGGTGATCCTAAACTTGTGGTACATTCAGGAAGCAAGCGATTTGTTACGCGAAAGTAAGTCAAAAATATAAAATAAAATTTGTTCACGTGGTACTCCAATCTGAAAAATATTTTTCATTTTAATTGTAGTATTCGGGCTCCAATTGTAACGTGAATTTAAGACCGTGTATTTTCAACCTACCTACGAGGGATCAGCTTCTTTCTAACTATAGCACAATATCGGAATCACCATGTATAAATAGAAAAAACGATTCAGAAAGTCGCGTGAAACGCAACTCACACAGCACGTCGAATCTTGAGCCTGGGATTTTTTAGATGACGTTCGGTTATGTAGATTGACTGCACGGACGGCTTGTCGGCACAGTATTGCGGGATCCTGATCATCTGCCGTTCGAACACGTCTGCAGCAGCTGGAAAATTAAAACCACCGGTGGTTTTGAGCAGCGTCTACCGAAAGATCCATCTTTGGACTCACGTATAATAATCTGAGGAGGAACCACGAGAATCACGTGTTGCAAACACGACGTAATATCGAAGAGTCCTGTCAGTAGGTCTGCGAAGAAGTTGCCAGTATATCGTTTGTCCCAGACGAGGATATGTATAAACATCGCGTTTCCTTCTGTCACATCTTCGATCCTTTATCAAACGAATCGTAGATAAGAGGAGCATTTTACCTTTCTCTTTTTAATATTCGCGTTAAACGAACAATGATCAGTGCTGCATTTAACGGGTTAATGAAATTTGTGTTCGACAGAAATAGTTTCCATTACTTATACAATCTGTACAACCAAGTCAGCCAATCATCTGGAGTCACCGATGGCACGTTCGGATAATTGCAAAGGCATATGCCTGAAACGATTTCACACTTTTCGTTACACTGCACCATCGATAGACAACTCGCCTCGCTGCAAACGAACGTTTCCTGTTATCATGCTGCGAAATTGTCAGACGATTGTCTAGTTAATTGAATACAAGATGCGTTCGAGGTCCACGTCTCCAAAAATTTCATACGTCTCCGGACGTATGAGTTGCTCGAGATTAGGCAGATCGGCGTGCTCCATTAGTCTGACACCGAAAATCTTTGTCGCTGCATCCAGACTTTTCCTTCCGCGGAAATATACCTCTGGATCGCCCAGCCATATACTCAACATTTTTCTTCTTTCATAACCGTACTAGTCTCGGCGAACCGAAATTTATCGCTGGACTTTCGATACCCGATCGAACTACAGAATACTATAGTAAATGTTGCGTGACTGATTTCAGGGTTGAAACGATCACTTGCACTTATACGAGTATGTACTAATCGCCGCTGGTGCAACTGCCAATAATTGAGGAAAAAACCGATAGACTGAAATCATTGGATGACAGATAATCGTGGGAAAAGTGAAACTCTCTCTCTATATGCGCCCATCGAGGCGACCGACTTTAATGCTCGCAAAAAAGGTAATAACGAAACTCCTCGAACGATTTAAACGGTGGGGCAAAGTAATTGCTTCGCGTTCTCTTCGCTGTTCCCTTCTTACTCCGTTTTCTTCTCGAGTATTAAGCTCCATCCACAACAGCGTCAGCCTGTTTCAAAGCGGAAATAACGAAGCGGGAACGTTGCAGGCTACACCTTTAAAACTATCGAAGAAACTTAGGAAAAAGTATCGAAAGATTTGCGCGCTGTTAGTTGACAATTTCAACGATAGAATTTCTTTCTTCTTGCGGTTTGCCGCAAGACACATCGCGGAAGCTATTTACGTTGCACTTGGTGCTGGCACGTGCGCGTTCCACGATGCAATCGACAATAACAGACACGATCGTTACGGTATGCTGCATCGGTGCACTTTTTTTCGTTGGCCTTCGCCGCCGTTCCGCCATATCAAAGTCTTCCCTTGCGTCTCTCGCTTTTTAGGCTTCAAAGTAATCGTATCGAATCGATTTATTTTGCTACCGGCTATTTATTTTTTCTTATCGCTTCGATGGAAAGCAATCGATTCAAGACTTTACCAAGGACTTGCTGCATTTACGAATACCTGGCTAACGACGTGGCGTCATGCAACTTCGTGTCACGATACGCAGCGCGAAAACGCGCACCTGGCTCCAATGTTTTGGCAGTAAAGCTGTTCCTCTTTTAAAGAACCTACTTTCGGCTCCGATGTCTATAATTCGTTCACAGATACTCTGTATTCGAATTACGAGAATTCATCAAATATATCCTATATTCGACTGTTCTACCTCTACTGACTGCGAACGTTCGTTCAAAGCAGTTAAGAGTAATTGCACCTAACTCGAACGGATGAAATTGTAGACGAAAAGCAGGAGCGTATGTGCGCATAACGATCTGTTATCGTTACCAGAGGAAAAGGCTTCTTCCGCTGACTTGAACAACGTTGCTGACAGAAACCTCTTCTCCGTAAGTTTCTAATTAGCTCTTGGGAGATCCGCCGACTGATTACAGGCCGTGAGATCGTCCCGTTGCCGAAGAAGAGGCGGCTCGCAGTCGCCCCGTCGTGTACAGAGAACGAGCTTTTATTAATAACTGCAAGAAACGCGGAAGCACAAGCCAATGATCGTGACTTTTTGTTCAACCAAACTGATATTATGTCTTTCACTTTCCTATCAGTCTCCACTTCCTCTGATATATAACGAAGAAACTCTTAGAAAGATACTTCGACGCATAGCTAAATCATCGGAGACGATGTTTATTCTGTTTGAGAAGTAACGCGCAATATGGACCATTGAACGCGCAACGGTTCGTAACGGGTTACGTCAGACCAACCACCGTACGAATTTCCGACTTGCGAAACGCGACTCGTAGCTGCTTTACTTTTACTTCGCCAATGTTCCCACAATTCTTCGCGGTTAGCCAGCAAACTCTCGAAGCGAAGCAAATGTTGCATTTCTGCTGCGATAAAAATGGGATCGAAGTTGTTTCGCTGGTGCGACAGGTACGAGGATGCTTCGTGTCATTGTCGTTAGAATATCTCGCGAAATTTCATTCGGAAGATTTTGAGAATGACGTGATTAGTCGTTCTCTAACGATACCTTGCACAAACGCAGCACATGTTGCGTCATTAGTCGGCTTATCTATACTCAGGTATCATAAGTTAATTAACGCGTTCGATAAACTATACTAGAAGGTATTGGGTCGATGCGAATTTCATTTGCGGAGTACGTTGAAAACTGCGCTGTACTCTGATTCTCTTTTTAACAAGTTTTATAGCGATGTGAAATAAATTTTTCACTGTACATGCTAGAAACGATATCTAAAAGAATTTTGGCTGATATTAGATGTGAAAGCAAAATAGGACAGCAGATAAACAGTTATTTAAACACTTCTATACGATTATATATTAGTTAAAATCCTTCAACATATCTTACTAAAAATTCCTTAAATAAATTTTCGAATAACGGATGGTTTAGTGGCGAATAGTCACTAAATTGCTCGTACAATATTTCTCGCCACAACATGTTGAAAAAAAGATATCACCAACGCTAAAGAAACGAATAATGTAGAACACGCTACATGATCTCGATATGAAGCTTCATCAATTATATACACGCACCGGTATGAATTTGTAAGCTTAACGAGAAATTATTCTAACTTACCCGTTGCTCGTCTACTGTTGATTCGTTGTATCACTTCAGAACGTGCCAGGGAATGAGTAACACCCTCGCTCAGCGACAGTGCGCACCAGACTGAGATCAAGTAGCGGACTTTCGGAGATCAAGCAACGGTCTGCAACTGCAACGTGAAAAAGTTGAGGAGAAGAGTGGGGAACATAGGTTGGGAAAGTAAGTAAATACTTGCCACTAACTCCAGTCGTAATCGAAAACAGGAAGTAAGGAAAATTCTCTTCGATTTAACATCTTGCTTTCCTCTCCTGCCTTTATCTTACTTGTTTCATTTTTATCGTTCGTTTCTTCAAAATGTTCTTACATCTGATCGTCGATGTCATCGGTATCATCGCCATAAATTACAAAAGTTAGATATTCTGTATACGAAGTGTTTTGATGCCTGTTTCATCTGCGATTAAGCTAGGAGATCCAGCACAATCATAGGAAATCTGAAATTGGCAGGATCGGTAGCTACATATGATAACGCGACCTTCGCCTAGTTACATCATTCGCATTAGAATCGCTCTAATTTTACGAACGCACGAAGAATACTTTACAAGGTGAACCGTCGCAAAGCGACGATATAAACGATATACACATCAACGGGGCATTGAAGGGACGATGACGCTTTAAAAATATAACATTTATTAGACATATTCTGATCTTACAAACAAAACTTCATATGTTCATTATTAAATCGTATAGGAAGTAAATAATGCTTTGTTGCAATAAATTAAAAAACTTATAATTTCTTTCGCCGTTATCTTACTATCACAGAGGCTTGTGAATTTCAATCGAAACGACAGAGAAAATAATTAAAATGGAAAGAAAAAAAGACTCCCTGCTTCCTTCACCAAAGTGATTATTCTTTTTCGGAAGAAGTAAAATGCGCGCGTTTAAAATAGAAAATCACATATTATATATAACTGTTACATGTAAATTTCATACCGAAACTAATTTCTCCGATTAATACGGTTCTACAAAGAATAGAGTTGTATTGTTTTCCTCTATCGACTTCGAAAAATGTTAAGAATCGTTAATCTCGTAATCCCATCATCTTGAAACCATAAGAAATGGGTTGAGTAGCGATTCTTGTACGTTTAACTTATATCTGGAATCTCGCGTACTTATATATATATGTATATATATATATATTTCACTGTAGATATAAATACATATATATTTATTCTATACACATATGTATATATCTACGTATTTGTCAATATATATCAATACATGTATACATACGTGTAAATATACATATGTGTATATATATATATATATATATATATGTATATCTACAAGGATTTTTCGACGATCGTGTTATCATCTCTCATTCGACAACAGAGCCGTGAAGTAAAGTATTTTGCATACTGAATAAAATACATGGTAATTCGGTTGGATCGTACCTAGGAACGTTTATTCTAATGGACAAGCGATACGAGCTTTTTAATTTGAATCAACGGAATCTGTCGATGGTCGTCGTAAAGTAGTAGAATCTTATAAAATGGAAGAGTAAGCAGAACAAGTGTACGGAAGCTTGAACATAGCTTATGCTAAAAAAAGTATAAAAGCAAGTTGCCTACGCGCGAATATTCGTCATTCTAAATTAGCAGGGTTTGGGACCGTAAGAAATATCTTTATAAGCTAAACGTAAATGATAACGAATCAGAGCTCGCAAAATAATATAGTTTAGAGCTCTTTTCGCGGTAAAATTTTTTATTATCTCCGACAAATTGTATCTTTGTCGAGAAACGTTTAAAGTACCTCGTACGAGAGTTTTGCAATTTGAGCGACTTTCAAGAAACGAAATTTTTTTAGGCAAGATTTTTCAGAGATCGATATCTTACGATTTTAAATTTGAGATTCATAACAGTTTATCAGCATACGTTAGAGCTATGCGTCTTTTCACCTGTCTTCATTTACTTCGAAGACGTCTTCAGCGTTCGCTTCCGCCTCTTCATCACCAGCGATTACCTCGTTATCTTTATCGTTCTGCGAGTTCTCGATTTTGTACAATACATCGTGGCAAAGTGGACAGCGGTCCTGGACGTACAGCCACTTTCGTAAACAGACACTGTGGAAGTAGTGATTGCAGCGCGTGATCTTGGCACTTTGCATTTCCTGATAGCAAATAGCACACACATCATCTAACACTCGAAGTTGTTCCGCCTTTGCTTCCGGAAGGGAATTAATCTTATTAACAGCTGATCGACGCTTCATGAACACACTCCATCCGGCTTTTGCCTCACACCATATATTAAAGTAGGCGTGAATGCATATCATGACGGCACGAATTGCTCCACCAGATTCAAACACCAAAATCCAAAAGCCGTTGAAGAATAGGACAATACCGAATGCGAATTCGATGGTGTTACCGAAAGATCGTATTATATATACGCAGTCGTCGAGTTGCTCCCAGAACACGCTACGGTAAGCATCGATCAGGAAGAGGGAATAGATCGCAAGTGAAACCAACACTTTTACTATTACTTCGATACTAAACACCGATACTGCCAGTAACCAAGTGCTTACGGTATAGTGCGACCAAAGGAATACCAGCAATGATACTGGAAACAGTATTAAAAATACACAAACTGCCAGAGCGCGGATGTGTCGATGAAGCGCTGGATTATGCGAGGCGCTGAGCGACATCAACAACGGATTGACGATGTTGTGCACGAAATGTAGAACCGCCGTAAACAATAAACAAAAATTACGGCACAGTCTGACCAAACGTTTCTCTCTGTCCAAACTCGTCAGTCCAGTTTGCAGGGCCAGCACGTAAAATAAAATCGCGGATACGGTACCGATACTCTTCTCCTCTTCGTCTTCCGTAAGTAGCACCCATTGAAAGAAACAACCGATGTAATCACAAATAAACGAAATTATGCTAGTCATTCCTAAGACTGCCGTCAAAGTCTCGCAGCCATTGACTAATAAACTTCTAAGCATTATGTAGTAGGTGAACGTCTCTTCGCCATAATGATTTCCAAGGATTTGAAACATTTGTCCTCCAACGCGTAACATCCAAAACATGCGTAGCACACACGGAATGTTCAATCGAATCCATTCGGTTTCGACGAGCGCGGACAGTCCATAGTTGCTTATGAAATTACGCGCATATTGATAACCCATATAAATTGTGTTCATCATGGTGACGCCGTTAAACCAAATGACAAATTTACATACAGCTAACGGAAGAAGTGTTGCGAACACTGGTAGATGATGGAGCACTTGCGTCTGAAAGAATATGTACGTATATTCGATAACGTGCGTATAAATGTAAAAATGGAATATTTATGTTTTATGATATCTGAATATAAACTATGAGAAATATAATGTAACATATTATTACATAAATTGTAAGAAATTTATTGTTAATCAAAGTACTCTGTACATACGCATATGCAAAAAATCTATTTTCAAAATGTTAAAACATGCGATTGTTTTAAATCCAAGTACGTCAAAATACATTAACGATTTAAATTAAATCGAAATACATTAGATTCAACTTACCGGGAGCGGACAAATGCCCAAAATCGACGGTGCCATAAAACTCAGTACAAGAAATTTTTGCAGAGCTGGGTGTTTTGGTGCAAGATGAATATAACAAAAAATACTAGCTAATAAGCATTGTAATACATAATTCTGGATTATCAGGAAGCCTGGTCCTTCATTTAAAACGTATTTCAAGTTAAGATACAAAATATCATCAAGTATGCTAGTTGTTGATTCATGTGTGCTCACATATGTAATGATAGCTTTCATTGTACTAATATTTGACCAATAGGATATAAATATTGCTCCTACTGATATTAAATATAAGTATACAATGATAAGATGTTTTGTCCATAACATAAATATACATATTGCAGTAATATATCCTGAAAAGTAAATATTTGACAGTCAACCATTGATTTTTATTTTATTTTGATTCTAGTAAAAATGTAAATAATCATTAGTTCTGTTTGTATTGATTTATGAATACTTTATCAATTGTATAATGTTTGCTCCTTTTTACAAATGCAATGACCCACAAGAATTAACCTTGCTACTTTGAATATCGATATGTCATTTTAACACTCCTAATAATCTACATTGCTTTAAGTTTATCTACCAAAAACACTACTTTTCAACTATATTCCGACTAATAGGAAACTGCAATCAATTTCTGACTAATAAACAACTATAAAATCAGGAAATGTTACACAAATGAAATGCATAACATCGAAGAGAGTCTATAATCTATATAACATAGTAAGTCTAGTTTAACTAATTTTACAAATACTTTGCTTTCATCTTAAATACTTTACTTTGTTTTAACAAATACACATACAGAAAAATATATTAAAATTACTAATAATTAAATATAGAAATCATATGTAGTGTAAATATCTTACCTAAACAGCAGCATAGAAATTTTAGTGCAATTATTAAGTGCATTTTGTAAGCAAAGTATTCAAAACCAAATGAATCTATAAACGAAATAGGTATTATCGAATCCACAATGCTGTCTGATACTTTTGATATTTTAAAACCATTTTCACTACTATGTAGCACAACATTGTTGCTAGATAATCCAAGTCCAATTCTAAGTAGTTCATCTATGATAAATAAAGGTGGAACTCTAATTATAGCATCCACAAAGGTGTGCAACTTCTCTCGTATAGATGTATCCATTGTTTCTCAAGTTTTTGCTTTTGTAATACAGATTTCAAAGATGATATTTTGTTCTTAGGATGTGCAAAACCAATTTTCCCAATGCAATTCTATTTAATTTAGTTGGCTCAATACCTAAATTCAAAATGTCAAAATGTTAAAAATAAATTAATATGTTTTGGTGTGTTCAATAAGCAATTAACACTAAATTACACGTAAGCTTACCTCCAGAATTGTAAAGTTTGTGGTTATCATATTCTCGAAACACACTTGTCTTAGCGAATAACTGGAATAATTTTTGTCATCAAAAATCGACGAAGCCGAGATAGTTCAAGTATTGTGAATTATAATTTGCCAGTAATCAACGAAGGAAAATAACGAAGGAATGATTTAGATACCGAAGATGTAGCAGAAATTCAAACTTTTATAGAATCAATGTATCGAACTCGATCCTGTTTTAATATCATATAACGGAGGTTAAATAATAAAAAATTTGTCGGCTATTCTTTTTCCAAAATTGTTGGTTATAAAATGAAACTAAATCGTTTTGCAGATATTACAAATAGGATTTTACCATCGTGCGAGAATATCGTAACAGCAGGCAAACATACGCAAATTTTCGGTTTTCGAATTTCTGTCAAAGATGTTTTTCTTCCTACTCACTTCTACCCGTAATCCTTAATTTTTGCTGCTCACCCGCGTCGACAACAACCAAAATACGTAAATCCGACAGCGACGGGATTTAAGCTAAACTACGTTTTTAAAATACGCGTAATTTTCCTCAACATAAAACGCTGTCGCATATACTTTAAAGGTTACAGAGAAACATGCACAAAGAATTTGAACGATTTGATCAGATGGCGCTATATTGCTTTTTCTATATACGTATGTATATACTGTATGTATGTTTACCTTTAACGTGGTCTGAAAATACGTTATAAATTTATTATTATCGTGTGTCATTAAATATACGTATCGCGAATGTTTGGCTTCAGTAATTAAAGACACATCATCATACAGATATATGTTATACTGTCAACACCTTAAAATAATAAAAAGTATAATCATTGAAAGATTTATAAAATGAAGTCATAACATTTCTTAGAAGATTATAATCATTTCAAATTCATTATTACGCGTAATATTATATTATTCCCAAGATAAGCTACGAAGTAAAGTAAACGATACGTGCAAGACTATAGCGTTCATTCAAAAGTTAATCTACCAAATCACGTGCTATATATCCCATAAATTGCGTCGCTCTTTGGCACTTAAATGTCTATGCACAGCGCTATGTTATTGCTACTGCTTAGTCTTTCTGCTATTTCTTCAACTGTTAAACAAAATTTTGTTCCAAGTAGAACTTTTAATCCTTCGATATCAAACGTTAGTACTCAATCGAATCTTGATTTATCGGAAAGATCAAAAACTTCATTTTGAAGTTTGGAAACCTAGATTAAAACATGTTCTCCATATACGACAAAAATATCGCTAACGGCATCTTTAACTGTATTACTTTTTTTAAATTCATACAGCATGCAATGCAAAAATAAATTTTATTAACATTCATTATCTTTGACTTCTTCAAAAATAGAAACAAGATACGGACGTTATAAAGTTCAATAAAAAACGATATGATTTAGGAAACTTGATGGAAACGACAGCGACTTAATATACAAGTTACATGCATTAGAAAAAAAAGTATATATATATATATATTTTTATAATTGTAGATTCAATATTGATAATTTTATTATGCAAATTCATAATTTTATTGTTAATAGTATCA
The DNA here is from genome assembly GCF_000188095.3 of Bombus impatiens. NCBI lineage: Eukaryota > Metazoa > Arthropoda > Insecta > Hymenoptera > Apidae > Bombus > Bombus impatiens. Next base: position 1,269,255 of record NT_176871.1, on the reverse strand, counting down.
TGTACTCTTTATCATTCGCTCGCAAGAATAGAAGATACTAACTTTAATGATGCTTCAATGATAATGAAAGAAGGGGAGGAGCAGGAATGAAGAGATTAAAATCAAATTTCAATTGATTCTGGAAGCATACTGATCTCGGATGAAAATAATGGGAATACATTTCTAGCAACATCGAATATATTTCTCTCAGGCATTATATACTGTCTCACCATGTAAAACTCATCCTTCCTGAAAAAGAAAAAAGAAAAAAGAATACAATAAGAACATCGCGAGAAAATACTAGACTTAAAAGAAATTTTAAAAATTTATACCATAACACTAAGAATAAAATTTTTAGTTTTGTATTTTCTCATGTACACACCTGATATATTCGATGTTTAAATGCATATATCATTTCTTCCCGAAATAAGATAAATAAATGATTATATCTTTGATCTCCCTCTGTCTCTATACAGGCATGCAACGACACATACGTGCAGAGTACAGAATATTCATACTGTCATCCGTTCAAAACTAGCTACCATGTAACTTATCTATATCTCGGCGCAATGTTCATTCATTTCTTTGAATTAGTCGAATCTTAATGCGCTTGCATATACTACCGTAATGCTACATTCTAAAACAAAATGTCTTTTTTCATTTGTGATCTCTTCTTATAAATCCGCGTCTTCTTCGTCTCTTCTTTACTACGACACCGTTCTAATCACTTACGATAAATCTCATTGACAATGTTTGCGCTCGCAGCATTTAATTCAATTCTACTTCCTTTTATTGTTCCTTTCTCTTTTTTTTCTGCAAACAAATCAATCACTATCTCGAATTTGAACTGCCACTCGCTTTTAATAACGCTGGGCATTTTTTGAGGCACATTATACAGTACAAAATAAACTCGACGATCTCAAAGATATTTGAATATTGGTGATGGGTAATCGAACATTTTTGAGATCCGTCCGAGCATTTTTTTCAGAAGCAATTACGATCAGGTTGAATGGTATAGAGTCAAAATCAGGAGTGAAAATTATTGTTACTCGATTTCGACGTAGTTTTGCTCATTATTCTCATTTATGCTTTACATCATTCTTCTCAAGACTACCTAATATATATGCCTTACGCTTTCTTTCAATTACATCTTCATTCCATGATCTTTTACATTTTTTTCATAGCGTAAATTTCTCGTAAAAATCTGTACCGTGCAAACAGACGTTAAGTAATTTTGAATCCCGAAAAGAATTCGACCGTATTATCCGCAATTTCGCCCGCTGAAAGGATGATGAAGTGTACAATGTAAGATAAACAGTAAAAATGACAGTATTCTTTACGCATAACATTCTATGGCACGATTCTTCTTAACTCGACAATGGATACCATAATCGTTCTTTTTACCTAATTGCGTGCATTAGCGAGAAGAAATAAATTATGGAATTAATAACCGGAGAAAGTATATTTCACGCGACAAGTTACATATAGTTGATCGACGTTACGAAAAACTTTATAGAAACCAACATTGAAACATTGCGAGTCCCGCTATTGTAGTTTCGCTTCATCGTACCTCACGCAAGACAGGTAAAAAGACTTTTACGTATTCGCTATAAAAACGCTAAGTATGGACTAATAATACATGGTACTTTAATAAAAATAGAGCTTCAACATTCGGCTAGTAATACAATGACGTTTATTATATCACAACGAGACAGGTCCTGCGTGCCAAAATTCTACTCTGCTCAGTGTACTTCTTTTTAACTTCCTTTACGTCAATTCAGATTGTCCGATGCACGGATGCAGCGATGATACGACCAGTTGTAAGGCATGTTTTTAAATATTTAAAATGTCTTTCTCGAAGGGATCCATACATACGAGACCTAAATCTCATCTCCTCGCATCAAGCAAGCGGATACAAATTGCATTTCCTTTTAAATTAATTTTATACCTAAGTTAGTTTCAATCAATGGGATCCATTGTTGTTTTTTCATAGTTTATTGTATTTCATTAGTCTCATATTCATTGATCCCGTTAGCAATTGGATTTTACGAAGATTAAAAGATCTAACGGGAGCCCCGGGCTCTTCGTTGCATACTTCCAGTGTTTCGGAATATAACGGTTTTTCCGTAAAATTGTTTACTGCGCGAACAAGTATGGTTCTATTCCGGTATCTCAATACGATCGTTTAATTCGCAATCAATTTTACATCATCATGCTATCTAGCTAACCGAACAGATCAAGTCGTCATCACCGTGACTAAACCTGCATAACAGTTAACAAATCAAACAAGTTACGCAGAGTCCCTATAATAATATCAATAATAATAATAATAATAATAATAATAGTAATAATAATAATAATAATAATAATAATAACTATAATTATAATAATAATAGCAGTAATAATATTAATATTACTTAATTGTAAAAATACGTCTACGTTTTGTTCGAGTATAGAACGAATTTCACGGTTCCATCGCGTATTACTTTTGAAAACAAATTATGATTACAACTTATCGATTATAATTTTGTATTTTTTTATTCGTGCGTCTTTTCACCTCCTATCTCTGTGAGTACACAATTGCCTAAATATCGCGTTACAAAGATACTGAGTAATAATCCTGGATTGGTACACAGTTATTACGTTTCATGCATTGTGTCTGCACGTGATTATTTGAAGATGGTTTTTCTTTTTTTTCTCTCTCGTTAACGTGGGAGTAACACAACTAAATTTCTTAAGCTATACCATATCAAATGCATTTTTTACCATCTTTTTTTTAATAAGATAAGTTGTATGAAAGTTATGTTGCAAGAAACGTAATAATATGCAATATTTCTTTTTTTAATTAAGTTGAACTTTCAAGTCTAACTCAGAAAATAGCTAATCAAGAATTTCCAGTACCTAAAACTTAATGCTTAAATATTACATCATTTGAATAAGAATGTGATTAGTTTAAACCATTCAAAGCGCTTAATTTAAAATAGTTTTTTTTATATCACGCGTGTCTATTTTTGGCCATATAGCAGATCTTTCGGAGAATTAAATAAAAATTAAGGACGATTCACGTGTTAAAGCGAATCTCCTGTAATCATTTCCGCACAGCGATCATATATTTGTTTTTTTTTTTTTTATAAAACTATATGATTGCTTATATGGTTAGGAAACCTCGAAAGTCGTTTATTTGCCTATGACTCAAGAATTGTTATTTATACACGTGAAAATTACTAGTTCTAATTCTCAATCATGTACAATTTAAGTCACCAATATAAGGTATGTCTCGTTAAAGACAATTTTCGCTATCGAATTTTTTCCATTGATAAAAAAGTTTCAATTTTATTCACCTTGATCGCAATCGATAATCCGCGCGTATGTTTCAATCACGCGTGGTTTCGTTCAAATTTCGTCTCTATAAATTCCACAATGTCGACGTTATATTCCGCTAATATATTTTACTCAGCACATATTTAATTTATACATATAAACTCTGCAAGCGCAGCTTACCATCGTCAAATGCACTTTTTAGTTTTATTTTAATTCGTGTAGGAAATCGCTGCTTATATGTGTAAGAGTATAAGTGTTAATAAGTTGTCAATAAGAAATATTAGAAAACCTGTATTCCACTTACAGTTATCGTAAGTTCCTTATACTTCTTGACTGAGTCCTTTCTTTTTCTTATTATTAGAAAGCGGCAACTGACGAATGGTGCTTTACACTCATACTCTTTACTGTTTAAAGTATGCAATGCATCGATGTTCATTTTTCTTCAAAGTTTCACTGAAAGGTGAATTTGTCTTGTCTTCTCATATTTTGACTCGTATCGGCGAATATTTGTTTTTTAACATGCCATGATAAGGGTATTTGATAATATATTTTATTTAGGAAATAAAGACACGAGGATATAGGCCTATTATTTAATATTATCTTTTACTAAGTTATGTATGACAACAAACGACTAATTGAAATAATTGAAAGCTCGGCTTTCTTCTTAATGGTAACTGCTGGTATATTTTAAATGCAATTGTTAATAGTTATCAAAATATTTTTACTCTAAAATCAGCAACGAATTTGATATATAAAGGATATAGTTTTCGACACAGAAAAATTTAATTTTGAAAATGAGCTACCTACCGAAAACACAAAATTGTACTACGCGAGAAGTTATGAAAAACAATACTGGATTGAGAATAAAATAGTAACGAGCTACACATTAATCTCACATCTCTTGGCACATATAATCATCTCTACTTTTAATTTTGCATGTCTAGGCATTTTGGTTGGCAAATAATTTATTAAGCAAAGGTATTATATGCTACACACATGTACCGAGAACACAATTATCGCATCTAGCGACTTTTAATTCTATGCAGTTGATCCTACTAATGCAGTTTCTTTTACAGATACCATTCCATACGTAGAAAAATCACCTATATTAAAAAGCACTTTAAATTGTACGGTATCAAAATTTCTATTATACAAGCGAACTGAATATATTAATCTTCTATTAAAATATTTAAATAATAACCGCCAACACGAGTCTCTTGATTGATTGAACTGTACATTTTTCTTTGTCAATGGGCAATGATTCCACGTGCATTTTATTTGAACTAGCGGAATTCAATAAATTGGAGAGCTATGCATATGTCTTTGCTTGCATGCATTTATATACATATATACGCGCGACAAGGTGTTACGTGCAATTCTGTATGTCTTTGTGTGTATACATAGTGTGTATGAATATGTGAGCTGTGTGGACGGCGCTACGTACACCACTTTTCGGTCAGTCAACCATTGACATATTAATAGTTGACTTTCGTCAGTATAATTCAGGCATCCCTTGTTCCATTGGGATTTTTCAGTTGAACGTGCCTTGCTCACGTCAATATGTACCGCTGAATGATCTGAGAAAATGGAAAGCAATTTTTCTTATTATTGTGAATAAAATTTATATTCCTGTTTGTATTTATAATTTGATACAACGTTGAATAGACATACCTGCATACAGATGTGCTAGAGTTTGTCTTGAAATAGGAAGAGATTATTCGTAGCAGCAACAGCTACTACATTTTCAGATGGATGCCAAGCAGTATGTAGTATCTTTTTATTGAAATCAAGGCAGTCCACGCTAATTTCATCCTTTTTACGTTTGCCACCAGTACAAACCTTTAAGCAAATAATATATATTATGGACAATACAATAGTATACAATGCAATACAATAGTAGTAGTTTATTAAATATTTTATATAGTTTTTGAAAATTTATACTTACTTTACGTGGTTTTAGAAGTGTTTTTGGTTTGGCAATGTCACGTGCTGCTTCCAATGTGAGATCACGTTTAGTTGTACGATCGAATACTCTGAAGAAATTATTGTATGAACCCGTCATAATAGCAGAATCATTACCACTCCAACAACACTCGAATTTGTCAAAGATACAATCATTCTCATATAATGAACATAACTTTGATCTTAGGTATTCATGTACCTATAATAATATAATCAATTAATATTTTGTAGATGTATGAAAATTGTATTATGACTTTTGTTACATACAGGGTAACATTCAATGGGTTTCGTTTCCATTTGCAAATCCCACACTTTCACACTGAGGTAGTCTCTACTGATCATATATCTTCCTGAATTACTAAGTTTCACATCACTTATACTCGAAATTATTTCGGAGAAGAAACTTCTGTTTGTTGGATCTTCTGGTTCTTCAAAGAGCTTACTATGTTGGTCACAAAGCGCAGCAGATCTCATGTCACAGAGTCTAATTGTTCCTTTGCTACTACTATAAACCAAGACGTTACATTCTGCCGGGTGAAATTCCGCGGCAGTTATTACTTCTGTTAGTTCCTCCATATTAGTTGGCTTAATGTCTACTATATCTGTGTATCATTGTTAAGAAAACGATATACTTCATTATAATAAATTTATATCCAAGATGTATAAATATAATTCAGAATTTGTAAACCAAAAATAAAATAAATATTAAGTGACATAGAAAAAAGGATACTAAAACTCTGGTCTGTGATTTCAAGGTGCCAAAGGTTAATTCTAAGATCATCAGCACTGAGGTATGTTTCCTGATCACTGTTAACACTTATACTGTTTATATGATAGGTGTGCGCATTGGCAAATATTCTCCTTGGGGATGCTTCTACCATCAACTCCATTGGTTTTATAGTCGGTACCTAGGTCAAAATACATAAGTATTCAATATATGATAATCAAAATGCACAAGCCTCATAATGTTATGTGCATATTTGAACTCCTTGACCTTCACTTGAAAATATTTTTGTTAGAAACACAATAGTATAGGGAAAATTATATTTATATAGTTAGAAGTTAGAAAGAAAAACTGTAGAGTTTTAGAATTTACCACATTATATGTATAATATCACAATAATCTCAATAAAACTCATCAATACTCACCCTCAAGGAAGTGATACAAGCGGGGTCACGAATTGTACCATTTTCTTCTTTTGTATTATACCCTTCTACTCTTTTATCTCGTTCACTGACTTTCCACAATTTAATTGTTTTATCATTTGTGGAAAGTAGAAAATGTGCTGGATTTTTTCTTTTTAACCACCTAATTTTGTTAATTTTTTCCTCTATCTCTAATGATTTCAGGTAATCGAATTCAGGTTCATGACTTTGAAAGGTGCTGTATACATTGTATTCACCTCTTCGGGGTATACTGTTTTTACTCTAAATAAAGATACAATGTTCTAATTATCTTATGGCCTTAAAAAATATCCTAAATATCTTTTATTTTTTTCTATCAATTTTCTAAATCGTTCTTCTTTCTACAGACAATGAAACTATTTAAAAAATTTCATAAAACATAAATAAAGTATTCGAGATATTTATTCCTCTCAGTATGTTCAATGATTATCTTTAGAAATTTTCTAAAGATAGAAAAATGTAACATATTGTACAGAACAATCTGGCAATAATCCAATACTAACACATAAATATAATTTTTATTTAAAGGACAAATCTCTCTTTATTGAAATGTTAAAAATTTTATAGCACATAAGAATTCTATAAATATAAAAAATTCATATTATTACAAATATACTTCAACTTACGACAGGATCCCTCTGAAAAATAACCACCCGACCACCTTTATCTCCTGTTGCAAGAAGATCGCCATCATGGTTAAATTCAACACATGAGATTATATCAGCTAGAACAGAACGCAATACAAATAACTACAATAAAGTGTTCTGGAATATTGAGAAAATATTTATTTAGAAGTAATTTTAAAAAGAAAAGAAGAGATGGATGAAAGAAGAAAAAGAATACATCACAATACTTTATTACTAAATTAACATACTTGTGCAATCACTGAATGAAAATTGATGAGATAATATACACACATAATATATGTGCAACTTCTATTTAGAACTTACCTTCAGTAACATCGTCTTCTAATGTTCCTTTCACCTGTGAAAAACACCACTGTATGTCACCATTACCTAAAACAACATTAAAGAAGTTAAGTCGTTACACAAAAATTTACTTGAAAACAGAAGTGTAACAATAAAATTATCAAGTATACAATGCAAAATTCCGATTTTCAATACACCATAATGTATTCATTGTTGAACACGTAATACATATATAAAAAAATGTATTACAAAATAGATAAAAATCCCATAATGCTTATCGTTTGAATTACATCATGCGTTTCGAGCGTAGAACAGGTAGATGCACAGTGGTAAAAAGACGCGTAGAGATATATATTCTACAAACGTCCGCGGCTTTTTCTTTCACTTACGATACGCACGAGATTTGATCGAATTATCAGGTAAAAGCAAGAAAAGTGGAGCAAATCGATAAGGATATCGGGGATAAGGAAAGAGAAAGGAATCTAAGAAAAAATAACACCGAGAAGGTTGTGACTGTGAAACGTGATAAAATAAACGTGGAGGGACATGACTGAAGCGATAGCGTGTGTAGGTAAGGTGAAAAAGATAAGTCATAATGAAAAGAGACGACAAACGAGAAAATATGCGCAAGTAAAGTGAATAAAGGAGAAGCAAGAAAAAAATGAAAGAAAAGTCGAGGGGAAAAAGGTAAAAGTAATCCTACTTGAAGTTTCGGCGCAATCCATCGTGCTTCTAGGCAGTCGCCACCGCCGCCGCCGCCGCCGCCGCCGCCGACC
>NT_176871.1:1227823-1260627 GCF_000188095.3 Bombus impatiens | reverse complement strand
CCGCCGCCGCTGCCGTCGCCGGCGACGGGCGCATTTGGCCCCGCGCACAGCAAGTATCCAGAGAGTGGGTACGGGTGATTATATTTGAGGATGCGGAATTGACGAAGAAGAACGTTGCGTGCACTGCGAGCGCTGCGGATATACCCGTGAACCCGTGATAGTATCTGGGTCAAGGTTCAGGTTGCCGCGGCGCGGCGAGGCGGCCAGCAGGAGCGACGCACTGTTCGGTTCACGACGTGTCGTAGAAATACAGAGCGACCACGCATAGTAAACCGGTGCTCACGACGCCTTACTTACCGGCCATCTCGCAATTAGAGACACTACGCGACCAGAGAGAGGTTCGCACGCGAGCTCACTCCCGGTGCGAGGTCCAATACCGCCTACTCGACCAGAGATACGCGCGCGCGGCGCGCCACGCCGGCGATCAGGAAACAGGAAACCTTCACGATTGTTTACCACACTCTGCCCAACCCTTTTACCCTGTCACATATTCGTCCTTACTAATCCGTCACTAATATGAATCCGATCACTAGCTTTCAATGGCGGAATTCACGAACGCATAACCGCACAACACTACTATGGCGTGACGTCACACCACAGTCAGGTTTCGCTATTCCGACAGTAATCGCCATCTTGATTGCGAAAACCGACAGCACGCGAACCACTACGAAAACCACCGAACGCCGCCGATCTAACAGCGCCATCTGTATCGCGCAAAATTTAAATTAAGTTTTGTAAATTCCCTTAAAGATTCACTTTTCCAATAATAATCAAAGTTCACTCGGGAATTACATGATAAGTTACAGTTTGTTGATCTTGATACCAATTTGTAGCTGAAATACTAAATAATACTTTAATATTACATATTTGAAAAGGGAACAAATCGTAAGTTTCTTAAAAATAGAAGATGAAACCAGGAAGCTTAACTAATTTTATGATAATCGATATTCTTTAAATAATCCGGAGGATGGTAAAAATTTATGTTTAATCCCAAGATTAAAATGGGATTAATTGACAATGTATTTTAAATTTGAAAATTGCTGTCCTACAAAAGACAAAAGATATAACTTATCATGTTTTTCCCCTATGTTCTTTAATTTTAACATAACAAAATTTGCTCATAACAAAAATGATCCTCGTCCATGTTTGTCTTTCTCTAGAAAATGAAATAATGTTCTAATATCTTTGGATCAATATATTCAATTTTTGTTAACAAAATATTCATCGTATTATATAATTACCGTAGGTTTATCTGTAATTGTATCGTAAAACTGGATTTAATTAAGGCATAAAATTGTGAAATTTTGATAAAGATTGTTTTTATAAAATAAAGAGGAACTACTAATCGATATCGACGATGACGTTAAGAAAAAATTACCTAGAAGTTTTGATAGTTTCTCATGCACTTCTTCCACAGAGAAAAACATAGGTACAGCCCTGGATAAATGTGCAAAATTCCTGGCTGAGCGAATATCTGACATCGACCAGTCCATTTTTAGCAAAGGCAGAATAAGCTTCTATATAGAAAGATTTCCTTGCTACTTTTCGATTTCACTAATAAAAACTCGGAGAACTTGAAACACTCGGGTCATACGCTTTCAAAGTCGAGGCGCGTCATACATTTTCAATGCGTTCCAAAGCACAGAATCGATTACAATTTACTTTAGTAGATCTCTTCGATACATTCTCAATATGGGTCTAACATCCGTCCTGGTTTGAATATTAATACTCTTCTTTCCAGCAGTAGATCGTTCGTCAACCATTTCAAATTTAATATTTTACATTGGAAGCACGATAAGTGTTCTCTTTCCTCTTGCTCGTTAATTTAAAATTGATCATTTCACTAAAAAATATAAATAGTGTTTGGCAAATATTAATCGCAGGGCCAATGACGTTAGTTTTCCCGCCACATTCTAAATTTACAAACTAAATTCGTATAAAGTAGTATGTTTTTCACTTTGCTCACAGAAATTTGTAATTCAAAGTGAAGATTGTGGCAACGCAGACGAGCAAGAGGAAACTTTGGGCGTAGTTTCGAACCGGTACTTCAAAGTAAAGAATTGAAATTCAAATCACAACGTATTTGCCACAAGAGGAGCTGTACGATGAATTTTTATTTAAAAAATTCAACTATACGATCAATGATCGAACGTGTAAAAACTAAGAGCACACGAATTATTTTCTCATTCACTGTGTCAATAAACGAACGATTTTTATATTATCCGTTGGTTCGAACAATTAACCGAGGTTCGAATAGATTAAACAAATAAGCGTTTCGTACGGCGCAAACGTTTGCAAGTGAAACGACTGTCTCGAACTGGTACGAAAGTGTATAAGCTCGTACGACACACGAAACTCTCGTTGTCGAACGTGTTAGGGGGAGGATGTTAATGAATCTGTAATGAACTCTAACAAGCGTGTAGAGCCGGTGCAACGTTTACCTGGACGAGATATTTGCTATGAATCAAGCGTAAGTGTGTTTTCGAAAAAGTAGACATCACGTGTTCTCGTGAAACGAAACTTTTTTAATATCCTATAAAAGTATCGCTTTAATTAACGACTGAATTTTAAACTGATTTGTAATAATAACAGTTGTATAATAATTCGACTCAAAATTATTCCATTTAAAAAAAGTAACTGAAATTATCAAAAAATGATTAAATTTTAACACAAAATAACATTTTTCCCCTGTATTATTCCTAAAGTTAAAACAATATAGCGGTCGAAGTGATTCGTTATTTCTAATCGTTATTTTTTATCCATGTTTGAAATAAAATTTGTTCAAGCCTGGCAGACACTCATTGTTCTTACGAAATTTATAAGCTTCGATTGTGCGATAAGTTCACGCTCGAATGCGTTGAAGATCCGCTCGAATTCAGTATAGATCGTTCGACCTTTTAGAGGACGTATTATATATACGAATTTTTTCCACATCTATGGAAAATCGATCGAATCGCGTGTGTGACCAACAATATTCAAAATTCATTCACTCTTCTGATTTTCCCCAAAACAGAGTGTTGCACCAACGACCAGTTCAACGTGCTGTTTTCAAAAACCGTAACTGTAGATATTAGTTATAAATATTCGTTCTACTCACCATCATAAAAGGATTCGTCATATCTCAGGATGTTCTCGATGCTTCGCATCGCTTCTTCGACCAAGATTCTTTTGAAATCGATACTGTACTGTCCGACAATGATATGATTTCGCAAATTCATTCTCGTTGATGATCCTTGCAAACCGTTTTCTCGAGCGATATTCATCACGATCGAGACAACATACTGTTATTGTCAGGTGACATCGAGTTTACTAACTGACCGCTAAATGTAAACTGTGCTCGAAACGGTTCACATCGATACACTTGTATACGGAAAGCAATTATCGACGATTGAACACCCATAACAATCGTATTACCAAAGGCATTCGACGAGTTTTCTTGAAAAAGAGTCCGCAAGACAAACTTGCTGAATTGAATAAACTGCGTGTTAGAAAAGCTTCTTAGTTCTAATTTTTTTCGATGTTAATCACCTGCTTGAATTTATAATTGAAACATTGAGAGTAAATATGGACTCGGCGAAGTAACTGATTTAACCGAGTAACTGATTATCAAAAATAGGCACGAGCACAAGATATTCAGTGCAACAACTGATTTCCCCATGATATCTGAATTTGATCTGGAAAAAATGAATTTCACCATTTTCGTTTGATTAATAGAGCTTGTTGGAATACATTAATCCAATAAACTCACGCGTAGAAAAAATCTGGCTTACTCCACTTTTACTCTCAATGTTTCGATTATAACGAACCGTGTAGAATCTTGTTCTTATCCATTCTACTTATCTCTATGAAAATTAACGAGCTCTAAATACCAAGAAATACAATTACGATCGCGACTTATATGCACGCGTCTAGGAAACGCATCTATTTATTTCGAAATATTTCAATAAATTTCAAAATCCTAATTAAACGTCGTGACGGGAAAATTTGTTTCCCCACTCTGCTCTACCCCTATCTCTGCTCGAACAGAAATTACTATTTCCAGCCATCACACAAACATTTTAAGGCTCGGAGAGTTAATAATGCGCGGTATTGAAGAGAAGAAAGGGAAGAAGGGCGGATGATGCAGGAGGAAAATAAAGAACGAAAAAAGATAGAACTCACCGACTCTCTTGTTCACAGCGGTATTGATCATGGAGCCAAGCTTGGTGAGGCTAGACTGCCTCATGATGTTGGAGGGGCTCTTCATCCGTTTTGACGGTGGTACCGGAAGCGGAGCGGTCTTGGACCTTGCCAGGATAGCACCGTTCCGGCAGTTTCCGTTTGGACTGGAGCCGGGGGGCCGCTGGGGCGGTGCCCCCCATAGACCCACCACCCCTGCGTGACGCGTGGTGGTATTTCGCGAACGTCAACTCTTTTCCACCTGTTAACCACGCTATTATTTCGAATCTCAACCTCCACTTTGCCTCAGACGTCACTGGAACAATACAACGATCACGCGAACGATTACTTTTTCATGTAAATTTATATTATTAACGTTATTTATTAGATTAATCAGATTGGCGAATTTCAATCGCCAAGTTTCTATTCGCGCTATTGGAGATTGTCGGATTTATTTTTATTGAATCTTCGTTGCTTGTTAATTAGCAACACAGTAGGAAACGAATGAACGCTGGTGGATGAGAAATAATGTGACGTATAATCCTAAAAAAATTACTTCGTTCGCTTTGCTTAGGGCAGATTGTTTCGCTTCATCCTTAACATTACAAATCCCAGTTTGTTATTACGAATCAGAAAAAATATAGAAAATGTATTCAAATAGTAGACACAATATAGAAGCTCATTGCACAAATAGAAGGTACAAAAACGATCTCTATGATCCGAGAATAGTAACGTAAAATAGTTGACTTTCTTTGGATTTCATAAAATTGTACCACTTGGATGGAAGAAGAAATAACAAAGAAAAAGTATATCGATCCAATTCTCGACATTCGTTTACGCAAGTGCAACGTAGATCCGATAAATTTCAATAACGTAAATCCATAAAAAAAAAAAAAGTTACGAGTGAAATGTAGCGTTAACTTTGTTCTCTAATGGGATCAATGAACCAACGAGCTGCACTTCGACTCTCTCGATGTATCTATCAGCGTGTTTCAACAATGTTTACTATCACTGATGGAAATTTTCTTTACGGCGTCGTGTAATACCAAGCAGCCGTAATATCTGTAGAACCCGGAAGAAGTTTATGTGAGCGTTCACATGGAGGCCGGTCTTTGTACGCGTCGGCTTTTAATCTCGATTTAAGTGGGATATCACGTTAGCGCGAGGGGCGCAAAACGAGAATGGCAGCGGGGCCAATTGAAAGACGCGTGCGTGAATGCGTCCTTCTTCCGTGTAGGTACACCCTTGAGAGAGTGCCGTCTGACGCGCAAATGCGTAAATATTATCAGAGGACCGGTGAAAAGAAAGAAAAGAAGGCAACAGGTAGCCGAACGTGGGTAAACTCATTTGAGCAGTGGCACGAGGGAGGCGCGAGCACGACTGCGCAAGGGTTGAAACGGTTCTTTGGCATAGCCAAGATTAGATTGAATTCTTCTTCTTCTTCTTACAGATCACGCTTGAGCACTTGCAATTTCATTTAATAATGATGTCATTTGCGACATTGACATCGACGCCAGATGTAGGCGCCAATAAAAGATGCAAAGAATGCGAATAAACAGGCACGTAATTTATGCGAAGATCTCAAACGCAAATGTGACCTTAACCGAAAGAACACGAGCGTAGGTACATCCTTGCTCGTAAGTATTGGAACACATATAGAAACTTGTGTAAATTTAAATTATTGAGAAATTTCTGACACGTGTAAAAATTATCTCATTCGAAACGTTGGACTATGAAGAATCTATGGTTTGAAGTAACAGAATGAAAAATAATTTTAAACAGTTGAACGTCCAAACACGTATTAGCACGTTTATGAAAACTTACTTAGACAGATTTGCCAAATCATTAAGAAGTAAGTTACGATCATCGGACTATGAAGCGCTGATATTTTGAGACGGTAGAATCAGAAATAGTTTCAAATATAAAATATCAAATGATTTCACTCGCAGACGAATAATTTGCTTATATAAATAAACCAATGCATAGATATTTCGTAGTAACATCCTCTAACCTTCGTGTTGCGCCGGTTGGATTACTGCTACACCGGTATCTTCCTCTATCAGCTTTCTACGTCACGCAGCCTATTAATTCGACGAAATCGACGAACGAGCCCCTCGCGCCGACCTGACGGCGGATGGAAATTGAAATTTGATTAACACCAGTGTCGCTTAACCTCGCGTCAAACTTGCACCGACCTCCGGACACTTCGATGACCGAGGATGCTACTGATCACTCGCTAATGCCAATAAAAGAAATGTAAGACAAAACCGAATGTGACGAACAATACAAGTGTCTTTCATATAAACTACATCGTAATCCGATTATGTTCTACGAAGTTGCTATACTTGGCTATTGGTGTCAGTTATACTTGCGCACATATTTACCGTGTCTTAAGTTTGTACCACGAGTTTATTCATGTGGTTGTAGTATTTGCCGTGAGATAAAACCTTTAATTTGGAACGATGACGCGCGCGCACGCGTTTGTGTATGTGTTTGAGCATATTCGAAGGTAATACCTTTGTTTTTCACGAACAAATTCTTCGGTAATGAGGCAACCAATTGCACGATGCAATTAAACACTCGAAATACCATTCCACCTTGAGCTATTGAATTTTTTAGTTCTGACACAGAACTAAAATTTACACACGACGAGGATGACGTGTAAACGTAGAGCGAAGACACCTTTAATCCAGAAGTACTGTCTGTGTACTGGAACGAACGCGACAGAATTAATGTACCTACCTTCAGGAATGGAGCAAGGTTAAATCTTTACCGCTAATCGCTACTGCCGGTTAATCTTGCAATTTAAACGCGTTTAAGGTCATCGAGCTAATCTGCCAGTGGATCAGATTCTCAAACTAAATGATCTGCCCCTCAGTTTTCTACAATACTCCCCGTGATAACGTTCGTTTGAATGGGAAACGCAGAAAACTACCCCTAGCTTCATTGGGAACAGGTTGTCTAGCAGGGTACTGAATGAAAATTTAATAACTCGAAAGCGAAAAGAGATAAATTTAACCCTCCAATTTCCCAAGCCCAGGCTATAAATACCGTACAGAAAATTTAGTTAATTTCTGGCTTTATCGAGATGAAACAACAGGGTTCGAAATACATGTGAAAGTTAAGAATTCGGCGAAGAGGTTGCTTTAAAGTATACATACGATATCTTCCTTAGAATTTTTACTAAACATTTTTTACCATATTTCAATGCTTTAGCAAAAGAGTTTCAAACAATCGAATAATAAATAGCCAAAGACCGTATCGGCACTATGATGATTTCACATGCTGAATAAAATAATCTATGCTGTATGTGTATGTAAAGTTGGTTTGTACCTTTCGATTAAAAAGAAAAAAAGAAAGCAAACGACGTTGAAAGCTACAAATGGTCCTAATTCGATGGCCAAGGACTGCATTTGATCTCGGTCCGACATTTTAAACAATTAAAACCAATTAGTGCTCGCCACTCTGTACACATTTAAAATGCAGAGAACAAAGAACAGAAGTCGTTGAATCCGTTTAACCCGACGCGAATTTTTTTTCGAACGCCCGACGACTTTTTAACATGGCTGAAAAAATCGTTTCACGACTATGGATCGGGAAGAGGATGAGCAAGAGGGGTGATCGCAGACGGGTGGTAGTTTGTTAAACCGGTGAAGTGTGCATGCCAGTGACAGAAGATCCCTGGCGTCTAGCCAGAGAATTTTCCGACTGCTTCTTAAGCTTGAAATTCATTCTTTTTGCGTAGGAAGTTCGTACTATGAGCACGCAACATTTCCCGAGTTCGAAATACTCGTTTATTGCGGTGATTTCTCGTAGATCCAACCCTGAGATCGTTATAACAACTTTTCAACGATATCCCGACGTTCAAATTTTTAATTGAGTTTTCTCAAAGACGTTGAACTCATCCTTTATGGGCGAACTTTATCCCAAGGGGATATTATGCTTATACGCTGACGATTCGAGGAAAAAATACCGTTGGAATTTTGCAAGTAGCTTGGCCGGAAGAGCAACGTGATTTTATTGCGACATGGAACACGAGATGAACGAATTTTTTGATAAAATTATTTAACGTTAAAGTAACAATGCTGATTCGTAATTTATTTAGGATCGAATTTTTTTTATCTACAAGAAATATTCTTTGTTGGTCATTAATAAGAGAAACGCACTTCTGGGTAGTTTTAGGTATACTTTTTATATGACAATTGCATTACGTGCATTCTCTGAATCGTTCCTTGATGTTGATGAAAATCCTAGCTAAGCATTTTTCTGATCTTCAGTCACGTACCGTTCATCACGCAACTTTATCGCTCGGGTCACTCATCCCAGGTAATGCAAACATTTCATAAAATTGCAGTGGCGATTTAGGTAGATATAAAATTAAAAGTTACGATTGCTTTCGTGTCAACGCTGTAAAAAAGAGAAAATAGCTTTGTCTATATCACGCTTATGATACGAGAGCTGTTCTCTGATTTCATATTTCCCTGTTTTATTTGGCACTTTGTATTTACAAGTTAGCGCAAGCTCGAAGGAAAGTTAAAAAGGATAGGTCAAGTTCTTTAAATAAGAGCACTAGATCAACGACGATCTATTTTAGTATCCGAATTAAATGAATCGTTCAAAGAACACGCGAGAGAAGTCACTTTAATTAGACTCATTGCTCGCTCTGTGGAAATTGAAGGAACGATTCCCTCTTTATATTTGCTGTATTTGATGGCATTTAGTTTTCTCATACTATCCTGTCGGAACATAAAAAGCCAGTTTGTGTAAAATTTTATCCTGGATGATACGGCGATGTTGCACGTGTGTTTAAAAAATGTTACGACTCAAAATAATTTAGTCCTTTGTTTGAAAAGGAAACACGAAAGGGAGATTTCGAGGGTTAAGCGTGGAAAATTACGAAAACGATATTTAGCCATTGTTCCCTGACGCAATGAAAATTAAACGTATACATAATATTTTTGTAAGTTTCTAAATCTTTTAATATTTCTGCAAGCTAACTTTTCGTTCTTCTTGAAAAACTTGTCTGAGCCGTAACTCTTTCGAAATACTCGTGCGATATGATACCGTTGAAATAATGAAATTCTAAGGATATCGCGTTTAACCTCTAAGTATTAAACCATCTTTAGTTTCTTGTCCCTTGAACTCTTGATTAAAAACCCTCGGCAAAGAGAACGATGACAATAATGACGGCGGTGCGACGGATGAAAAGGTGGAGACGGCCGACTATAAAGGTTTCCCTGCTTTACTTCTCGATTCATGTCGGTCTGAGACGGGCAGAGATCATTTTCGGGGCTTTTTCCCCTTTCAATTTTCCATTTTCTAATTGTCATTCTTATCGACTTGCCGACACCAGCTAATATTCCATGGATATTTATTAATGTCTCTGTTAATGGAACGACAAATCCAATTACCATTCGTCATTTTTCGAAATCAAAGCAACGAGCACAAAAGATATTCGAAGAGCCTGCGCGGATCACTCGAGCATGACAAAACGAATTCCTCTTTTTCACTGCTGGAAAGCAGACACGATCGATAATCGTGCATGTGGAGAGTTTAACCTTTCACTTGGCACCTTTAATTATTACACTGCGACGAGAGGTAATCCAGCTATCGTTAAACGTCTACTCGAGCTGATCGACACGTTGCCTCGTGCTTCTCAACTTCACAAACATCATCGTACGAGCATTGTTATTGCGTGTAATGGACACACAGCAAGTGGATTACTACATCTGATCCTCATAGCTACAAAACATTCCAAAAAAACTGCAATTTTTATACATTGTGGTTAATATGACAATGAACGAGTTTGATAATGATAATTTGATATTACTCATCACGAGATTTCAAAGATAATGCGGTTTCTTTCGGACGCCACGTTAACTTTGATTTATATCTTGGTTGCTATGCAATGATACAAAGAAGAATAATTTGATATCGAAATTGATCGACGATTAATAATGCACGTGTATCGAAAAACAACTTATTCCTGTCTGTAGCAAAAAGGAACTAGGCTTGGGTTAGGTATAAAAAATATCAACCTTTCGAGAAAATTACACAGGGCCTTTCTGTACAATGATTTACTGGATAATAATATAGTTCACGGATCGACAAATAAACTGGTAAGTCGTAAGTTGTCGATTTTTGCTACGTAGATTTACTATTTCACTTTTACTGGCAATATTAGTCCAGGTGTTCAAATGCTTACTATGTATGTATGGTAATGTACGAGACAATGGTAATACCTTTACTATCGTATAGTCTTTGTTTCCGAGAAAATCGCCATGCCTGTATCGACGAGGTTACCACATCGACATTATTATTCTTATCAGACTGTTCATATACGTTCTCGCAGCCTTCAAAAGGGGCAAACTGAGAAAGCAAAGGCTACTAGTGGTATAATCTTTTCTCACGACCTACTGACTATCACGATAACTCGTACTTACGTGCCCGTGGCTCGCCAATAATTTTCACTTAGAAACCACATAGGAAGACCGCGACGAGTCACATTTCTTATTTTTTACAGGCAAGCAATTGCAAATTCCAACACGTCGTCAATTCTCTTCAAAATTTTCAAGATATTACTCGTCAGAAATTTAGTATGTCGAAGGTATTAAAATATTGCTTGTCTTGATAACTATAACGTTAATTTATCGAAACCAAAAAGAAATACGTTATTTCAACTAAACTGAACAGTTTCGGAATAAATAACGGATAGAAATTATGCCGATGGTCCAAGGACGTTACAATATATTAGGCTTGTGTTTCACGGGCGAATGAATATCCACGATATTTACCTGGATAATCGATATTCGGATAATCGATGTTCTACTGTACTTAGTAGTTCTTCGAGTCAATTTTCGTTCCTTTTCTTAAGTGGAACGATCCAACGGATGAATCGTTCATGTTTCGTTTCATTTTCTATGACATTTAATACCAGGATCCATTCTATGGAGAATGCATTGGTTACGTTGCATCGGGGTGGAACATGCACA
This sequence comes from Bombus impatiens, assembly GCF_000188095.3. Taxonomy (NCBI): domain Eukaryota; kingdom Metazoa; phylum Arthropoda; class Insecta; order Hymenoptera; family Apidae; genus Bombus; species Bombus impatiens. The sequence continues at coordinate 1,249,477 of NT_176871.1, read as the reverse complement.
TATTAAAAAATAACGAGAATAAAGTAGGAACCCCGAGGCCAACAGACACGAACGTTCTTCTGGAATAGTGGGTCAACGCTCAATGTTAAAGGGATCATAAAAGTGTACCAGTAGGCCATCCTGCTGAATCCTTAGTACGGATCGTGTGAGTTTTTGTAGGTTTTCAACAGGCACATACGATTTTATGCGTATCGCGGAAGTCGGTTGTTGCAGCTTCGATCGAATTGCAAATTCGAATAACAACGAAACAATTAAAGAATACGTTTCCTCTTTCAAAGTGTAACTTGAAGAAGATTCGAGCTACCAACGACTGAAGTATAGAAGTCGAAATCAAAGTGTAAAATATATAGAAAAATATATTACGCAAGAAGATAAAAATAAAGTTTTATCCATGTATTGTATAAAAGTCGTTTAAACCAAGAAATATCTTCAATATATAAAATAATATACAATTAGTATACTATACTCGTTATTATTAACACTAGAACTACCACGCCAATCAAATCGTCAGTTTTTATAATTTTATTTTAAAATTCTTACTTCGTTATATTTTTTTTCCACGATGACGTAATGACTTTCGCAACGATAACTAAAAGAATAATATAACGAATTTTATTTTGTTTTTTATGTATTCAAACTGAAGATAATTTTGTATCGAGGCTACTTATACCAACACCAGTCAAAATGGCTGGTACTTGTCAAAGTGTAAAAGGATCCTGCAATTTGTTTATCGTACCCCAATTAACCAGTTTCCTCGTTTTGTACAACTTGCCACACGTTTTTCAAATTTTTACTGCGTATCATTCGTGTTGACTATCGGTAGTTCAACTGTTAAGGTATCATAGCGATGTGCGATGTATATCAAATTTAATCTTTTATAGCAAGACAGAATTATTTTCTAAAGTTTGATAGAACTTTGATATTTATAAAGTTATACTATAGGATTTGCCAGAAGCAACATTTTAACAAAGTTAAAGTTTATAAAGACATTGGACGTGCGAGAAAGTATTATCACGGATCATGAAAGCGTGATATACAACGGAGTGTGTAATCGCAGTTTCTTCGAGCATCGGAACGGTATCAAACGTGTTTTCGCGCCGTTTCGGCTTGAAGTTTCGTTGTTTCTCACTCGTTAGTTCGCCGGTTGTCGTAACAGTTCGTAACAACCTCTTGTTACGCGACCAAGTTAAATTGAGAACGGATAAGAATATGCGAACGACTGGGATGGAGCGGGTTATTCAATTGATGGAAATCCACAGCAGGATGCGAGTATACGCTTTGCCATCGAGATCATTTAAAATGTGCGAGGGAAAGTCGTGCGGTACCTTCGAAGCTACTTCCATAAATAAATGCCACGATCGTATTAAATTGTATTGGATCGTTCAAGAAATTTTAATAATTCAAACTGCTCTGTTAAATCGATACTTGAAAAATATTTATCTTCGTATACTTCAAATCACTTTCATAAAATTCCGCATAATTCCATCCGCTCCAGTTCAAATTACAAAAACATTACGACAGAAAAATTCAGGATGGTCCAGCACGATTTTCCACTATGACAATGTTCCAAATACGCATTGACGTTTACCCATTAATAATAGCTTGAGCTAAGAAACAACCAAAAATTTGACCATCATCTTTGTACGGTCACGTTGCGATAAGCAAATTACCGTTTCTGCCGTCATCTATTGGTGTCAATTTACGACGGTTTGTAAATTCGACGAACGAGTTTACCGATTAATAAGCACCCATCGAAAACCCAGCCCATCTTTGTGTAACCCGATTTCAACTGCGTCGAAGGAAAGGAAAAATGCCAGCAAAGAAAACTCGCGAGTTCGAGTTAGTCGCGAAACGACCGAGACGTTTGTGTGGGTGGCTTTTATTTTTCGGCTGACGCTTGTAAATGGTTATAGCGAGCTTTTATACGTGTAATGTATACACACGGGGATGAGCTTCAGCGCTGTCAGCGAAGTAAGAGGCTCGACGCTGCTGCCAGTTGCTCTACAAGCAGGTGGCCTAGATAATTCGAGTGGTAGGTCTTGTACTACTGTACTTGAGTACTGTCTGCTACCGTTTCTGTAACCGTGGTATAAATATTCTGTAACCGGCCCCAAAACTTTCATCGCAACGCCTTATTAATTCACGACTCATTTCTGTTTAAGTTCGCTAAATTTACTATCTGCCAATTCATCGTTCGCTAGGAGAACGCAAGCTGTCGTAACGTCAATTCCTATCGGAGGCAGGTCTTCATCGCGTACCCTCAATTAGCCCAGGGACCCACCATAAACTTAAACTTTTAATTTATTATTTTTGTGTTATCTGTTTATGGGTGGTCCTTGAAACAACCCTTAGGTTGTTATACGTCCTTACTAATTACGGGGAAAGCAGGTAGTTGTTCCCATGAACGATATTACCTACTAGCCACGTTGGTAGGAGGTTTTCTCCTCCTATCTTCATTTATTAACATAGTCTATAACCAATTGGCATCGTGGATCGTTACCCTCACTTTTCCCAACGGAAGGTGCGAACAGCGAATCCGCGTTGTTAATTAAAGAGGACACACCCACACCGAGCTTTCCTCCGTAATGAGACGAGAACACCTAGGAAGAAATAGACAAAACCCTCGAACAGTGAACCTCTCCGATCAGTGTAAACCTGTGCTGTGCTAGAAAATAAAGACAGTAGTTGTGTTACGACTCAGCTATTTCATTTCGTCAACCTACCGTTAAGTTTACGTGACATTGTCAAGGACGACAAATCTCTACACCTATGGTTTCATGAAGAAGAAACGTTTATAGAGCTATGACAAGATTATATTCTTTTGAATTGTGGACATTTTTGTAAAATATTGCGTCTGATTTATATAGCGTACCAGCGAAAAATATTCTATTATTTCAATACACCTTTTGTATCTTCACAAAACAGTTACTTTATCTATTGTTAGCTTCTTATTGTTCAAGTTAATTTACTTATGTTATTCAATAGTACCGCGTTTACGTAACTTCGATGCATTTACTTCGCTGTCTCATCCAGAACTAGGTTAGGTACAAATTCTTCCTCAAATTTTACAGATGCAAATGATTTAATTTATGTAAATGTAGCGGCACTCGACAGTAAACTTTCCAACGGTTTCTGTCCCGTGGCTCGCTACACAAAGACTCAACGCTCCGGACAAGATGATTGCCAGATGTCGATACATCCTTATAGAATAGCTAGACCAAGGACCCGCTATAAATCTTAGGATTTGTTTAGCTGAGATTCTCCAATAGGGACAAATAGTCTTTCTCTTAACATTCCCCAAGTCTATCACCTACTACGGAAAGATACGAGAAATCTGCTTTTTCTCACGTACGATGCTTCCAGCTAGCAACTTTCTCTCAAGGGCAGTTAGCATCCTTTTCCAACTACCAACACAAAATTAGCCAATTAACAACGACGTCCATTTCCCTCGCTTTCCGAACCAAGACTTTCCTCAATGAATCCGATGATCTCGCATCCTTAGACACACTCCATCATAATTTTCCTTTGCAGCATCATCGTGACGGAAAGTCAGTCGTTACATAGAGTCATTACACTACAGTCGCTACACAGGAGACGTTACACAAGAGACGTTACATTCGTCAGAATCGTTACGCATCGGTCCGAGTCAATAATTGATCCAAAATACATCGACCAGTAGTCGAACTTGTAATCGCGAATCGCGAACCACTAATAGTAATCGCGAGTTCTGTACGAAGTGTATACTATATCGTTGAATATCCTTAAGTGCTCTTTCCTATTACTATCACGACATTCACCTAGGTAAGTTCACGAGAATGGGTAAATGAACGAATATATTCTTGATAACGATAAAAGAAAAGCATTCTACGCGCATATATGCATATGTGTCAAGCAATTAAAAGAGTTAAATACAAGTATTTCAATACAAGATTGGAATTCCATCTTGTGCAAACTTATGTACAAATACTGTGTACTTTGGAGACAGTAATAAAATAGTTACTACTATTGATATTCGCGATATTAAATATGCATAGGGATCACAAGTGAACTACATGCTATTTCAGTTGATTAAAAACTTGCCCGATTTATGTCTAAGGACAAGTTGATATTTTAAGCACCGATGGGGAGTATAGAACTGTGCACAGATTCGACAAAGCTCTAGAAGATTGTACGATGGAAAATTATGCGTAACAGAGCTAGTATTTAACTGAATACGCAATAAATATTTAACCAAATTCAATTCTATCGTACTTTAGGTACTAAAATAGCATATAGAATAGAACACGTTTCTCGCGTAGCTCTGTAGATACTGTGCTGGATAATCCGCACGGTTTATACAGCGTGATATTTTATGTATAGAATGTGTGTGGTAATGGTCTTAAGTTGCTTGTAATTTGATACAATGGAAGCGGAAAAGTTGACGAAACTTTTAACGTAACAACGAAGTTGAACATACAGGTATCATTGTATGCCAGGCACTCGTTCACGCCGTCAACGAACTAATTGTAAGGAAATTAGTCTGCTGCCAATTACCGTACACGCTGCTGACCCAGTTACTTCAAGTGGTGTACGCAGGTACACAACTCACGTCGCACGACATGCATTAAATTAGCAAACAAAAAAAGACGACAAAAAAGGATAAAGAGAGAAAGCTTTTATCTTTCCGCTAAAGTAAAACTACTTGGTAATTTTGAAAAATTACCAGACTTTTTATTTGGAACCATAAAACTCTGCTACATCTTCCATTTTTCCTTCTTCTTTCCTCCTCTCCTTTACCCTGCTATTCTTTTCCTTTTGCTTCTTTTTCTCTTTGTTTGTTCATACTATGAAATAGAACAACGAAGTAGATAATTATCAATTGAACGAAACAATCTTCACGAGGCGATAGAATGATCCTTATGAGAATCATCAGCTCTCTTTTCTTTCTTTCATTTTTATTCCTTCGTTTCCTCGCACGCTCTCCTATCTCTACTCCTTTTCTCCTCTTCTTTCACAGAAAGATATCCCGATAGATATAAAAGATATAAAAAGATACAAAAGTGAATGATAATATAATGAAACAATTGCTTGAACAATGGTAGGAGAAAATAAGATAACGAAGTAATCTATCACAGATAATAATATGTAGTATATCATTGTTCCACGATATAATAAAAAAGATATTCCCAGGCGCAACATTTCCCGCGTTAATCATGCGCATCGTATCGGGGATAATATTACAGAAAAGCGGAGAGTAGAAGAGCTAGGTTTGTGGTAGCCTCGGTGAATGCAGATCACCGAGGCATTTTCGTGCATACGGTGATCATCGGCCCGTTAATGGACTCGGAAAGGACAGAAATTTGCTACGGTTAGACGATTTCGGCGATAACTCTGCTCATACGAGTTTCCCGGCAATCCTGATAAATCGTAAATAGCACATTAACAGTGATAAATATCGATAATGTTCAACCGATACCTCCAAACATATATATTTGTTCTATAGAACAGAAATTTATAATAAAGTTTCTAGATCAACGATGTACAAATTTCTCTCTCCCTAACGTTTTTACGTAATGACGTAATAAGCGAAGGAAATTTTTGCTTACAAATAACCGAAACACCCAAAAGTATGCATCGATCTAAAACTTTAATCTGCACCTGCTCTTTAAACTTTCCTACAGTGTCCTCGACGCTGTACAAATTAGTCCGCTAGAAGTCAGTGTATCTTTCAAATAGTTTAATCGTTGCTGAATTAGAAGAGCAGGATCCCTTCTAAAGGGAAATCTCCTCGAACCGAGAAACTCGAGGAAACGTTTCGCGTCTCACGGACACCTTCGCAAACTCGTTCACGATTTTCCTTAAGCTCCGGCAATTTCCGGTTCTCCGACCCGAAGGCTCGAGATTTCCGTTTTAAACCCAAACCCAACGTTCCCAAGATTGGCGAAGCTATAGCTGTTGTGCTGTCATTCATACTCGGTATCCTTCTGAGAGATCAGTTAATGACATCGTTTCTCCGGAGGAACAATAACAAGTAATACAGTATGTACACGTGAGACGAGAAAAGTTGGAGAAAATCCTAACGACGCGGAAACGGGAAGATATATGTAAGAGTAATTACTGTTCAAATATTACAAGCGATTTCGTTATAGGCAATTAGCGGCTGGAATTTTTGCCCGTTCAAAGAATTCTGTATAATTTTGATAAAGTAAGGTTTAAAATTGAGTGTTGAGTGAGTTATGAGTTTCAGTAACTTTTGTATTAGTAACTTTATAACATATTGGTAATAGTTAACTACTCTGTGGTATATATTACATTTATTCGTTGCTCTTGTCAGATAAAAATTCGTCTTGTAAAATTATGCTGTCTTTTTATACTGTTCACTTTATAACATTTCTTTTCTCTACCACCGTACACCATTGTAACCTTCCCATTTTAGAAAAAATTGTATTATGTAGTACTTTATCTGCGCTTGCAGATTGTTGTTTTTGAACTCTTTAATTCTGCAAGATAAGGTAAACACAGCTACGACACAGAGCTGTGGAATTATTTGGAATTTCCGAGAAGCTTACAACTTACGACTAGCGTCGGTGATTATTTATGATTCAACCCTAATAAATATTAATAACTGTGTTACGTAGCATGACATTTAAGATATCGTAGTTATGATTCTCCGTACATTATTTGAAATCTAAAAAAGGAATCACAAATATTTGTTATGATGACTGAATGTTATGATAACTAAAAGATTATATATATATATATTTGTATGAAATGGTAAGTTTCCTCATAAAAAGCGAAGGTAACCTTGTCAACGTCAAAAAAAAAACTAACAAAAAAGGACTGACAAAAAGTGTATGATCATCTGGAAATTCTCTTTAGAGTGCGTTGTATACTCGTAGACGCAAAAAATGTATGATCGATTCACTAATGACAGAATAATCTAAACTGATCACGTTGCGTGCCTAAGTCCAAACGAAAGTTAAGTGTTTTATGAACACAGAACGTCATTTCGCTAAAATCATTTTATCGTAAACAGTTACGCGCGAACCATTTGAAACAGTTTATCTAAAAAAGCGACTATTATTTTACCATCAATTCAAAAGTTAATAAAATACTACTTACAACATAGGTATATGTATTCTCAGTGTATACCTATAATACTTTTTGCCGCTACCATACGCACATCACTAATTTGCATATTGCATTCGAATCCAAGTTCTATCGTTATTAGATCGCCGATGTTTATACGAATTCACATTTTTCACAACTACATTCACGATTAGAAAGATAAAGACTAAACAGAGATCCGTATCGTTCACTGAGCATCACAACGACTGCTGTGCTTCTAGCTAATATCGTACAATGTACACATCTTTTTGTACGACGTACGTTCCGTGTAGTTTTAAATTTCCCAGAAATGCATAGATATTCGCGATCTGGTTACTAGAAATTAGCTGAAACGTCCAAACACTTATCAACTTCTTAGATACGGCTGAATTTTGTGCGGAGCTGTTTCTTTGTACGACAGAGTTCGACGCGAATTACGTGTAAACGATGCAGCTCTGCAATGTGTGACGGATAATGCTGTTTCCTACGCAAGCACATTGAAACGAGGTTTCTGATAGCTAAATTATAATTTTTCTTAAAAATATGATGCATATACTTTAGCTTTAATAATTCCCTTTAATAATTAATAATACAATCGAGTGTGATATATTTTAAAGCACGTTACAACACATAGACTCACGTCACAATTTTCACACTCATAGCGCGATAGCGATTTTCAAATTGCTTTCCGTTTTCTATTTTGAAGGGACATTTTGAGGTTGAAGATTCTACAAAATTATAAGGATACGGATCAGCATGTTAAAAAGAACACCTAATAATGATATATTTATATTAGCGCAAAGTACCAACTGATACCTGACACTGGCGTATCAGAAACAAAGGCTAGATATTCTGTCTGTATATTGTTAACACTGTTATAAAACGTTGTGAGTGCAAAAGAAGCGTGAAGCAAGACAAATGAAAAAGATTTAGTTCAAACGGTGAGCGAATGAGTCAGAAGAGTGAGCCACTATAGTGGCGCATCGTAATATAACATCGGCGAAAGTCATTATAGTGGCGCGTCGTATCTAAGATGCTGAACAGTAAACACAACGTAACAAAGGATCAACGATTCGCATTTCGTTTCGTTGAGGAACCATCGCGCCGTTCAAGGACCCTTCGTAATCGTAACGCGAAAGTTGCAGAAGAAAGAGAGACGAACGGACGAAATAACAGGTGGGTTGTAAGTAGAATTAAGGTGGTTAAAACATCTGGCCACTGGGTAACGAAGTGATTAGCGTGCAGCACGACGACCGCGGCAAAAGAATCGTTGTCAGCAGCTGACGTTACAGCGCAGGCAAGCAAGAGCGAGGAGTCTCGAGATCGAGGGTTGATAGAACTTTTGCGAGCTTTCCATGGATTTCTAGTGGCCACCCTTCCGAAGGTGTGTCTATCTTCGGCCTACCGTACTACGCGCCAACTCGGCTTCGACATCGAGATAGAACCAGCTTAGACAGAGAAGGAGAGAAAGAGAGAGAGGCAGAGAGAGAGAGAGAGAGAGAGAGAGAGAGGACCTTTCGGATCAATAGGTCGTGGCTTTATTGACTCGCGAAACCGCGTGCCAAAGAAACGCAACGTCGCGCCGCTTGCACCGTTAATGCACGCTGCCTGCAATTATCTTGCACTTCGAACGAGCACCCTTGTCGCCGTTTATTTCCTTTTATTAACTCGTAACGAAGTTGCGAGACCAAACATCAGAACGTCTCTTTGCATTCTTTTTCTGGCGCTTGTGATGAAATTATTCGAACAATTACCGTCGATTGATATATTACGCGTGTCATATGGAACTTTTTGAAATATCGTTAGCACCGTAATGAGTCTGTCGAGATTATGATCATTATGTGTAATGATTAAGCAAATTAGAGATGTATGTAAAAATTATAAAATTTTTATGAAAGTTTATTGCGAACATGCGCTTGATAAAAAATTAGTATGTAGTATAAGTGATCGCCTTAAGCGCACGATCAGCGCGGAAGACGATCTCATTAAAAATATTGAGATTTTGTTAACAACCGTAGATGAAATATGGAAAGATAAACCTGTGTCAAAATGGAAGATGTATTGGAAAAATAATGCAAAAGGAGAGCAACCTTTCGTTCAAATATATCGTCAAAAATCATTCGAGTTTTTGATAATTTCTATATAAAATAATATTTCTGGATTGAAAAATGACGAGTTGGTTATTTTAACCACTCTGATGGTCTTAGTACTAATACAGCGATTAATTGAATATTTCATCAATTTTACGACACGTGCGTTTGTCAAAAATGAATCTTGTCACTCCTATACACATTTTCATATTTCCTGTAAACTACGAATATGACCGTAATATGTAGTCGTATCATGTTGTATGTCATAGGAAATCTTTTATATATTCAGAAACGTTTCTATGGGTGTTCAAATACTTTCATGAACCACTCTATATGCTCTTGTCACGCTATAAAACAAGTATGACAGAAGCGTGCAAAATTTTTCACTTGGAATTTTTCGTACGCAACCGAAATACGTAAGTCACGGGTTGGATAGCGCGCGTTCATCAAGCGCGTTCATCAAGCTCAAACCATAACTGCGCTGTTAAGGGGTTAAGGTTAAGCTGATTGCTAGGCAATTTATGCAAGTAGAGTATACAACACGCGACAATAGAGAATTTTTCGCAGATAATCTTCATACTTTAGAGCCCACGTTATGCATTAGCGAGGGTCTGTTTGATAAATCCGGTTTTGTTAAAAATCTATGGTTTAATTCAAATTTCGTATAAGCTTTTTTACTTTTCGTTTCGTCGACCGTTCCATCCGCTTGCCAATAGGAGAAAACAATGGTTGGCTGTTCGCGAAAAGAAGTACGACGGCAACAATGGCAATGTGTTAAATGGAAGAAAGATATTCCAATTTTTCCTCGCATATTGAACTTGCCCAGCTGCAATAAACTCGCAGACTGCCGTTTCGTCCGTTTGTTTTTATTTTCACGAACCGTCACGTGTTCTCGCCATCCACCGTCACGCGAGATTTTTAACAGAAAGCACTTTCACGCTCCAAGATCGGTATAAATATGCATAAATATATATACTCGTATTAGCCAATCCGTGGCAACAGTAGATATGGATATCGGTAAAATACAGGAGAATCGAAGAAGTAGCTAGCTAAAAACAATAACCGAATAACGAACTTTGATTATTTGTTTAAAACTTGACATTATCTTCGAATTCAACAGATAGACTCATGGATGTACTTAACCACCGACCATTGATATTTTCTCAAATTGAATTGATTATAATCGGAGTAATATGACAAAAATGAATTGGCATAGGTAACCGTATTTTTTAACAAACACTGATATTACCAAAAACACTTATATGTTTTTGATAATTGCAAACACTCGATTGCTTTTCGATTTTGTCAGTGTAATGGTGCCAGTCGTGTCACGTTATAATGCTAACGAAATTTCAAAAAGTAATATATATAATACTGTGAGTGGCTGTCGACGAAGTGGTTAAAGATGTTACAACGAAACTACTCATCCAACATGCTCGTTACTCCGTAAAGTGATTTAGTTGGAAATAAACGTAGAAGCATCGCGCTCACAAAGAACGTTCGCCGTCTTCCGTCGATTTATCCCAGTCCTGTTCATCTTTGATAAGCGGTTGGAACTGGCTTTCAATGATTCCACTAAAAGGCTGCGTAAATTGTGCAATTGCTCTATTACGAGGCACTCGAACGCTGTGTGGAACCTAACGCGTACATGCTAAATATTAACAGACATTAACCGAACGGACACTGGCGAACGTGCCAGCATCTTTCTCGAGGCACCGACCTATAGACGAAATAATGAAGTTTAGCCGCGGCGAACGTTTTTGCGATTGTGAATTCATAGGCGAAAGCAGACTGAAACGGTCATATAGCCACAGTGATCGTATTATCTTTTGTAGAGTGGTTAAAGTAAGATGAATGTCGTGGGCCAACGAATTTTTGACGATATGAACAAATGAGATAACATTGTCGAGAAAAAGGGCGCAAGTAGGTGCGATAGAATATTTTACAAAAATGAAATGTTATGTCGTAGTATATTTCAATGCGTTGCAACTCGGGGGACAAACGATACGAATTCTTAACAAATTTGTATTAATTGAACCTTCTTTTCGAGACGTATTTTGACCGGAGCATCCCTTTATCTTTCACAGGAGCGCGAATTATCAGAAGATAATGAATCTAACCTATTTAGGGAGGAAGAAACTTCAGAAGTTTCAGCGACTAATGCCCAAATGCAAGAAGCTCTACGAATTGTTCGTCGTAGCGTGCGATATAGAGCGACAAAGTTCGAGAAGCATTACGACTGTGAGAATTATATTCAGCAGCTAATAAACGCAAACAAACAACAGCCGAGGCTTGATAAGTTTTTCAAATAAGTTTTATATCGTTTTCGAGAAGAAAGAAAGCTAGGAAATGTAGCATAAACGTGTGTTAATTGTACAGTTTGTGATAAATATAAGTCGTAAAAACGTTATAATCGTTTGTAATAAATTGAGTTCAATGACAAAAATTTGTTATCCTCTGTTTAATATTGACAGCCGGTTATTCTTGTCAAAAATTGCAAGTACCAAAGTGATCATAATGAGCGGGTTATAACTACATCTTGTACATAACACGCGGCGGTCAACGTGTAATCACCCAGAGGAGGTTCGCGCTATCGATTTATGCTTTTGTGCGAGCAATTAGACGCGGCAACGTAAAAGCGAACAACAGATTTTCAATATTCTTTTTTCGTCATATAACGAATTATATTATGTAAATGGGGTGAAACAAGCATAGTATCACGTACGCTGTCGTATTCATCGACATCATGTCGTTTCCATAGTAATATCACCGGGATCGTTGGCTCCTCCGTGTCGCAGTTTTCGCAACCAGGTCGCCTTTGAGGCAAAGTATCACCTTCCCCATGGAAAGTGCGTTCGACGAGGGTAAACTATCTGAAAGCCTGCACTTATATCGAAATCAACCGCTGACTTGATCAGTGGGTCAAGGAGAGGATCATGGGTAAGTACATTTGGAATTCGATTTGGATTTACGAGCTAGCTGCCCGTTGACGAGTAGAAACGCGTGAGCATCATGAAGAAAATAATGTTTAGCGTCTCATAACAGAAACGAGCCTTGACAAATTATTTAGGTAACCGAAACAATTCCCTAAACGAATTTTGTAACAAAACATTCTGAGAATAAGTTAGTCCTTAAAAAACAAATTAAATGAAATTTGACTGCTAAAAATATTATATATAATCATAGTCTCATGGTCAACCGATTCTAAGTTATAACTGCACCCTCATTCGAGGTATATTTTCATAATCTTAAAAAGATATTGAACTCTTTATAATAACAAACACAAAATGTTATTTTTAACGAAGAATACCAACAAACCGACTTACGCTATTATAATCCTCAACTCGTCAACGTAATTTTCATTAATAGAACAGCACGATACTGTTAGTGCTTTATAGGCTTCCTACGTTTTCTAATTACAGTCAACTTTTGATTTGCCACGAGGAGCTTCCGAAATCGATGTGAGTTTTTACGTTTCGTTGGACAAGCGCGTGTTCGTAACCCAGTTTGTAGTGGGAAAATGAGCCGAAGAAATAACGGCACTGATAATATTTTCATTCGAAAAGAGTAGCTCGTAGAATACTGCGCGCGTGCTGTTGCATAAATTTTACGCCGATGATCACGCTCCTGCGTAGCGACGACCGTTTCAACAATTCACTTTTCCATTGTCGAGAAATTGTTTTTCAACGCGAATAAAAAGACTCGCCATTAATGATGGGTACAAATAGATCGCAATAAGTTTATATCGTTTATCATTATGTAGATTATTTAGAAGCTTTTAGCTTCGGTTTCGTTTCAATCTTCTTTTTCTTTTTTTTTGTGAAACATCAATAGAAAGCTGATTTTGCAATATTCAAGATTTTAAATACTTGTCGGAACAATGAACATTCTGTTTCATCTAACCGATCACGATCGTTGTCCATGAGAGTTCGATTGAGTTTGATTGGCTCGAAATTGTTCTACGGAACGTAGCTGATCTTCAGGATTAAAACTTTTTCTCGAAACTTACCAATTTTGTACGATGATGGAACTTGGCTCTCGCGATCCGATTAGTAAAGGGCTCGATTCGTTCGAATATCGGACTCGATATAAGTAGATGTTCAGAACAGTTCGTCATTCTGGCTTCTTCTTTGGAAAAGCAGCTTGTGAAAATCGAATATTTCGCAAGTACGATACATAAACTACTGTATGTTATGAAACGAAGCATGGATATCGGATTTGATTCAGGATTACGTGAATTTACTCAACTTGATTCTATCGCTACTCGACGTATTTATCGAAACGAAAGGACACGGACTAAAAATTACACAAATAGCCTGTGTGTATCGTATGTAGAGCTTATTACGAAACACTGTGTACAGTTTATCGGATAACAAGGACTCTACGCCCGTATTTATCGCGAATAGAACGGTTCATTTGCACCCTCGTTGCACAATCAACGGCAGGCATGTGCATGCAATGAAAACGGTAGATCGTGTTTGGATTATCAAAGCTCGAAATTAAAAACACGTGGCCTTAAACGTAAGGTAAACGCGTGCGATGTTTAGCGAGGACAAGAGACTAAAAGACTTTGTCCTACCGATTCCTGCGATCGCAATTGCCAATAGCCAGCACGTGCTATGATTCTAGGGTTACGATTAACGAAGACATCGAAGAATGATCGCAAGGCCGCCTGCTATACGTAGATTTAGAAGTGACACAATCGGAATTCGTACGAAGCAATTGGAACCAAGGCCCTCTGCTTGCCCATCGAGACAGACTCAAATTATTTAGAAGCGTTCGTCGGCCACCGGATAGAATTGAAAAGTTTGTATTCCGTGGCACGAGCCACGATAATGTTCCGCGAATGCACGATATTTGCATGTAGCTCGCAAAACGCATGCGAAATACGATCGAAAGGAGCAACATGCAGGAATAACAAGCAGATATACGGCACATCGCGGAGCTTTAAAAACTGACTTCTCTTCTCACAGTTTCTCCACTATGGAAATATTAAATTGTCCCTATTTACTCGCAGGACTTAGTCTTTCATTCTACGCGCAATATCGCACGGAAATACGTGACAGTACTGAAACGTTTGCGTTCATTTTTCACCGATCCGACGTTTCCAAGCTATGTAATATGTGCTTCGCTGACCGCTTGTTTGCGTTGTTCGTCATTGCTTGGAATACATCAATTTAACGCAGTGTCTTTTCAAAACATTCGGACTCTACTCTTTACCGAGATAAACCTTCCGATTATTTCGAATTTCGGCAATGGTCGATATCTTTGTTAGGCGTTTCTGTAGGTATATCGAATCTCGTGAAATCGAAGAGCTATTTGACATCAAATAGTTTAATGGTTACTTGTAAAAATAAATTTTCTGAATAATACAATAATTAATATTTGAATATTAATACTCGTACTTGTGTAGATTAATTCAAACGTGACGTACATACAGTACATACCCCTATTTTCTACATTTCATCATCATAGTGTCGAATTTTTGTAATCTTACGAAAATACTATTGAACGATACAGAATTCAATATACCTTAATCTATTTAATTAGTATGTAATTACTATAACGAATACAATAGCGTGCCAATATCTTTTTATAGTCACTGTATGCCTATGCTATTCCCCTTGCGATATATCTTTTCCTGGCTCAGATTAGCTTAGAGAAGTTGATGCACGAAATACGAATATCTTTTCATTCATCGGTTCTCTTCTCTCGCGGCTTAAGGATCATCGATCTATTTCGAAGCGAACGAACGAAACACGAGAGAGAGGGATCGTGCAAATGCAAGGTGTATTGTCACAATTTCTGGGAGAAAAGGAACGGAAAGTAGAATGCAGAAAGGAAAAGGAGTGTGAGAGAAAAGAGGAAAGAGAAACGAGGTATTAGGCGTAAAAGCCTTCATTTGTAGACTGCGACGAGAATGTGGGCAACGACGTTCTTTTCCCTTTTTTCGCCATACCTGAGTACAACAGCTGCACCTAAACGCAACGCGCATCTGTATCGGTGCAAGCTCGCGTTTTCATCGGGTTCCTACGGAACATCGCTTTGTCTTTGGCTTTTGTACGATTTCGGTGTTCAACATGCCTTGTTTATGATCCCAGCATTTCGTTGGACGAAGAAGCATCACGAATAGCACCGTCGTGTATCCTACATCGAATATATTATCCACGAATCTCTCGGTTTCTCCTCCAATTTTCTAAGTAACTTCGTTTGTCTTTCGTAAAATGCAGCCTACGCCATTATGTTTCCCAAATTTCTCTGTAGATCTCTCTCTCTCTCTCTCTCTCTCTCTCTATCTGTCTTTCATGCTCGTCCCAAATCGACTGAATGTTAATCTTCTTCGGAAGGAAAAAGGAAAATATTTTCTGGCCGAAGGTTCTTTTCTGACGGACAGTTGTAATATGTTTCTTCTGCAAAATATCTTTAAATGTTACTTATAGCGACTCGCGAAGGTATTCGAGCAGTTTCATGAATATATTACATGCGTTATATGAAACTTTTTAAAATTTCATTAACATCGTAATACGGGCTGCGAACATATTTAGTAGAATATTAATAGCATCAATTGTTATTTAAATATATAATCAGTGGTGAAAATGATTTCATCTGGATATTATGCGCGCTTTATGCATTTTCGCATCGTTAAATTTTCCATAAATACATAGAAGTTCGCAGCGGGAAACTGCAGGCCTCAGGCAATATGGATAAATACAGCTTAGGTATAATTGTATCATTTAATGACACTAATAGAGGGAAAAACGAACATTACGAGCGTTCAGTAAAATAATTATTTGTTAGTATCACACATTAGATTAAAAATTTCTTTTATGACACGACAGAAATTATGTTTTGTTTCACTTAGATTTTATATATTAGTTATATGTATACTACTTAGGCTTTACTTGGCTGTCCAATAAATTCCATTTATTTCTCTGTTATTTAGAAACCTGTAGTTTTGTAACGAACTGTTTCGTAAGATAAAATTCCAATTATCTGCACTTTCTTACGTACACATTTTGGCCAAAGCTAATAATTTAGCCTCGACTCACCTGATATTTTCGTATTGGCAATAAAACAACGTTAAAAGAACTGCAATGTAGCAATGGAAAGAAATACAAAATTGAAAGGAAAAACGAAGTTCATTGCTATTCATGACCGCGTGTTTCGTAAATTCGACTGCTCTTGTAAATTTCGGTAAACCGACGAAACGACTTTGACCGTACCAGAAGCTAACCACGTTCATTGTCCTAATCAATCTTTTTTCCTTCGTTAAATCTATTCTCTTGATGCTATTTTCCAAGTAGACACTGAGACTTGGTCATTGCAGAGGAAAGAAGCTCGCTGATTATTCTTGCGTGGCACGAATCGTAACAAGATTCGAGGTTCGTTTACGTTCTTCGATATAGAGATTCCGTCCTTAAACCTGTTTTCGGTCATCTTCGAGCCAATTCTAATTTTCTAACTTTAAAAACATCTGAAATTTGAACAAGATATGAAAATATTCTTATCGACATGCGCGTGATTTCTCGTTCTAGTTTTATGTTAAGCGTCTTCTCAAAACAGCATAGATATTTTTTGTTTGCTAAAATGAGAGCAAGTTCGAGGATCGCAACAGGCTCGAAGGATGATCAGTAAAATAGAAAAAAGAAGCATCAGCGTATCCCTTACAGAGACCTTCTACCTTGGTACAGTATCCGATGAAACCACGACAAATTCTATTATCGAAAGATTTTCGCATTAGCGATAGTATCTTCGATATACCTTTTACGAAAGACAACCCAGAATTTATTTCCTCTCTCTCGTTCCGTCTGGTAGAAATGGATCGAAGAGTTGGCGCCGTCGACCGGTGCCTCGTCACAGAGAAAAATATCGTGAAAATTTCGCGCGCCTCCGAGTTCCAACGATCCGTAAATTCGTTTCATTGTGATGGTCCTTATCGTGAAAATTATGCCGGTGGCGCACGTATTGTTCAGCCTCTCGGTCTCTGCTTTATATTCTTCGTTTTCGCCGTGATAATTACTATCCTGCTATGGCGATCTAGGAACTTTGCGACGCGATGAAATTTCAGTTGTCCATTTTCTTCATTGTATCGAAAATAATTATTCGGACTCGAGAAACGAACAATACTTCACGTATTGAATTCGAATAGCTTGACCAATCTGAACGAAACTTTACGGAGTGAGATAACCACGCGAAAGAGTAAAGACGTACAAAACAACCAGGATAGAGCACGCTCTATAACAAACGCTAAAAACGATTTCCTATCTAGATTTTATATCTTCAATTGCATTACCGAGAATCACCGAACACGCGATACGCGTTTTCGTAAAGGAACGATAGCTGAACTGAATAAAAAGCGTGGCTGACAATAACACGGTGAATCCTTCGAACGAACAACAGAGAATCGTCGTTCGAAAGGCCAGTTCCTAAAGTCGTATCTATCGCATTTTGCAAATGACGTCCCCGAGCTTTTCCTTCGGATCTTAATAAAACCATGAATTTGCATAAATATCCGCGTTCTAATCGCGACATTTATTCTTTGTAGTATCTCTCGTGGCAGCATAGTTCTCTCGTATCATGGAAGGAAAGTTCAGCTTGTACGTATCAAGAAGGCGAGTTTACATAAATGAAGAGAAGTTTTCCTGAAGCGCACTCTCCCTCCATATTAGGTAGTACGTCAGGTTTCTCTAGCTTCTGGCGATGAAACGAGGAACGCGAAATTTTTCATACAAACGTTCGTGAAAAATTCGATCGAACGTGTAAATGTCACGAATGATAGCATCGGCTGCGAGAGCAGATAAGCCGGGTAGCAGACTCGTGAACGTGTCTCGTACCGTTTTGCATCGGAACGTGAGTAAGGACACAACGATTTGCGTGGCGCTTATCGGTAAACGGGGGTTATTTATCGCCACTTGGTATCTACGTGTGTACGCAGACGTCACGTAGCTATGCGAATGTCAGCTAAGAGACGCGTTAGAGTGAAACGTACTCGAGGACCATCCGAGATGTTGCCCGAAAATAGAGAACGCCCGGTTATTTCGGGCTGTGTTGTTTCAAGGTGAAAGGCCGGCTTCGTGAGTATTCCTTGTGCTCTCTTTCCTGGAGCACATACACTCCGGTTCGCCTTGCCCTCGCCCTCAACTCTCTCAGTCATTTGTCAACGAAAGAATGAACGAGAAGAGATACGCGTCTGGAGGAAGAGCGCTTATAGAAAATTCGATTAAACGTCACGATGGTTTCTGTATCGACAAACGCTCTACTTTCACTCGTAACTTGCCTCGCGTCTTTCGAGATGTTTTCCAGACTTTCAATCGCGTTACTAAATCCTCCGGTATCATTAAAATGAGATAAACTTCATCGACTATCAACGTAAGAATGATTTACTTAATGGCTGCTGAGAGGATTTCTACTTAATCTTATTGTCTAACGGGGCGTATTTTTAATCAGATTCTACGTCTCATTTCCATGGTTGTATTAGGTTGTCCGAAATGTTTCGTTCGTTTTCTAAGGAAATAACAGACGCACAATGTTTTTTGTTTTATATTAGTTTATTGAATTAAAATAGTATAAAATAATATAAAACAGAAATTGTTGCTCATCTGTTACCACCTTATGAAACGGAAGAAACATTTCGGACAACCTAATATATCTCGTTTCCAACTATCTGAATATGCATCTATTTGTATATACTTGAATTTAATTAATCAAATGCTACGATAAATGCAACAAGTATTTTTCGTAGCCATTGTAGATAATATTGTCAGACGAAGGTGTGCAAATATGACCATAATATTTTGTACAAATGAAATGTCACGATGCAATATATTTGAATCTACCGCGGCAACCAGAGCCAAATATATCAAATTCGCGTGGCAGTTAACGCGTTAAGGATCAACGTTGCATCGATGCAACGTTTCATTTAGCATTTCTCCTCGATTACTTTACATTATCCATACGAGCAGATTGCAAAGCCAATTAGCGTAATTGCAATTTTTACCATCGCGTTACTGTTTGAACCGATGCGTTCATTGTTTCGTTCAACCTTTTTTCCCCGTGTTTGCGATCGCGACTCCCCTGTATTGTCCTGTAACGAGAGCTAATTTCGCTGAGAGAGATCGATAGGCCGATTAGAACGATCGCTGATTGGAATAAACCGGTATTTCCCATCCCACAGGGAGGCGAAAGTCAACGTCGTGTAGATGCGATAAATTGCCACTACATGTAAATTAACGTCGTTGTTGATAATGGAGAAACGACGTGGAATAAGAAGGAACGACGGAGAATAAAAAAAGGATTACGAACAAAGGTTCTCGGCGACGAAGGACGCGATACTTTACCCGAGGGAAGGGACGCCGTCGTCCGTAATCCGTTAACGTCGCGTCGTCGCGTCGTCCAGTAACATTTTATGAATTTATGAAAGTTCGAATGCGCAGAGTTCACGGAAATTCGATTATATCCGCGTAAACTCTACAGAGGTGAACTTTCATCCAGTACATCCACATTATCTCGAGTAGTTTGATCATTACGTTACCTGAGACCTTTCGCACAACTGAATTAATCTTATTAACGAAACTTTACGAATCCGTGCCAGTCCACCAGATTACACCTTCAGACTGAAGGAAATAGAAATTTTCGTCGGCATCTTTCTTTTCGTCGCACCTTTGTTTCCCTTCGTTCGACTTAAAATACGTATCGAGTCATTATAACAGCTTGTAGAAGATAACTTGCAAGGTACAAAATATAGGGAACTTCAAATAGATCAATACACGTACCTATATGTACGTATCGCAATGCACAGAATGCATGTAACCTGCAAAAATATGTATAACATCCAAAGTAAAATCCTCGTTACGTCTACTATTTAACGGATGAAACAGACTTCTGTGTAGGTATCGTTTCTTTAATCGTATTCATAAAAATATGAATTTGCACAGATATCCGTAGTCTGATTATTACGACATCCTACAGACTCATTAACACTAGAACTACCGATAGTTAACAAGAAGCTATTTTTACAAAAACCAGTCAAAACGACGGATCTTTTAAAAAAATACCTAATAATAGAATATTTTTATATCTATTGAATTATTACTTTCTTACAGAAGGAATTCCATGTTATGTAATATATTTTTGATATTATTAATCCATCTGGGACCATGATCCCTAAACGAGGATTGACAAATTTATAAAATTGTAGATGTGTTAGCATCTAGCGATCTAGCGATCGATCCGGAATTTCCTTTTACACTTTGACAAGTATCAATTATTTTGACTGGTATTGGTATAAGTAGTCTTGATACAAAGTTATTTTCAGTTTGAATACATAAAAAACAAAGTAAAATTCGTTATATTATTCTTTTAGTTATCGTTGCTAGTTAGTCATTACATCATTGCAGAGGAAAAATATAACACGAAATAGGAATTTTAAAATAAAATTGTAAAACCAGTTAATGTGATTGGTGTGGTAGTTCTAGTGTTAATTGTATACAAGGGTGCGTCAGAAATGTATGGCTCTAATACTCAATAAGTTTCCTGCTAGCAATGAGTCTCAGGAACAAAGGAATAAGTAACTTAACGGGATTAAAAGACACAATGGGAGTAAAGTACACGTGGAAGCACACTTCCGTGCGGAACATTTGTACGAGAAACCGGCGCCTGTGTCGCGAGCAGACGTTGAAGAGGCTCGTGTTAACGTTTACAGGAAGTGTCTTCCGTTTCCCAACTATCTACGTATCGACCCGTTTATCGTCGACCGAATGGAGAATCGTTCGAAGGAATTCTGAATCGCAGGAAGGTGGACAACGAGCCGTGAAACCGCGGTACAATTAGCGAACTATTCGATTACCGAGAACTGTAGGCGTTCTATCGAGAAACGATACGCGTTCCAAGAGACTTTCGTCGGTTCAACCAAAATTCCAGCTTCCTTTCGATCGACAGCGTCGCTATTTTCTCGCTGTGTCACAGGGACAACGAACCGCACGATGAGACGATTGTTCTCCCTGGTAGCCCGCGAAACAATCGGCGCAATTCCTCTAAAAAAAGATTTCTTCGGATAAAATCTTTCGAGTTGGACAACGTTCCGTCGCGACTGTTCCATAGCACCAGACGAAGCTCGTCGGGTTTATGCATAAAATTTGGAGCAAATCGTGGTATATTGGAAAAAATACAGCTCGAAGAAAAAGTTTCTGCCGACAAGTTGGCCGACAGCCATTCCCATTTTGCTATAACGAGGCAATGTGTTAAGAAAGTGCAGAAGTGTAAATTGGTGATGTAAAATTCAAATGGATATCGTGTCGAAGTAGCGACGTGTTAATGAAAGACGTGTTTAGGAGGACAGGGCCGTATCTCTGAGCTCGTGAAAGAATGGAATTTTTTCAGTAATTTATTACGGAGCAACTATCGGTTGATTCCTTTTTTATCGCAACAGGGATATGTCGTATATTATCTAAAAAAAAAAAAAAAAAAAAAGGGGGAAATT
>NT_176871.1:1222734-1227577 GCF_000188095.3 Bombus impatiens | reverse complement strand
AAAAAAAAAAAAAAAAAAAAAAGTGGCGAACTTATACGTAAGCGGATGAAAGAAGGGACTTTTTCGAGGAATTTATTCCGGAGGAATTACTCCGTGAATTGATTTCGTTCTTTTTTTATCGTAAAAGGGATACATCCTATGTGATTTTTCAAAGTTTGCAAGCTAGTACGCAAACGGATATTGCTAGGAAATTCTGAAATTAAAAGGACGATAGGTACTTTTAAACGTTGAAATACGTGACTAAATTCAAATTCTCAAAATCTTGATTTACGCCATTACGATCTACACTCCGCCATGGAATCCTTTTATACTTTCCTGCAACTTAAGACATCTGTCAACAGACCGCGGACTTTTATACATTTGTGGCGATGCGCGTAATATGCAAATTGTATAAAATATTCAAAATGAATATTCAAAATCTTTCGCGATATTTAATAGGTAAAACAATTTTCCACCCAAGTTCCATTTACGTAAAATATATTTACAAAAATACGAATTTGCATAGACATCCATAGTCTATTTATCGAATGTAAAAAACACGATCGAGTCTGAAATGATTAAAAAGGAACGCAGCACAGTTAAACACTGAAGATCGTCTTTGAGATTCTCACGGTTGAGGATCGATGAAAACGCGATTTTCGATATCGTTTTATCGAAACACCGGAGAAATTGAAAAGCCCCCGAGCACCTGTCCTTGCCACAGCGAAAGCTTGGTTTTCGCGCGATTTCTAAATATTTCCGACACACCTGTTTCCATCAGCCGTGCTTGCAAAGAGAGACGAGTTCGATCGACCGGTTGGAAACGCAGAAGCAAAAAACCGGCTATCTCTACGGAGAAGAACCTTACGGAGTAGGTCAACTACGAGGAAATACACCGGATGGGTACCGCGAGAAGATTTAACTAGACGTCAGATCGGAATATCTCGTTTCGCTTTCGTACGATTCGCGAATTTTTCGTCTCGAGAAAACACACAGTTAGCGAAATGTGAAACATAGCGTCGTGCAAACTCGTAGTTTCATATCTCGATAACGATCGCGACGACGGTGCGTCTACTTTCGTAATGGTCGATTGGAACGTTGAGCGATCGGCAATCATCGTCGCAGCTGGAGCCCTGACAAAATAACGAACGACGTGGTTTCACTTACGAGCTCGATCCATGATCGTGTACACCTTAATTGTAAGAATTGGCACATTGGTCGATTTGTAGCGACAGTGTTTCAATTTGATCAAAGTGTTAGAAATTAATGTTGATTCACAACGGTGCAGAAAAGTTATCAGACGGATACTTTATAAGTTATATTTTAAAAGCTAGAAATTAAATTGAACTGATATTGAGTGGAAGACTATGGCGACTAAAGGAAAACAATGTAACAAATAATCGTTACTATGTACGATACGTCGTACGATATTGGTTAAAATTGTTTAAAGTATCGCTTTCAAGATAAGAAATCTATCTGGACGACATTCGCGTACCACTGTATATGGCTATCACGTTATGCGTCTTTTATGAAAATTCTTGAATTTATCATTTGAAAGAAGGAATTTACAATTACTCAAATTTATTTAGATCAATAATATCGGTGCTAATAGTTGAGCGTCGAGATGTATTCGCGCGATACTATTTCTCTTTTGTGAAGCGCAATGTCTTGAAGAGTTAAGCGGTTGACCGGCATGTGCCACCGATAACTGGTTCCGATTAACCTCCACCCCTGCCGCAACAGGATGTGTGCAACAGGATGCAAAAGGTGTTGAAACGGCCGAAAGAGATACCGTAGAGAAGGCTGGTTGTTGCAATTTATAGCGACCCACCGCCGGATTGTTTGTTTCCCAAACGTTGCAGAAAGTTTCAAAGTGGCTGGGGAGGGGACTAAATATAAAACGCGTGCACGCAACAGTGCAAGTGCAACCTCGATGGCCTGCGAGCGGCATCATAATGTAGATCGCCTTAACAATGTGTAATCGATGATACGCGTTCGCCGGGACGCGAGATCGCTCGGCGAACACTCGGAGAAA
The DNA here is from genome assembly GCF_000188095.3 of Bombus impatiens. NCBI lineage: Eukaryota > Metazoa > Arthropoda > Insecta > Hymenoptera > Apidae > Bombus > Bombus impatiens. Next base: position 1,225,563 of record NT_176871.1, on the reverse strand, counting down.
GGAACGGTTCAATGAACCATTCGATGCTTTGTTACACGAAGAATCTTTTTTTTCTCTCCCTTGGCAAAATCGATACAAATTATAGGTTGCGTAATGTCATTGAAATTAAAAATAACGTTTCCTTTGTGCGTAGCTCTGCGAATCGACCGGTTGTCACGCCCAGGAAATGATGAAAAAGAAAAGATGGAAGGAAGAACAAAACCGTAGAGGAAATAACTGTGTACGACATTCGCACGCCCTCGATCTGTCGTATTCGTATTCAACGATAAATTGCACCACATAAATTGATACGTAAAGACATGACGAAAATCGTCGAATATTAGTGGCGAGTTCAGGTACGTCGCAAATAAAGTCACATCGCAGTTTATTTTTAAAAATTAACGTGCGACGAACAGATTGACGTGTGTAAGTATTATCCAGTATCGTAGCAGCGTGTTTTCTTAATTAAATATAAACAAGATAAGGAAGATTCCTCCGTACCGGATAGTCCATCGTGATCAATTCCAGAAATAATATTAAAAAAACCAATTAATACCGAGCAATCGTGTATTTAATCTTAATATACCATGGATAAGGTTTTAATTAGAATTTCATATGAAAAATCTAAAAGAAAACAAGTATAACACTATGGACCACTAGTTTACCATTAATTCAATAATTTACATACTTTGATAACATTCATACGTGATTAATATTAATACACGAAACGTCCACTGCGTTCGATGATTCGTTATCATTACACCGATAAGCGTTCGTTCAAAACAGTTGCGAATAATTATTCGAACCCTGTGAAGAGAACATTAGATATTGAATTTGATCCGTATCTATGAAAGCTTATTCGATTTGATTCTATCACCGGCAAATACTATCCATGGGGACTTTGAATTAACGAGTCAGCAGGTTTGACATTCAATAACAATACTACGTCAACGACTTAAATTCCGTTTAGTCGATTAAAGAAATTGTATCGTTCTATGTGACCATATATTCGCACGTGTGCACGAAGTATTACGATCGCGTGTTTCGGTTCGTTTCTATATGTATGTATCATAACCATGCGAGATTCTCGAACAAAGATATATCTTTTCTGTACTAGTCAGCGGAAGAAATGCATGGTTGCACTCTTAGAAAACATCGATGTATGGCATCAAATACAGTTTTCGCAATCTCGACCGATGTAGTAAGAGTTCCTCCGCAGAGGAACATCCTCTTTAAGCCAAAATGTAATATCATGAAACGTAGAAAAGATGGTAGAACGCACCTAGCAGCAGGATTAAAATTATTGCCACCATGGACCAAAGAACACTCTCGAGTTTGATTTTGGACGAAAGCACCACCCTTTTGCACGATTTATCGTTTATGACCGTGGAGATGCGTTCACGTTCGACGTGAATGCGAATGGTTCCTTATCTCGATAAATCCCACTGACTAAGAAGCAAATCACACGTTGATCTTATTTTAATAGAATGGAATAATCGGGCCGCTCATTTGTCAAATCGATTAACTCCACGAAGCAAACAATAGAGAAAATTGATGAAACTATATACGATAAACTGATGAAATCATACAAGATAAGCAGCAATCAAGCGCTTTGGTATTAAAATTTGAAAAATTTCAAAAAGTGGGGTTAACCAATTTGGTCTGTGAGCACCTCGTTTGGTGGTCATAATAATCGAAATCGAAGATAATTTCTGGCCATAGATTAGGTCTATCCGCGTGTCAGATAACTAAGATATAAGATGCGCAAGCGCATCTTCAACATTCGCGAATTTTTGTGCGTTAGCCTCGAAGTAATATTAAGAAATTACGTGAAATTTGTACAGTGGAATGAACTCTTGATATCGATAGACTCGAAGAAAGATAGTTTGCCAATCGATCGAGCAAGAGCATATAACGATGCCGAAATTAGTGTAAGAGCGACTGAAATCGAAAGAACTATACATTGGCACGGTTCATCGATTTCATCACCGGAAAAAAAAGGGACAATAATTATGCAACGAAAATAACGATGCACTGTAAGCGGCGAACGCAATCGGCGAATCGATTTCAAGCGATCGATGATCCGAGAAATTGAGATCGATTCGTAGATGTCTTCTACCGATTGTCCATTAAAACCTAACTGCATGCAGCAGGTGTAGGAAGCAGCTTTCAATCGCGAATAATTCTCTTTCGATGCAATGCCAATTCCAATCCTTATTTGGCACTTACCAAAACAGTCGTATGCCATCGAGAAGATCGATGTATTTCACACGTACAAGTAGATTTGATTAAAAAGCTCTGAACCAACATCCCACATGCGTACGATAATATCATAAAACAAAATTGACAGTCCAAAACATAAATCACGAAATTTTGTTCGGTCGTTTGGATTTTCAATTGGTTACTAGGAAATTGAATGCTCACTTACGATAGACAGGAAGTGAGGACGGTGGGGCGACCAGACGCCTCGGTGAACGACACCAGGACCAAAGAAAACAGGTGCAACGTCGAGTTGAATGTGCAAACGTAACAACGGCGTGCACTTTCGATGAACGTACTGGGCAATGCCACGATTGTAACAACGCGTTGTCACGAGCACTCTAAAACACGAGGGCGAATAGGTTTCTGTACGTACGTACGCACGCAAGCACGTTCGAATGCACGAACACTCGTGCGAACTGTTCCTTAAGGAACGAGCGTAGATACACACGCGGACAGCGTACACACATCACCGCCTGATCGTACACACACTACGTACCGTGGTAGCGACCGCTGACCGATGACAGCCATCCGACACTGTCTTACGCCAACTGGTGTTTACTACTGAAACGCTCCGTCGTCCCTCGAGCC
>NT_176871.1:1197766-1222251 GCF_000188095.3 Bombus impatiens | reverse complement strand
GAGGAACACACCGGGAACCAACGAGCCTCTCGACGAGTGCAACAGTTGCTTGACCGGGGCGCCCCGCAATGTCGACTCCGATTATTAACGCGGCTCTACGTTCCCCGACACGGTCGATAAACAGAAAATCCAGATATTTTTAGGAACTGGAAAAAAGGTTCGTAGTTAGTGATGGAATTTGGCACACTTTGAATAGCTTCGAATTTATATTATATACGGTGACTCACAGAAATATTCGAATACTTACAACAGAATTTTTCTTTGAATATACATGTTATAAAATTTTTGCATTTCATATAAAAGCAAAATTTGAAATCAATCCGAAAATATATGTAGAAGCCACATGACATTGATTTCAAACGCACATTTAATGAAAAACTAGTAAAGAGCATAAGTAGTAGTCTTAGACTATACGGTAAGTGCTAACAATGGGTCCATTAAACATCTTGGCTAACTAATATAGTAAAAAATTGACTGTTCAAATATTTGGATGATATTTGCGAAGTGTATGTTTCCACTGAATATCTTGTAACTCTTATATACATTCTCAGATTCATTTCAAAAGTTAACAATACAACCACGATAGTCGTGTCTCGTTACGATGCTAATAAGATTTCAAAATATTTTGTATCATACGTATATATAATGTTTCTAAGAGTGTTCAAATACTTCCGTGAGCCATGGTAACAAATTCGAATCGCTTTGAACATAGTTTGAAGCTTATAGCTCTCTCATCACTATTCATAGTGCCATAAAGATAAATAGAAAACAGCACAAAAATATTTTGCCACGTAGATCTATTATAAAAGGATTTCATGGAGCTTAATCCGTAGAACGAAGTATTAATATATTGTTTCGACGTGAATAAAAAACATTATCAGTAAAAAATTATAATTAATATATTACAATATAGCACACGACAGTTCTTTACCATTTATTTAAAATAAAATTCAATTGACTTTTAGATATTGGATCTATGTTAGTACGTTCACTACTGTCAGAGGTACTAGAATTTGAAATGTGTGAATGATAATTTTCTATTAAACAGACTTCTTCGTATAAATCTTCTGTAGACATTTCCACAATAAGTGCACATTCGTTTAGTAGCCAACGAAAAGTTCGTGGTAATGATTTTTCAAATATAGCGAAATTTTTTGATTTCACGCGGCTGAAAATGCAGTCGTACATCCAGTACTCCGTAAAGGGTTTAAAAAATATATCTTTCTCCTTGACTACAGTTTTTTCCTCACTTGATACAGGTGCAAAAGTGTCGTTTTGATTAAAAAATGAAATGTCGCTGAAATTAAGAAAGTTATTTATATCAAAATTATCAATATTTATATTTGTGTCATCAATACTAATGTCACTGATATTGATATTTTCAGGGAATAATAATTGATTTTTTTCGGTATTTCCAACCTCTATATGTTTATCATTTATGAAACTTGTGTCGATATTATCGCAAAGATTTACATTCTCTGTTGCGGCAAAAAACTCGGCGTCACTCTTTTCAATTTTTATAGGCGCAGCACTGCCCTTAATAAACTGACCCTTAGTATTTCGCTTAAGTTGAATTTTAGATTCTTTGGAATGTGTTTTTTTCATTCCATTCGACTTATGAAAGGCTTCTTTTTCTGCTAGTGATAAATGTATGTTGTATTTATCACGTAGTTTATTTTCTAAAAGCGTCCGTTGATCCAAACCATTGCTCCCTAAATCTTCTTCGTTCTCACTATCGCTATCAACAGGTATTGCTAATTTCCCGTTTGGCAGAGTTTCGGTAAATGTAAAATCATTTCCTGCAAAGACATTTGCAGAATCTTTCATTGCACTTACAGTACTATCGTAATACTGATTTTTAATAGTGTCAAATTTAATGCTACATGGTGTTTTAGCGTGTAAATAGTCATTCACACTTTCGCTTTTAGCTTCTTCGTCCTGTAAGTCATCTTGCACATCGATAAGCTGTTTTAGTTCATTTATATTTGGCATTCTAGGTTGTTCAAATGGAGGTACATTTTTTTCGAGAAAATGTACGTTCGAATCGACTATCTCTAACTCTATGCCACATTTCGCTGCTAATTCTACTAAACTAAAAAAGAGACCAATATATTTTAATTAAATGTGATTAAAACTAGCATATTTCGAATTAATAATCTCAAATTACTTACGCATCAGATTTTGTCATGTACCCAACTTTTGTAAGAAAAAAATCGCTTCGTGCTATATTAGGAATATCGTAAAACGGATGATCTAATAAATGTTGCAAGTACGAATGAAGAGGTGTTAGAGATGGTGGAAATATATCAATTGCCTTTGGCGATGAATCATTGATATTTAAGTTACTTATGTGTTTTCCCATAGCACTAATAATTTCTTCTGGCAAATAATGTTTAGAATTTTTTATTTCTCGTTCATTCTTATTCGATTTAGAAGATATAAATTCTAAGAATTTTAAATATAAATCGTCGATTCCATCTGCATCGGGACAATATTTCATTTTGGTTGGATAATGTGTATGCATTAAAATCGTCCTTCTGCATTCAATATATTTTTGCCATTCTTGAAAACTAAAAAGCTTATTATCGAGTAAGCCGCGTTCAATAGCTGTGCTGAAATATAAAAGAGAAAGGAGGTATTTATATTAGCAATAAAAAAATTTAATGTATTTAATGTATTAATTCTCATTAAAAGTACGATTATAAAAGGAGATTTGCACTCGCAATTTTTGTCGTCTTTGTCATACATTTCTCTTCTTTCTTCATATAATCTAGCCCCGTATATAATTAAATCGTTTTCGATTACAGCGTATGGCATTTTTTCGGAAGTAAAATATGTTGCCCAATGACCATCTGACTGAAGTACAATTCCACCACCGACTTGTTCAAATTTTTTTAACATATAAGAAAAGTGCTCATGCAGAGCTTCCTCGCCCGAAATATGACATTTAACGTCTTCTACAATTGCACGCGCTAGTCCTAGTTTCATTATAGATTCTCCATGTCCTGTTAAGGAGCATCCTACGTTCCTATTAGCATATGTACCACAACCCAATATTGGAGTATCTCCTACTCTCCCTACCAACTTTTTATTTAAACCTCCAGTTGTAGTTCCAGCAGCTACACTATATCCGTCATATGCTACACAACCAACAGTACCAAGACTATCTATAAATAATAACTTCCTGAATAAATAAAAATCTACTCTTTATCGTGGTCTAAAATGTAATCAATTTACTCGTTAACATATCGATATCCAATAAACTTTGATTATAAACATCCGCATTAAATTCTCCTGTTTTCCCTGAATGTAAAGCTATACGTGCTGCTGGTGAGACCATATTTCCTTCTGATATCCAATTTAAATCTGCATGTTTTGCTAGATTTTTAGCTCCTTCACCCACGAAAATGGAATTTGGAAAATTGTTCATAACATATTTTGCGAGTGTTATAGGATGTTCTATGTCTGAAACTGCCGCTACTGATCCACATTTAAATGTGAAACCATCCATTATGCTAGCATCCATTTGAACTTTTCCTAATAAGGAATATCAATAATCTTCACTTACGTAATCAAACTTTGCTAATATATTATTGATATATATTTGAAATGCACCTATTTCATTCAACACGGATCCGTAACTACAGTTAAAAAATTCATCACATTCAAGCCACCATAATGCAGCTTCTACAGCATCTACTGCAGTTTCACCATTTATTAATTTTTTATAACCATTGATGGCGGCTTTTTTACAAGCTGTCATTTTTTCTATAACTATAGAATCACTAAAATCCCCCGCACCACCGTGTACAATTATGCACGGAGTATTACTTTCGTAACATTTACATTCTCCAAACCCAATTTGTTTTTGCGATTTATTTAACGCACTATCAGATAATGTAATATTTCCATGTTGCATTTTTGTTCCAAATAAACTGACCATTTTTACTATTTATATTACAGATTTACAGACTTTGAGGTTCAAAACATAAAATAATATATATAATAGATATTCATTTTTTTCAAACATACCTGTTGATCTTCTCTGCAATTCTACTAATGCGATATTCAGTTACGCCATCTAGAGCAAGTAAAGTTTTCAGCACTACTATAATAAATGCCATTGCACGACCTTCATAGTTAGGAATGCATGACTTTTTTGCATCAAATATCATTTTAGGAGGTGATAAAGCTATTAATCTTTCTGTATATAATTGAATGCCCCCTAAAATCATATATGATATACAAATATAAGATTCAGTTAATAGTAGGAATGTAAGCAAACATATAAATAAACAAGCTAAAAATATAAATAAATAAACTGAAAATTTAAATAAATAAACTGAAAATATAAAATATAATCATACTTGGCAATCCTAGTTCTTGACAATATCTGTTAACTAAAGATAGAAAATCAGGACAAACTATATTCCATACACCAAGTAATTTTGCTATACTTGCAATAATTCGTCTCATGCCTTTATGTGTAATTTCAACATTCTGTGTTAAGAAGCTTCTTTCATTTGCTGTTAAATTCAGTTCTGGTGGTAATAAATGATCCAATTTGTAGTAAGACAAGTGTCCTTCTCTTCCATATCTAAGAAAAGATTCTTTAATAAATAAAATTTCAGTTTATATATTAATTATATATATTATATATATCATTATATATTAATAACTATATATATCATGATAATAAGAAACATCTCTTACATGCCTTAACATATCTCCTAATTGTATAGGTTGATTATGGATCCTTAAAGCTAAATATATAATTGCCCATAGTCGCATAGGTGTAATTATATTAGGTCCCATTTTGTACTGAGTACTTATGTGTTTCGCCCTGTATTGAACTCTTTCAAATTTAGGTATATTTTTTGATAATCTTTTAATTTTTCTTGCTTCTTCTTTGGCATGGGAACTAAATTGCACTCTAAATAAATCAAAAAGTATAAGAAATATTTCAATACATGTATATCAAATTTTTTAAAGAAACTTACTTTCCCTCATTTTCTGATGATTTCACAGAACTAGATTGCCTACTATATATACTTTGACTTTGACTGAACATACTAAGACCATCACCCTCAGAACTATTTTGAGACTGAAGATATCTATCATAATCTGCCGCTATTAGAAGTCTCTGAAAAAATGTGGTTTGCGTGAAATATGAAATAAATTTGTTTCTATTAATAAATGTTATAAAAATTACTTTGTTTCTGTTTAATTCTCTCATAGAACTACCCTCACTAAGTCCAGTAATGCTAGTTCCACTGACAGAAGTATTTGTATTACTTCTATATCTTTTGCGCTTTCTGGATGTTTTCTCCGATTGTACCTTGCCATAAATAATATCTGCATCCCTATTATAGTAAACATTAATTTGTCTGAATATAAACATAAACATAATTCAAATTGTTTACTCAAACATACCTTTTCTTATATCTTCTAGCTAATTTGGGCATAGATTTCCTTCTAGTTGAGATAAATGCTACTTCAAGTTTGCCTAAATATGTTGCCCATAATTGTAATACTGTCAATTTTATATCAGGTGGAACTCCAAGTTCTATTAGCTCATTTGTTAAACCAATTAAAACAAAATTGTATAATTCCCATGAAGTCCATCCAACCTCATTACCTAATAATTGTAAGTAAAGATTGCATACTTAACATTTAAAGATATTAATAAATTCCTAGAATAATATTTAAAATAATATTGATACAGACCTGATATATCAGATTTTAATTGCCTAATTTTTGTTTTTCGCAATCTAGTCGTACTATCTATACGTAATTCAAGAACTTCCTCTCTGATATCCTACAGAAATAATGAAATTAATTACTATTGATTATGAATTATGTTTAAAAAGATAAGAATAAAATTACAGTATATTATTACCTCATTTTGCGTTTGACACGTTTGACAAAAGAAATATCCAGCTTCTTTGTAAAAATCTTTACTGCCACAAATTTTGCACTTTTGCATTTTCTTTATGTACTCCTAACGGGAGTTCTGTCTTCTGCTGTTTGTTGCATTTAGGTATACTATGAGGTTATGCGACACGAGCACGCTTTACATCTCACCTCGTACTTTCTCATTAACAGAGGAACTTAACTTTACGGCGAGTACTCACGTGACCGATCATAATCTTTCGTTCTGAATTGCGATTGGTGTAGTTTGAACGAATGATACATTGAAGATACATGTGAATTGTACCCTGTAGCGGGAATACAACGCAGAATATTACCGCTAATTTACGGTTAAGTTTTCAGAGAAATGTAAACAATAATCGAAGTGTTTGTTATAAAACTTTGTTATCATTGAAACATTACACACGGTAAATATAGCGTGACGATTATAAAAATAATCTTTCCTGACACGTCATAATTCTTGAATTGTGCTAGAAAGTTTTTCTACAATCAAGAGAACTAGATTTTGCCTCACAATTGAATTCGTTTACAATAGCGTCCTAACCTCTATCTTGCATCGTACTCTTGAAGGAGATTGTGCTGCCGTAATTGAAGAAGGATGGCTAATTTTCCGAATGTTTATAGACAACTTTCTTTAAGGGATCAGTTTATTGTTAAAATGTGACACTGTGTTAAACTCAGAATAAAAGATGACAAGGCACGTATAGTTTGTGATTATGGAGTATGACTCTGCATCGAACTGTGAAGGTCATCTGCAAGATTTCGAAGCTTCAGAAGATCTCCCGCGTTTAAGAGAAATACAAAAACTTGAATGTTCAACCTGTACTACAAGTTCTACACCATGGCATTCTCTGCAGGTTGTGGCACCGCAGCCAAAGATCAAACTGGGTCCAACAAGCAAAAGTCTTTCATCTCAGGTAATGGAATATTACCACAAGTATTCTCAAAATACAAATTTGGATCAATATTTTTCGTTGCCTACGTCTAGTACATCACCAGAAGCAAATAAATGTTACTATAGTATATACGAAGTAAATCCTAAAGTAGAGGCTAACAGACAAGATTGTATAGGAGAGGAGTATAATTTAAAGACTTGTGTGCCCAGAGAGAGAAGAAGATGGGTGAGACCACCCCTTATTGGCCAATCCTCGAACGCAGAGTCATCATCTAGATATGCTCAACCATTGTCAAATCCAGAATCTCCATCGTCTGATTTAAAACATGTTACATCAGAGACAATTCTAGAAGAGAAAAATGAAAATCAGGAGATTTTAACAGAAAGCATAGAAAGGAAAATATCTTCTCCAACTTCTAGTATTGCTTCCCATAAGCCACTCGAATGGGATAGTGGAGCAGATGTTGGTTATTTTAATCTAGTACCCAGTAAACAAAATGATAAGAAATTAAGTACAATAGAACGCATGGCTTTAGCTAGAGGTTGTTCTGCCGCTTTAAGATTGGATCCAGAAGGTACTACGGAATCGGGAATTTCTGGGAAGCTCGTGGGAGTTCAAAAAAATTCAACCACTTCTATGGTTCCCAATGCTAATTCCACACCATTAAATCTGGGAGATGCTTCAGGATCAGAAAGTGAGATTGAAATTACTCCGATTGTTAAGAATCATTTGCCAGGTATAATAACAGGAAACGATATAAAGTCCAATGAAAAATCTCTTCCTAAGGATCTCAAGCAGCAAGATGCTTTTGTGCATTATTCAAAAAAGGAGCACAACTATGATACTCCAAAATCAACGTTTGTATCCAAGGTCCCTCTTGTAAAACCCACAGGTGAGATAAGAAAGCTAACAAGCAAACAAAATACGAACAAAGAAAATATATGCCCTCTCACGTCGCCTTTAAAAAAGAGCACATCCATGAATACGTTAATTATACCAGCCTCTAAATTACCGTTGAAACGAAGTCAGAGCGAGTTGAATTTGTACGCTAGGGATAAGAGCAGAGCCGCGTTGCCACTAATTTTTAACTCTTCATCCTCTATCGCGACTATTGTAAATAAACCTTCCACTTGTGATAAACTTATACAGACGAGTCTATGCACTTATACTCAAGAATCCGTTGGCGTGCAAGTCTCGGTTCTCGATGAAGAGAAGCCGCCGTTACCAAAGAGAGGAACTAGTTTGCAGAAGGATTCGACATTAATGTTAAAGAATCCAAAGGGAACGTACAAAGTTCAGAATTGGAGGAAGCATGAAGCCAATGAAACACGAGATGTTGGAGTAAACGAGCGTAGTAAGAAAGTAAAGCCGCGATACAGTAATTCGGAACCATCTCAGAATGGTTCTGCGAGGCATACGCCTCAGCCTGACGGTGTAGGGAATATAACTGGCAGAGCAAATAGTTTCGAGTATTTCCCTGGTCACGTATACGAGAACGTTCCTAATGGAAGCGGTAGCCATATCTCATCTTCGGAGACCGGAAGGTCTCATTCTACTCTACCTAATACCAGCTCCAGTATTAACGAGAAGCTATGGGGAGAGTCGAATAGCTTGGTGAAGGATCTAGAACGGAGCGTAAATATATTAAAAAGTCTCGTCGATGCGAATAAATGCGACAAGGAAGTTAAGAAAAGACTGATACATCATGTAGTCAAGAGATTGATCACTGCCAAATATACAGACGACAAAATCGAACATAATCTAGAAGACAATGTTCCATGGAATCCTGACGATGCTAGGAGCAGAGTGTACGGTAGGGAAATACTCCAGGCTTTAACGAAAAGGCATAATACCAGCGATTCTTCAGGTAACTGGAATTTGCAAAAGGAAATAACGCAAAGAAAACCCATGAGGAATGGAAGAGGCATTACGAAAGATATTACGTTAGAAAGTAGCAGTGATAAAATAGATAAGAATACGGACAGAACAGAAACTGATGGACGAAAAGCGAGGATGGGTCTTAGATCTGACGATTGTCATCGGAGCAACAATACTATTACCGATCCAGACAAGAGCGAAAGCTCTGAATGCTTTTTACCTCAAAGAAATCGCAAAGGCAACAAAATGCAAGATATATTTTGTACAAAAGAAAGATGTAAAATTTCTCAGAGAGATTCGACGATGACGACAACGGCGACGACGACGACGACGACGACGGCTACTCCTCCTGATCATAACCGAATGTTGTTGGACGCGGTTGTGAACAACAGAAGACCCATCGTTCGTTCAAGCAATGCAGGAGAACGTGACGATTGGAGATTGCTCACTACATTTTCAGAAAGACAATTCGAACTTAAAAAGTGCGGCAGTTCTGACTCCGGAGACTCGAAATTGGTTAGCTATGCCGAGATGGAGAAAAGAAATCAATTGATTTGGATCACGAATGAAATCAGTCATTTATGTAATTTGAAGAAATTGTTAGAAGAATCGCGAAGGCCAGAAAGATCACGAACGTCTCCAAAGAAATCGAGGTCAGGAAACTGCAAAAGGAAACCGATGGAGTCGCTGACGCATGTACATGATTTACCTAATGGTAAGGATTATTTGCAAAGGAACGGATCAGATACACAAGCCGATTCAGTGGAAGAGCCATGGTCATCTCATTGCAATTTAGCAACGTGTCAACTTTCCAGTAGATCAAATAGTATTATCCAACGTATTAAAAAGCGAAACAGTTGCGCACAAACTGCGACTAACATTACCAATGCCCTGTCGAAGACTGGCGGTGAGATCGTGTCTGCTTCTAATCTACACAATTCCAGAATTAAGTTAGTCAGTACTGGGATGCAAACTGTCCCTCAAGAAATATCTACAGCTTCTGCTATGGTGCAGTCAGAAATCGTGCACTATGTCCAGTGTTCGGCGCATAGTGCGCTGCACTTCCAAAACAATCACAAATGCAACGAACAAGCGAATCAATGCTTAAAGTATCATGCCATTCAAAATATAGTTACCACTTGCATGCAATGTTTACAGGAGCAGAAGGATCGATCGAGCAGCGTCCAGAAAGTGCATACGAATATAGAAAACTTTCGAGAGGAGAGTCCAGTTGGCTCACAGGGATTGTCTGATCAGATGAATAGTAACTCCTCGTCTGAGGTAATGCATCATTGTGCGAACAAGGAAGTCCAGACGAGTTCACTTAAGCAAAAAGAAACGAAGAATCAAATAAACGCCTCGAGGTCAAAGTCGTGTGACTGCAAATGTGACACTAAAAAGGTAGTGTCCAAAGGATGTCAGTCGTGTGCATCGCCAATAATTGCATTGGAAAGTAACAATGCTCCTAAGTGCGACGAATGTCAGAAGAAGATATTCCATGCACGTGACAGAGATGAGGGGAATTCGAAAGAATGTAGTTGCACAACGGTGTGCGAATGCGATAACGACCACTCGAAGAAAGGTCGGGCACCAATGAGATATAGTTCAAAGTATTATCAGAATAATAATGGATACGTATCGAGTTTGAATCAAAATAGCCGCATCAAGCTGTGCGGATGTTCGAGCGATTGTGTCTGCGAGAACAGTCGCGAACCGGAAATGCAGAACGCGAAAGGATTCTGCAGTTGCCATTCAAATGGGAGAACTCAATACAATGGGTCTCGCTATTCTCGCGCGGAAGTGGAAGACTGTTCGACTCAACCGTGGCCTTATTGCGTTACTAATGGACAAGTTAACGAAACTGCACAGTACAAAGTACAAAGTAATGTAAAATGCAACTGCGAGAAAGATTGTTTTTGTAATAATCGAGCGAAAAATAGCGAAGAATTGTTGCGTGGCAGAGCCTGCAACAACGGAAAACCAAATTACGTGGACGAGGCGAATCAAACTAGTGATTCCGATATAAATTGTAAATATTGTCGTTGCTGTGGCACGGCATATCAAAGCGTCAAAAACTGTAGTTGTTATCAAACGTATCCAAAAGCCATTGCGTACGAATTGTCGTTCGCAAAGGAAAATGGCCAGAAAAATGATAATCTGGGTGCGTTTTTAAAAGTGCCATTATCGAATTATACTGTTAACGAAGTGAAAACGGATGGCTGTGTTTGCAACATGATTAAAAAAGTTAGCTCGAAGAAAAATTCTCCGCAAAAATGTACTTTACAGGTAAGTGGGCGCTATATATAGGGTGTCCTGCAACATGTGGACAATATTTCAGTCAATGTAATGCAAATAATAAAATCACGTAATTATATATAACAATGTTTTATCGATTTTAGGATTATTTGTGTAAGAATAAAGCGGATTTTGTAAATAATGCAGAAACGCGTCGGCAATACATGTCGGAAATATCTCATCTGCGACAATTAAGAAAGGAAAAACGAATACAGTTGTTGGCAATGGCGACTACGTCGAATGTTTTAAAATCACCGAGAGCTTCTTCTAAACCGACAGGTAAGGATTTTCATTTTTTCATTTCTTTGTCGTTTACATTCTTATTGCCTTTATAACCTTTATATTCAGTTTACGCACAGAAAAAGATGAGCAACGAGGAAATGAGGGAGAGGTTGCGCAAACGGTATCTTCGTTTGAACGAGGTGCGACAGAAACGACGGCAACAGGAGAAGCAAGAAGAAGCGCGACGTAATAAACTTATGGCCAAAATCTTTTGTAAGAAACTACAGCAAAAAGTACTGAGGGGCCAAGTAGATCTGTCTCAAAGCGTTAGCGTTATATCCAACATGTAATGTTAAAGAAATGTTTGCGTGTGCGTAGTTTAAATGTCAACTGCAGTCTGACGATCGAACAGACGATAGAAGAACGTACAAACTATCTCGCATTTTAGGCTGAGAGGATCATTAAAGATATTTGTTTCTAGAATTCTCTCCATGAATCTTACTTTTATTTACAATAATGCATAATATATACTAGCATTGTGTTAATGTTTACTTTATAGGATACACATGAACGTCTAAGTTTATGACATAAAGTTTATTTAGGCATTTGTGTGTAACGAGGATTAGAGCGATAACATAGTGACTTAGATGATCCAGAAGTTTTTGATATAGATCTAAGAATTAAGATATCATAATGCGTTGTTCTGCAAATTTGTGCCTACAATTTATATTTAACATTGAATTTAAGAAACTTTGTCTTGCCAATATATTTTCATATCAAAAATACGTAGTACTGCTAGTTTTAATGCAGTCGTTCCATTAAAATTCAATATGTTACCCAATATTTTGATCTCAACGTTATCTAAATCTATCGATACATTGATACAGTGATCGCAAACAAGAGGTACTTTGTCATTCTTGATTGCTCCTGCTAAATTTATTATTGTTACCTTGTCAAGGTACTTGGAATATTTTTGAATTAAAATCGCTACCTATTTTTTCAAAATTATAATGGAAATTTCCAGATTTACTGCGCTTTAAGCGAGCGTCACTATATATATATATATAGATAGGAAACGTTGCACGTATGTTAAATCTCGTATGTTAAATATGATAATATAATAACGATAATTTTCATTTTCGTGGAACAATAGTAAATTCACAGCGTTAGAATCTCACATTTTACTGGTAAGATGTTTCGAAAACGAAAACTTCCTGCGTCGAGGAAGCGCACGATTGAGAATGGATCGCCTGATCGTGGCAAACTGAAATGCTTTAAGATGATGAAAGTAGTTATTAGTACCTGAATTACAGTACACAACTTTTTACCGCTCGTAAGACTTAGATAATATAGTCTCTTAAATTTTTATCTTCAATATTTTACCTTTTTGTATGATGATTATACTCATTTGGTTAATAAAAATAAAGAATCCATATAGGGACAGTTCTCCCGTTATTTTATTCTCGTATCTCACACATACTGTGCTAAATTTAAGAAAAAAGATCAGCAACTTCTTATGCGAAACCTACGTGTGCAACGCGGCTGATTTCTCTTTCAACATTCTATTTTTTATCATTCATTCAATGTCCTTGGTCGCTAACTCGAAAGCGTGTAAAAGAACAAAACGTCGCTGGAAAATTGTCTTGTTTCCCTCTATTCACGACGGTTTATATTCATATAATTTGTCTAATGAAACACGTTTTTTTTGTCATCTGCAAAATTATCGACATTCCACGTCGGAGAACAAATGAACGCTCGAGAAGAGCTATGCTTGCAGAGCAAGGTAGAAAGAAAAAAACCGTGTAAAATCGACAATAACCTTGTTCTAGTAAAGTAATGCCGAAAGAAAAACCTCCCAACGATATTATCTCGTTTGTCCCAATTGCTGCTTAGTCGCTCTATATAAGAATATGCACGGATTTCGAAGTAGTCGATTTCCTATTCAAACTGGGAACGTATCTCGTTCGATATATTCGCGATACAATAAGATATCGATCTTTGATTCGAATGCCAGCACATTCGATAATCTTTGCAAAATCAGTCCTTGCGTCTTTGATCAACGATCATTACAGATAAAACATTCGAGTGAATTTTTATGTTCCATACTTTTTAAAGAAAGCGCGTAAAACGAAAAGCAGCCGTGTTTATCGATTAAAATACAACTTTATAGGATATAGCGTTTTAAAATGACAACTCTTCGGACCGATGACTTGGACCAAATTCTACAAGACCAATTTACGAATGAATTTCGTATTGGATACACCAAAGTGCGCGGTTTTTGTTTACCAACGAGATACGAAGTTTTTGCAGACGTAATTGAAAACTTCGAAGTCAAGAATGACGATATTTGGGTTTGCAGTTTTCCAAAGACTGGTACATCTTAGTCAATCTTATTAAGTCATAAGAGGGTATAAAAGGTTACATTTTAATTTGAACGACATAATTATAGGAACAACATGGACTCAGGAAATGATCTGGAACGTCGCAAATAATTTAGACTTTGAAGGAGCCAAAGTTCACTTATCCGAAAGGTTCCCCTTTTTTGAGTAAGTTAACGAAGCGAAGTGATCGATGATTTTTATAAATATTAAAAATAATACAAATGATATGTTCTATTAGGTACTCCATACTTTTTGATTATTTGCCGTACACAAAAATTCATCCGGAAGTGCAGTTACCTCTGTCAACTGTGGATAGTGTGGAGTATACGAAAAATAAAGCTTCTCCAAGATTCATCAAAACTCATTTACCTTTTGATTTACTTCCACGCCAGATTCGGACAGGCGAGAAAAAGCCGAAGATTATTTACGTGGCGAGAAATCCAAAAGATACCTGCATCTCTTATTTTCATCATTGTCAAATAATAGAAGGTTATCGTGGCAATTTTTCCGATTTCTGTCGCCTTTTCCTAGCAGATAAACGTACGTGCATGTTATTACAATTGATGATAAAAGATAACACGTAGATAAGAGACATAATTAGCGATTTTAAAATTCGATATCCATCAATTCCGTACTGATCAATTCTGTGCTACTAAAATTGACATTTTATTCGATCGTGAAATTTGATATGTATTTTTGCTCCTCGTATGAATTATATAATAACTTTATCATAGAATTATTATTTTTGTAGTGAGTTATACTTCATATTGGGACCACGTTCTCGACTTCTGGAAGAAGCAGACCACTCTCAATATGTTATTATTGAAATACGAATATATGATAGCTGTAAGTAAACTTAAACATTTGCAGTTGCTTCGAGGATACGAATATCCTTTTTGTAAAATTTAGGACTTGCCTGGTGCGATAAGGAAGTCAGCTGCGTTCCTTGATAGAACTCTGACTGACGCTCAAGTAAAAGTATTGGAGGAACATTTGAAGTTTGCCAGTATGAAGAAAAATCCAGCTGTGAATCATGAGGATGTGGTTCGAAGGAACAAGGAGCGGAATAAAATCACCGTTGAAGGTTCGTTTATCCGAAGTGGTAAAGTCGGTGAGTGGAAGGAGAGATTGCCCGACAACGTGATCCAAGAATTTGACAGATTAACAAAAGAAAGATTTTCTCCGTATCATCTCAATTTCTGAACGACGTTCTACGTATATTTATACATTTTTAAAAATTGAAAAACGAAATGTATTATATTAAGAATGGAAAAAGCTCTGTAATACGGGGGAAAACAGTGTTATAATAAAAATATCAATCAATGCTATAATATCTTTTTGGTTCGAGGCATCGAAGAATGTTCGGCATACTGGTTCTACAAAGTTGTCCAATTGTGGCCTTGGTTGAAGGTGTAACAACGCTCATATCGCTTCCTCTTTCGATTAATATAATCGCTGCGTCCCTTTTTCTCCATAAAATTGCTATTTGAAGGGCGATGAAACCCATATTGTCCCGTATATTGACGTCAGCCCCGTGATCCAATAAAATCGAAAGAATGTCCACGTTCGAACTGTATACTGGACAAATGATTCTTAATAAATACTTAGTAGACTACGATTTTTACGTACTTGTGTGAAATTTAAGGACAAAGAAAATCATAAAATGCATATAACATGCAAATATATATAAAATATCGAAAGTAAGATAATTTTTACAATTTCATTATAACGTTTAATAGAATAAAAGAACGTCTATTTGAATCCTATTTTGTTAGTTGTGCTCATAAAAATTGACAGTCTAAATTAATCTTAATCGATCTTCACTTTGATTTCTTTCACCTGAGATCATAAGCGGTGTTCTTCCCTGTACGTCTTTTTGATTTATTGAAACGCCGTGATCTAAAAGAAACGTTACATTCTTCGATCGTTCTGCTACAATCGCATACTGAAGACAAGTCCAACCTCTTCTACAAGTGTACATTTATTAGAAATAAAAGCACAGATATTTATATTAATTGTACGACCTACATATCCACTTTTCCAGGATCTGCCCCCTTCTTCAAAAGAATCTGTAATATTTCTGGGTTTCTGGATACGTAAGAGGCGTACATAAGAGCAGTCCTAGCCCAAGGTTGGGTAGTAGTATTGTCCAGATCAATCGAATTTTTCTCTAACAAAAACGATAGGATCTGCAGATCACCGCGATCGATAGCTGCCGTGATAGGCGTTTTTAAATTTGGTGTAGGATAATGTAGATCTATCGATAGACTACAATTATAGCAACAGTTATTAACGACAGGTATAATCGGTATAATTCGTTTACTCACATTTTCGTTAAAAAATCTTTGATCTTTCTTACTGTAGCGAATCTGAGAAGCCATATGAATTGCTCCTCGACCGAATCTATAAATCATAAGATGTTATTTCGAGGAATTAAGAATCATATCAGTATAATATCTTACCATTTATCTGACGATTAAATTCTGTGTTCAACATTGTCGAGATAATGAAGTGTTTGAGTTTTTAGTAAACATACTGTTAAGAGTTATTTACTTTGTATTGCGCCGGCTCTAAATCGATCAAACATCATGTACGCATACATGTACATGCTAATGTTGAGTTTAAACGCGAAATACACGCCTTACAAATATTTTTCTCTCTAATCCACTAAAAAGATAACGTTAACGAGTTGACATTTCATTCGCAATTCTTTTTTACTTAATTTACATTAACGAATTCCGATTGAGAAGGAATTTTAAAGATTTGTATAATATTTTTTCTTTAATTATTTCATTTTATTATAGAATTTTATAGACGAATTTTGTACAATTTGAAGTACAATACATACTTCTCAATAAACGTAATATTGTAGTAGTACTGCAACGATCTTTCTTTAATTATATAGAAATGTTGTATGACTTGGAATACGTAAATGGCATTCCTGTCTCAGTAAAAATCAACATTAATTGTATTAAACAAATCCGAACTTTGATAGTTGCAATGTTAATAAAGAACCGTAATATTATAATCCTGAGCTCGCAAACGTGCATTTAGAAACAAATGAGTAACCTCGGCATAGCGCGCTACAGCGGATGCTGTTTAGCCATTCAACCGACAACTTTATTTTTCCTCTCTGACTTGCATTCCATTTTAGAGTACCGGAAAGACAGGAGTCCAACGACACTGTCCCTCCAATTCGACACGTTGAGAGAACCCGTGAGCCGTAGACATTGAAACGCGTTTGAGGCACCTCCAGTACACGCACACTTTCTCTTCGAGACAGGAACACGTGCCAAGGTGGCTGGAGAGCGGTATAGTAAGCCGTTCGAACACTCAAAGTCTACTTTCTAAAGACGGTGGCCAGAACAAGTCGGAACCGCGTCCATTGCAGTGACTGCGTGCTCTGTCGTTCTCTTCTCGGGGCTTCGTCGCCTGGTTTGCGATCGAGCTTTCGTTTTTCCATGAATCTTAGTGGCGACAAAACTAAAATCGAATCGTTCAGGAACAAGACCTGAGGCATTTCCAGCAATCCAAGGAAGATGAAGTGATGGCAGATGTTACGAGGAGGTGGATAGCGCCTGTTCTTGTCACACTTTTGACATGTGTACTGTTTCCTGTCTGTGGTATGTTTCTCAAAATTGTCGATTATACGAGGGAACCGTATGTTCTGACAGTGAATCGATGGATAATAATTCGAGTAGTGAACGCGGCGTCGAATGACGTTCCTTGACCGTGCGTTGAGATCTCCGCCTGTCAAACGTGGTTTGTGATGGTTTTAGGAAATTTTCGAGATATTCGAGTCAAATATGACAAGCATATCAGCTTCGATCAGTTGTTAATATCGATCGTTCAATCAGTCAAATAGCCATACATCAAATGTAACAGCAATGGTTTTATATTTTCTAGATATTTAATACACAGCTAAATATTTAACGTATCGGTGTAAGGAATATTTAACAAGTTAATGCCATTAAGCGTCCGTATTGCGTAAACACGATCATAATGAAAACAGTGATCTATATTGTAAAGTTTAATTTTCCTTACTTTCTCTCGTGACCGTGATTCGGAACAAAGAACTTCTAAGTGAGTAATCATTTTCTAACCATAGCGTGATTCACGATGAAACGAAATCAATAGGTCTGGACGAGTCGGATCACGAGGAATACAGAGGGAAATACCTTGGGAAGTTGAACGCGTATCATCATCAAGTAGCTGGTGACGTTTACGTCGTTGACGAGTACACGTTGTTGCTAACTTCCTTTAGCTACGATGGCAATGGAGCCGACACCTTTTTCTGGGCAGGTGCGTCGAATCGACCTGGTCCACAAGGCTTCATCGTACCGGATGAATGGGGCAAGTCAGTTTGTTTCGGTGTAACAGAAACCTTGAGATGAAAGTACGTGATTTAAAGATATCTTCTTGTTTCAGAACGAATGTCCTCGATCGGTACTTGAATAAGGATTTCACTCTTACTTTACCGGATAATAAAAGAATAACGGATATAAAATGGTTCGCTGTGTACGATTTGAGCAGCCAGGTATATCGTATAACAGTAATTACAGTTGTTTCAACGTTAGTATATCGTTGAGATAACCGTAAAAAAAATATTTTTCTCAGAATACGTTTGGCGACGTGTACATTCCCGACGAATTCGATCCACCAGTACCGCAAAAGATTTCTCAATTAACAAAACGATCACACGGAGTATCTTCAGGGTCCATCGTAATTCTGGATTCGAAAACCATAAAAATACCAGAATTTACATACGATGGGCAGGGAACAGACACGTATTTTTGGGTTGGACTTGGTCCACAGCCTAACAGCAAAGGGACGAAAGTACCCGACGAGTATGGCTAGTAAGTAATCACTAGAAATTTTCGAACGAATAGATTTTTCAATTTTGGTTAATTCTATTCTCAACAAGTAGATTTTCTCAGCTAATCTTGTTTTCTTGCGTTCCATCAGCCTGGAATCAATTCGCGCCTACAAGGAAGAAGATATAACGATTCAATTACCTGGAGACATGACTGTTTTCAATATCGACTGGTTAAGTATCTTCGACGTGAAAACTAAAACCAGCTACGGCTCTGTCATAGTTCCGGATGGATTAAACGTACCTCCTTCGTTAGTAAAAGTAATCAATTTTTTCAGTCTTCGATAGTTTATCGAAATGAAACTTTGCGTACTAGTAATCGATCTATCAAAGTACAGGTGATCAAGCACACGCAGACTCTACCAAATTGCATTCAACTCCACAAACGATTTCAAATCGGTTGGGAAATTTTTGGACCACAGATCACTATTCAATTAGCAGGACAAGTTAGTAAGTATAGTTAAAACCATGTTCAGTTATCTTGTAGCAAACTTAATATTCGAACAAAGGTATTTGAAAAATGATTATTCGAATGACGTATCATCTTGTTTGACCAGATGTTGAATCAATTACGCGTTGGTATAATAGAACGTTAATTAACCTTAGGTGAAGATGAATACATGGCGTTCGGTCTCTCTGGTTCCGAAACTTCTAGCCAAATGGAAGGCGCGGATGCTGTGATCGCTTATGTGGACGGTACTCGAGGCTACGCTGTGGATTATAACATCACTGCGAAAGCACCAGTACGTAAATACCAAGAACATTATCAACACTTATGTTACATTGCGAGACACTTGTTAATTTTAAACGCAAACTTTAACAAAGTTGGTCTGCAATAAAATCTTCAAAACATAGCATAACTTACAGTTAGTTTTCCTTATACTACAACGCAGTTAATAGAAAATTATGTAAATTCAGTTTGTAATTATTACATCCATTTATGTCTAACTCCAATATTCTATACTATCCACGAGCAAGTGTCTCGAGTAACTTGTAGAATGTACTATAAATAAAAGTAAAGCAAAAAGAATAATTGTTTTCCTATTTCACCAACAGTGTGGAAAAGTTCTCGGCCAATACAGGGGAGTTTGCAGGGATGAATTATTCGGGGGTTTAGATAATAACCAGATGTATACTGCTGTTAGAGAAGATGGAATTAGTATCGTTACATATAGACGTACTCTCAACTCGTGTAAGTTAGCACATAAAATGGAAGCGAAGTGCCGAAGTGGAATTATATGGTACACTTTATATCGTAGCTGATCCAGGAGATAAAGAGTATCCGACGAATAGACCAGTTTACGTGATATGGGCTTTGGGAAGATTGGATGAAAATAAAGAGCCGACTTTCCACGATGTATATCCTAAGAGCGATCTGAAGTTAGAACTAGTTCCTGAAGAACCAGAGAACACGTGCATGGATTTTACGGAAACAAATGAGAAACTAATGTAAGTAACACGCTGATGATTTATATTTACACAGATGCTACTAATTGGAAACTTTATTTTGCCAGAGAACCTTGGGAGAAGACAGAGATATTTGATAGAAGTATTCGGTCGTTTAGAGCTACTATCGGCCCGTCTGGGGGCAAAAAGGGCTATCAAGGAATTACAGGTTTGATTTAGAGTTCGAGATATTTCGAATATTTTGATTATATTCATTAATGGAGAATGCGAATATTTCTTCATTTATGGGATACTTAATATCAAGCAATATATTAGTTTGTTCAATTCGTAGGACAAACGTCTACAGGTTTGGCATGGTACATCGAGGGTCAGTTGGTACCCAAACTATATCTGCGTCGGGGATTGACGTACAATTTCCGTGTTCACGGCGGAAATAATCCTCACAGTCCGAATTTGTACCACCCATTGATTATAACTAATGAACCACACGGTGGATATGATAAACTCAGTGATGCGGCGCAAAGTAAAATCAGAGTTTTGGCGGGTGTTGAGTTCACCAGAAGAGGACAACCGAGACCAACCGCAGGTTCCTAATAAAATATTTGTACACCTGGTCCTGTTTTTACACGATCAATTGATTCTCGAAAAAAAGAAAGAAACACGCGATAAAAAGGATAGAAGAGATTGCAAGAGTGAGAACTTAGAACAAATTTTTATTTCATTTTATTTAATACATTATTTTCGAGCAAATCCTGTAAAAATCTTCGATTGAATTTTTATTTAATTTTTAGTCATATTTCAACGTATTTCTTATTTTATGAACTTACAAAGACAATAATTTACGAAAGGAAGCTTCGAGTGTAAAGTGTCAAACGAATATTTTCTAAGGATGCGCCGTTTGAACCGCGTCAAATGAAATTATATCCTGTAAAAAGAGGATCGTGTATTTTCCTCGATCTATGTAAAAACAGAACCGGCTGTAATCGAAGTTATTTCGAAAAAAGATACGTAATGCCGGAACAATTTATTCCTTTTAGTTGGGCCACTTTGCTTAAGCAAACACGGTGCCCGAGACAGAAGACTAGATGATGATTTTATGACGTTTAAACAATTTAATAGAACATTAGTGAGTACGTGTGAATCAGGTAAGAAAATATAAAGTTTCTAATTCTTTTTGTTTCTTTTATAAATAAGTGTTTCTTCATTCACTGTCATTTCTTGTAGGTGAAGGTGGAGTGCTAGAAATTACACCGAACTCTACCTGGCCAGATATCGTTTATTACAATTCATTTACCCATGCAAATATGGGCTGGAAGATATACATACTGGATGCTTATTCGAAAAGCATCGCTGTTACTCAACGATTATCGTTACTTGCAGGAATAACGGCTGTGTTTTTTCGTTTGTTATAAATATAGATATAGGTTACTAAGATTAGTCGTACCTTTTTATTATACAAGCGTAAATTGACTGATTTTAGTAAATAGATCTAGAACGAAGAATTTCATCTTCCATCACACGTGCAGGCGGAATGTTTCGTTCCTAAGCTAGAAATGAATCAAAATCGCAGAGAGATCAGTGCATTCGAATGTGCGAATTTACTGTAATTTTTTTTATTAATAAATACCATCTTAGTCATACGATGAATTTCCAATTGTAATATTTAATGATAATGTTAACTTGTTAAGAAACAAATTCTTAAAAAATATAATCTATTTTTAGCATTTTTAGAATATATATACAGAGTAAGATACATATTTAGAATATATATGCATACATGCAATCTTCACCTTCGCTTGCCTTTTAGTTTTGCGGTGACCTCCAGTTTACATTGTGCAAACATGCACATAAACAACAGTAGTAATCCATCATTAAGAAGAACTATGTTTAAAATCAAACAAGAAAACTATGGTGACTAAGTAACAAACTACATATCCAAATCTACCCTTGTAATCTAAATATGTACTTTGCATTGCCTCGTGTCCTCTTTGATTGTGCGTTTTTCCATTACTTAGACGTAACAGCTCCTTTTATTAGCACTTTTCTATCTTTTTTCTCTGCTTCTTCCTTCTTTCCTCTAATTGTTTTGCCTATTCCAATCTTTATCCCTCATCTTTCAGCGACTCTTCCACGCTCCTCATACTTGCCATCCCTTCAGCGTCTCCAGCTCTTTTCCACATAGCTCGCGTCACCTCTTATTTTTTTCTTTGCAGTATCTATTCTTTTTTTCCTTGTTTCCGGATCTCAATCTATTTTCCTCCTTTGCTCATTCCTCTTTGTGTAACCTGGTCAATCTAGCACTATTATTTTTCCATGTCTCTGAACGTATTTAGGTTCTCAGATCTTATTTGCTCTGTCTAATTCT
This sequence comes from Bombus impatiens, assembly GCF_000188095.3. Classification (NCBI taxonomy): domain Eukaryota; kingdom Metazoa; phylum Arthropoda; class Insecta; order Hymenoptera; family Apidae; genus Bombus; species Bombus impatiens. Next base: position 1,200,003 of record NT_176871.1, on the reverse strand, counting down.
TCCTCTTGCATCTATCTCTTACTTCCCAAACTTTCCACATCTCTTTCTCTTCACTTTCAAACCTCTCTACCTCTTTCTCCGAGTACCCACACCTTCTAAAATATTCTTCCTTTCCTTTTCCTCATCTCGTCCATCGGCATCTATCTTCCTCTTCTTTTCCTTTCTGCCAACATTCCTTTACCAACATACTGTATTTTCCCTCATTGATTCCTTCGTCGTATCTTGCAGCTGTTTTTCTTAAATCTATCCTCATTCTGTCTCTTTATTTCCTCTCTTATTGTACATATTGCGTTGATGTATTTTTATCCACTCTCATAATCAATGTCAAGTATTCGTTGTAGATATCAATGTATCTAGATAATGGAATAAATAAAATCAGAAAAGTTTTATGAAGGTTCGTTAGCCAGTAGAAAGAGCCATAGAATAACAATAGCAGTTCGCCCCTGAACATTGGCGAGTGATAATCGATTCAAGCCAAAAGCTGCAGCCGCGGCAATCGATCACGTGCATGTTTTCCTTATATCTACATAAATCGTTTATAAGAGTTCAGGAAACAGAATTCGTAAGATCGTTTATTGTTTGTCTACAACATGCGTCGAATATAGGGAGAGACTGCGAATAAGGAAGATAGAGGGATTGAGAGTCATAACAGTTGCAAAAGATTAAAATCAATGAGACAACACTAATGCGACAAAAAAAGAATTCCTATATTCTTTGAGATTTAAGTACATTACTTAACATATACGAGTATTGGTGCATTTAGTTGGAAAGCGTAAACTTTCTCCAGAGAGAAATCTGTTACGAGAAAGTTAATAAATCGAAATCATCTTCGAATTACGTCTTTCTAGCATTCTATATTTTTATGAAAATAAAATGGTTTTAAATAAAACAAAATTTCTACCAGTTTGTAATATACAAACTTAACGGAACAAGGGACGCAGTTTCTTTCTAAGATGATTGCACAATATTGTCCAACGACTGAACAACCAACCGGGCAACATACTTAATTTTCATCGATTTATCCATAATAATTACCTATTAATGCACAATATTATAGCCATCATTACCATATACGTATATTAAGTGGAAATGCTCAAGAATCGAAAGTTGTTTCCGTTTAAAAAAGAGAAAACTGGTCTGCCAGTGGACCGAGAAGGTACCAATAAGTCCGTGATCCTCATTTCATTTCAGACCGCAGCACGATTAACATCCCCGTTCGTGTGTCAGTGTTCGATTTCTTTCTAACGAAATTGTATACCAAGTAAGTTGTTCAATTTACATGGATTTGGGCGAAAAATTGCACGATTTTGTCGTTACATCGAGTATAATCTTTGCAGTGGACAACAAATTTCTTAATTTCACCACGATCGAAGGAGATGTAGGACGAAGATTGGATAAGATGTTTGGCGTGAAACCTAGTTTCCTAAGAGTAGAACCAGGCCATTGTTTATTACCACCCCAATTCGTTTTTCACGGGGTGAATATCAGGGATATGGAAATCTATGACGATGATGTGTGGATGATTTCATATCCGAGAACTGGTAAATTTCGTTCAAATCTATATTTTATGTTTTATATTTATACAGTGTGTCCTAGGTTTTAGTGACGAAACTTTGCCAGTATATTACAACTAGGGGGAATAAATGTTACATAAACATAGGTCGTTTAAAACTTGATTAAAAACTTACGGCAAAAGTACGCATTATATTTATACGAGCTGTGTTTACTATCTCAGATTGTTAAAAGGAACACGATATTCTTGTAGCGCTCCCAGAATTAACAAACACTCCGTCTCAAAATATCCATCATTCTTGATAATACAAGATTGACAGCGGTCGAAAGCGGAACTTTTTACTCTGTGAAGTTCATCTTTATTTTGCCTCGTTTCTGTAAACGCATCATTAATTTTCTTTATCGATTGATCACGTGGTATCTTTGTCATAATTTTTTAATAAAGCTTTAAACGACATATGCTTGTATAATATCTTTTTCTTTTTCTAATCCATAAAATATGTATAATGGGAAAATTTAGCCGCTAAAATCCGAGGTATTTTGTATAATGACATGAATTTCTATCAATTTTTGAATTCATTGCAGGTAGTCATTGGGCACAGGAAATGGTATGGTGTATCGCAAATAACTTCGATTTCAAAAGTGCTGAAACTCTGTTTCTTTTACGTAACCCGTTGCTCGAGTACGTTTTATTAAAAAAAAAAAAAAAAAAAAAAAAAAAAATT
>NT_176871.1:1137615-1197424 GCF_000188095.3 Bombus impatiens | reverse complement strand
TAAAAAAAAAAAAAAAAAAAAAAGAAACAATTTTCATGAAGGATTTTCGTGGATCATGCAATTGAATCTTATTTGCGTAGAGCTTCGTCATTGATGGTCACAGGGGACTCTGTGGAATGGTTTTCGAAGATGGGTGATTCGGTAAAATACGTCATGAAGATGCAACGACCCAGATACGTTAAATCTCACCTCCCTTTCGATTTATTGCCACAGCAAATCCATCAAAAGAAACCAAAAGTACTCAAACATTTTACGATATATTATACTATAATCAACGATCGTGATATGTTATATAAAGGAGCGAAAATATAAATTACGTCGATATTGTGAATTGTTTCAGGTCATCTACGTTGCTAGAAATCCAAAGGATACCTGCGTAAGCTTTTATCATTATTGTAAGAAATTTCATAATATAGTGGGGAGCTTCGAAGAATTTGCTGACTTGTTTTTAGATGACAGTAGTATGTACCGAATATGCATATGTGTATATATATGTTTACATATTTATTACCATAAAAATCTGTCTGTAATTATTACCTATTATTATTAGTATCATGATATCTATATAGCATATATGTTCATTAACAACTACTTTCAATTTAAGTACCATTGACTCCGTTTTGGAATCACGTTTTGAAATTCTGGGCTATAAGAGATCAAGAGAATGTATTATTTTTAACGTATGAAGGAATGAAGAAGGTAATATAGTAATATATTTAAAATCAGACGACTGGTATTCATCCGATTTCATATTTTTGTAAATACAAGTAAAAAAGTAAAATCTAGACATAATATTTTTTATATTTATGCACATTATCTATATCCTATATATTTGTGTGCCTTTAGATTTCTTATAAGCGTATAAAAATTCGCGATCTATTTATAAAGTTAAAAGTAATATCTCAAACAATGATGTTTCAGGATCAAAAGGAAACGATTAGGAGGACAGCAGAATTTCTGGGGAAAACTGCGACAGAGGAACAAATCGCTGATCTTTGTGAGCACTTAAAGTTCACAAAGATGGCAGTTAATCCCGCCATAAATATGGAATTAATTGTTCCACAGAAGGACGTGCCAGAGAATGACAAATTTATAAGAAAGGGCAGAGTCGGTGATTGGAAAAACTATATGTCCGAAGGACTGTCTCAAAGATTCGATGAATGGACCGAAAAGCACTCGGGCGGAAGTGGCCTTGACTTCGACAAACAAACGGTTCTTTATGACGAGGACTGAAAATTATCTACCGAAGTGTGTATACTCTAAGTTTAGGTTATACAAGAACCGATATTTGTGTAAAATAATTACATTCGTTTTAACTGTTATACTGTTATTTTTATGTTAATGTACATATGCTTATATAGTTACATAAATCTGTACGTATCGTTGTCGATAAAATATATTAGAAAAATAGCAAAATGTATGTGTGTGCGTGTAAACAGAAGTTCAGTATAAATTAATGTTATTTACTCATTAATTACGCCAAGCTCAATGCCATATATACACTTACATGTTGTACAACCGGTTTTCTAATAATGGACAGCAACTACAGTTTTTCATACTTAAATGGCTTTCTAACTTCGAGAGAAGAACGGATTTTCGAGGAAATGAAGTACTTGTATGTTTAATTTACCTGAACCTGGAATGTAACGCACTATGGAAATCCTGTTCGAGACTCGCGCTCGAGTTTTCGTTTCGTCGATTCTCAGCGCACGACGTTGTATGTCAAAGCAAAGATGGCGTTGATTCGTGTTGTGTCAGGTGTTTAAAATTTCTTAAAATTATATCGAAGTGTGACATTGGACTGTAGTCGTGACACTTCGGTTAGATATTTAAATCGTTTTTAGTTTTGTGAAAGATCGTCAATTGGAAAAAACGTAAAGGCATCTGTCAAGAGTCACGTGTAATACTGCCCGATAGTGGTATTTTGCACTTAACCTTAGCCTTCACTCGGTATTGTACGATCGTCTTCAAATCTCGTAAAAATTATTTGGAAAAAAACGTAGATGGTGTATTTTTTATTAGAGAAGAAATCAAAACTTTTCGTCAATCGTTTTCCTGACGATATTAATGACGATCATTTATATCGTATGATAAAAGAAAGGTTTAAAACGAATCCGTAAAGTTAAAGTTCGAACTATGCGCCTTTAAACTGTGTTTACGAAGTATTAGATCTTTTCTGAGTTGCCAAAAATATTTAGTTGGATGCTGGTAAAATTTACACCTGGCTGAAATGCCCAGGATAAAAACCAAACAAGCAAGTAGCCTTTGGTTAAGGCAACGCGAATTGGGTGTACAGTTCTCTTTGGGACATGCTGATCACTTTCATAAAACTCTTTACTCCTCTATACAACCGGTAACTTCTTGGGATCATGCGTTGTCTGCAGCTGCTGCCCATGGTGGAGTTTTTAATCTTGAATATTCCCCAGATGGGTAAGTACATCCATGCTTTTAGTTCTATGAAAAATATTGTATACAATAATAACATAATACTTTTTTTTGTATGACAGCTCTCTTTTGTTGGCGGCATGCGAGAAGAAAAGTATTTTAATGTTCGATCCTTTGAGGAGAAGCTTGATCCATGCGATCGATAATGCTCATAATGATTGTGTTAATTGTGTTAGGTATGTGTAGATCTTGTTTTCTTAAATAATGTAAGTTAATTATTGTAGCACTAAATATCTGATAAGAATAACTTTTTTTACAATAGGTTTTTGGATCAACGTATGTTTGCAACATGTTCAGATGATAGTACGGTAGCTCTTTGGGATGCTAGAAACTTAAAGAATAGAATAAGAACTCTTCAAGGTCATTCGAATTGGGTGAAGAATATAGAGTATAGTCCCAAAGATAATTTATTACTGACCAGTGGTTTTGATGGTAGTATATATACTTGGGACATTAATAGTTTCACAGAAAATAGTATTCTTTATACGCGTGTGTTCCATACAAACGGACTGATGCGAACTAGACTTAGTCCAGATGCCAATAAAATGTTAATAAGTACTACTTCTGGATACCTCATCATTATACACAACCTTAAATTAAGCACTTTAAATCAGGACTTGGCAGGATTTAGAGTGCGTTTCATTTCTGGTACTACATCTTCGTATCTTATTTAACACACTTTGTATACAAGTTAATTTTTATTTTAGCCAAATATGTATCGGTTAATGCAATCGTCTCAAACTACAATACCAAACGTGGCAAGTTTCACGCATCTCTTTTCCCATTCTCGTGCACATAACCGAGTAGAATTTTTAACCGATTTCCCTGTTGGCGATGATGCTGAGATAATATCGAGTTTGCAAGTGCACCCTCATGGATGGTGTGCTTTGTCTAGGAATGTCAGTAACGGAGAAAAGTCAGAGGTTGATATTAAGAAGCTTACACAATTGACTTTGGTTACATATATATTTCTTACATTTCATTGATGATTGTATATTCCAGTGGACTTGTATTCATGACATACAAGAGCGTGATGTATCCAGCACAGAGGATGAGGCGAAAGAAGGAGAGGAGACAGCACCGCAGTTTAACGAAGTGCCCGTAGAAGAGTTCGAGGATTTTCAACAACCTCAACCTTCTCGCTCGGGTATAACATCTTCCTTTTTAATAGAAAGCCCAAACAACCGCGTGAGAGTAGTTCATACTACATCCGATACGAGATCGAACGCGGCTGGATTTTCAGATAACGCGCAATCAGCTAGGTCCCCGAGAAATAATTGGCAGTCAGTGTCTCGTAGAGCGTCACGGTCGCAGTCGAGGAATTCGCGTTTGGACAGAAATGCGACAAGAGCGAATTTTGGCTCGATCGAAGTTAGTTCTAGTTCAAGTTCGTCTGATTCTCGTGTAAACACAGATAGAGACAATAGACAGGGGGATAGGTACATATACGCCGCTGACATTTATGCGGCTGATGAGAGCATACTGGAAGAAGGTTCTGGTGATCAAGAAAGAGAATCAGGACAGGACTACAGGCCGAGACCAAATGTTCACCTTAACTACTTAAGACCACGCAATATAATCGAAAATTTTCCTACCGGTAATATAGAGTTACATGTAAGTACGACTGACGTGTGGGAAGCACATGTAGCAATTAGGGAAGCTAGGCTTAGGAGAGAGAGGGATTGGCTTTCTAGATCGAGTAACAATACTGTCGTTATTATCGGTGATAGAATTAGGGTTCAGAATCGGAATAGGCAAGGCCAGCAAACAATGTACGCTATTCCGAGAAACCGTATGATCCATCAAAATACTCCTAGATTAACGCATTACATAGAGGAACCTAACGTTGGTTCCGGTTATATAAAAGAATTATGTTTCTCTGCCGATGGTCGACTAATATGTTCACCGTTTGGTTACGGAGTACGTTTGCTAGGATTTTCTGAAAATTGTTCGGAATTATCTAACTGTGTACCTTCCTACAACGAGTCTATACAGTTGAACGAAATAGCGATAAACACTAGTCACTCTGGCATTGTAGTCTGTACAAAATTTTCTCCAAGGCATTGTTTGCTTGTGTCAGGTTGTCTTAGTGGAAGAATCGTTTGGCATCAACCTGTAGTTTAGTCAAATTAATGTCAACTTTTCATTATAGTCTGCCTAGAGAACGTCTTGATGAGATATATTACTTGCCTATATTTCCTTCTTTTTATTTTTCACTTTTTGTTTTCTTTCTTTTTAACGAGGTGAATATCGGGAAATACGAAGATTTTTTTAAATATACAGTTTTTGATATATTTTATTTTTTAGCGTGTTTTGTTATAGATATGATTGAGGTTAGGAAACCCTTTGTTGACGAGAGGTATTGGCGCGCGTAGTTGAGAAAATATACGCGTTGAACATTTGCGTTACTCATTGTTGAGGCTTGTATTTTCTTTAATATTTAGCTCATCATCGCTGTCACTATCATTAGTAATATCGAAACGTCTGAGCTGCTTTCTTGTTGAACGAAGTTTGTTTCCATTGTCTAAAGTACTGTCGTCGTCTTCTATCCTGTCAGGTTTAAAATAATATTCATCATTACTACTATCACTATCGAACATGTCCTTTCTGGATTTTTTAGGTATCGTATATAAGATATTATAAAAAATATATAAAATATAAAAAAAGCTAGTTGATTCGTCTGGTAATGCCATTGAAAGACTGAAATTCGTTTTGACTCGACGATTATCCTATATCGCGAGTTTACGTTAAATGGAAAATAGGATTTCCAAAGATTTATAATTTTCTTTCATCAAAAACATAGTACTGTTTAGTCTACAATACCCATGCGTAAATACGCATAAGATTATCGCTCAGAAAAGTAGACGTACGCCAGACACCTCAAAATAAGTGTCCGGAAATGTGATCAAATTCTGGTGTCTATTTGCCGATACTCGTCCGCAAAGGGTTTTATGCTAATTATTTGCACGTAGCGTTTTTTATTCGAAACGCGATAAACGTGGTTAAATATGAGTTATTTTATATTGGAATTATCTCTCACCAGTGATTTAAAAAGGAAACAGTCATGACGTTATTTTAAGTATCGTTTAATGAAATTAATTAATTCATCTTGTATATTTAGAAAAGTGATTACTGAAACATAGTATTTTTACTAACAGACGTATATTTCTATTGAAAAATTTTAATATCTCAATAAGTCCACGGCAGAGTACTTTTCGTTTTATATCGCCAGAGAAAACGTAGGAGCAAGAATGCAGAAAACATTCCATCAACTGATCTGTATATTACACACTTTCATAGAATATTGGCGATTGCATTGCCATTTGCAACTGAATATACATTTTGCATTTGTACGTCTTGTTTGGCAATAATCGAAGGAATGATTGCGGTCTGCGATCAATTTCTGAATCATTGGCAATAGTGATCTAGGATCTAAGGAGAGGAAAAGAGGTAATATGTACCATAGAGTGAAATTATTATGCAAGAAAATCAACCTCGCTAAAATACGTAAATACAACGCTAAATATGTAACGTTGGCGTTACCGTTAGTATTAAATTATTTAGCTGCGTATTGCGTGGCTATTAATAAGTACCCGAAATTTCAACTAATCATGAGATGATTATTAAAATTGGTGTCGCTGTTTACCGAGAGAAACGAGGCCTTCTCGTGACTGTCGTTGAAAGGAAAACCACGCCGTTAATCAACACAACTTTAATCCATAATGAACAGCTCGATTAATTTTCGAGTTGTGTAAAGAAGAAAAACAAAGAAACAGAAATGGCGTTTCTCATAGCTTCAAAGCAAACGCGAATATACGGATTGTAGTAATGAACAAATATTTGTAATTTATTTGAGCCATGTCTTTGACTATATATTCATATACGAAGTTCAAGCGTATTTAAATCGATTGTAGGATCGAAATGAATATCGCTTTTATTGTAAACTCTGTGTTCCATGGAGCATCTTACGTGCGTACTATTAAGTAGAAAAGAAATCGTGTAACATATGTAAATACATTGTCAACTTAGGTATGTAATAATAATATAAATGTAATAACCAAATACGATATGGTTCATGCTCGTAAGCGTCGTATTACTTTTAAGGTTAGAGCGAATCAAATTAATGTTTGGAAGAAGCAGTCTGTAAATGCTCGAAATCGTGAAGTTCGTCAATTTTGGTAAGTTAGATATATCTGTAGTAATATTCATGTTTTGACGAGAAAATTTCAATTCGTTTAATGAAAATTGGAACATATAGTATAAATTATAATATAAGTATAAATTGAAATATAATTCGACATAGAATCAAATGGATATATACACGAAATTAAGGGTCATATTAATTTCAACAAAACAATGTTGGAGGTTATTCACTGGTTAGTTTCTTTCGAGTTTTATGGGAATTATTCACTGGTTAATTTCTTTCGAGTTTGTAAGATAAACAAGGCAAATTGTTTCGCGTGCCATTGATGGTTACTTAAATGTGGATTTTTGATGATATGCAGACTGTGATTGCAAATGCAGGTTTGTCAACAATCTTCCCTTTCATCGGAAAAACGTACGAATAACATTGTATTTTTGCTTATCGTGTATCCACTTGACGATTATTTTCGAATAATCCTACTGATCGTGGCCTGCACGCTCTTTATACATATTATAACTATACGATCGTGTATAATTGTTAATGTGCTCATTGTTTTGTAAGATTTGTTTGTTTTCTTTTTCTATATAATAAAATGTTGCTTAATGTCTTTCGTCGGCCTGGGTCGAGTCTCCCATCGTTAACAAAAAAAATCCCTGTAAAGGTAGATACTGGTATTTCGCTGAGAATGTGTTTACTGGTTAGCGAAGGTTTTTTACGTCAATTCCACATTGTCCTTGAATCGAAAGGAATTCGATGATTAAAATCGAGATAGTGGAAGGAAAATTTAATCCATTACACAATCTCTTTATTAACAATTAATTTAACTTATGTACAAATATATAATATACCTTAAGATACAACAAACCGCTGTCATAGCACGCAGAATAATAAAATCTATTTATTATTCCTTCTTGCACCTTAACAGTTGAAAGTGTTAACTTCTGTCCCTTTAAATAATCAAGGTATTAAGTTCTTGCTATGAAACTGGAGATCTGGCGAACAGTATTAACTAATAGCTAATTTATTCGATAACTGGTATAGATGGTTTGGTACTGTAATAATGGTTAGACGTTCTATCTCGTACGATAAGGGACAATAATTCGTTAATAAATAGCTGAATAAATAAAAGATCATTATCTCGTGGTTAGTTATATTCCTCTCCCGTGTTATCATGTCGATTACATCGTCAATATCAGCGAAGTCATGTACATTACGCGCATTCAGTATATTAGTCTTCCTGAATCAAAAGAATGCGACAAAAGTAATGATGTGTCAGCTATGATTCAGTCAACTAACCATTTCAAGTAATTTACAGATATAATTATCGCCTTCTATTCTATTTCCAATGTATTTCAAACGATTGAGTACCTGCGGAAGTATTATTCATTCGGAAAGCAACTTTATCAAATAACGTGATAAGCTATCACGCCCAAAAGTATGTACCCTAAATTAGCAATGATCATTTGACCCGCGTTGACAAATTTAGACATCATATTTCCATGACTACGATGATCGTGGAGATCGTGATGTTCACGGTGACTCGTTTCAGAGCTATTCGTTTGAAAATCCGTAACGTGTACATGTCCTTCGTGCGGAGATCTTTTTGATCTTTCGACGAGTGTTAGTTTCGTGTTCTTCGTTGTTCTCGCCTCGGGCAAACCTGCTGGAAGACGATGCTTTTCAAGTTGAGATTGATCCGATCGAACTTCTCCAGGAATTGGCGGTGGCAATTCCCCTTTAAATCTTCCAAATTGTGGCGTTCTGCTCAGAACGTCCGAGGATAGCTTACTTTTAGAGTGTTCCCCGATTCCAGAAATAGATCTGACCAAGCTGGAATCCTTCAACATTTTGCCATCAAACGTAATTAGCACTTCGGACGAAGGCGAGGGCGAAGGTGGCGGATTGTTGGGAAATTGTCCGGGAAGTGGCGGCAAATAATAAGCGTTCATTCTGTCAGCAGCCATTTCCATGTCATTCGCGTCACTAGGACGCGGTTTCGCGTTCGTAGATTTTTTCTTCGATTTTTTAACGGTTGCAACTGTCGGAACTGGTGGCGAAGGTATGAAAACTGGCTCGAAGTTATCGACTGCTTTATGGTTCAAAGTTTCCCGAAGACGGACGTCTTCTTCTTGCTCCACTTTCTCGGAGACTCTCTTTTGAGCCACGTCTGTAGCTTTCTCGATATTTCTTATGATCGGTTTGAAGCCACTTTCGATTACTATCGAGTCTGGATTGAACCCCGTGTTTCTCGCCGGCTTTATCGGAGTGACGAATATATTGGGTATGTCCAAGCTGGATACTTTGGTCTCTAGTTTCGTTCGATGTTGCTTCGAATCGATTTTCTTGAGCTTCGCGATCTGTGTGTTATCGTTTCCTTGTGACTGTCTTTCCGCTGTTCGTTTTCCGTAAGTGGACGAGGACGGTCTGTAAACAGCCTTCTTTCGTTCCATGAAGACCGATCTCGAGGGTAGAGGAAGGGTGGGCTGGGGCATCGTCTGCAACATCGGTCGACGTGTCAACATCGGTCTCTTGACGAACATCAGTTGAGTCCTCTGGTCCGGTTGGTGATGATGATAATGATCGGGGAGGGGCGGGTGATAAAGATGATGGTAATTGGGCGCGTAATGGTGAGAAACCGGCCTGGAATATGGGATCTGTGGGCTGGCGGTAGCCGGATATGTGTATTTCATCCCATGGCTCAGTGGTCGTGGATTATCTGCAACGAGGTTAGACAATTGCTGGTTAGAGGGTTGCCGAAGGAGTTCCGGTTGGATCTCCATGATTTGCTGTCGGCCAGGGTAGGAGGAGGTCAGTCTGGTGACTCCCATCGATTGTTCGCGATAGATCGGTGCGAGCTGGTGGTGATGATTATAGTGATGATTGTGATGCTGCTGCATGAGATCCCCGTCGAGGTGCACGTGATGCGTTTCCTTCACGCGTACCTCGTGACGATGCGGCACAGCATCGTGGCCCGGCGTGTTGTACGAAGGTCTCAAGGTGTATGGCTCCTCGTACGACGGCGATGATTTCAAGCGCACGTAATTGTTGTTGTTAGCGGTCGTTAGTAACTGCGTGTATGATGTGCTTAGCTTGTCAGGGTTAGTCGCTGGATGATAAGAATAACGAAGCCCGTGTTCGCTATGAGGATGATGAGAATGTTGAGGCTGCCGGAGGAACTCCGCCGTTGGTGTTACCTTGCTCAACACGCGGATGCTGTGGCTGTTTTCGAGATCCCCGCTCGGTCGCTGATTCTTCGGGTCCACGTAGACCTCGTGGTTCTCGCTGCCAGCGGCTTCTCCGGCGTCACAACTGTCATGAACGTTTATCTTCCATCCCAGATAGCGATGTGTGAAACACTGAATATTTGTCGATAATCGAATGAGTGCAGGATCTAATGTGTCCTTCGAATAAACTTACTTGATCTCTCTTGCGCAATTGAATTAATATCATCGATGAAATTTTACGAATTAATAGTTACAAATTATTGGTACCAATAGATTTTTCTGCATAATCATAGCGAGCATGATAATAAAACAAACGAAAGACGTAAATTTTAGAAATCGTCCTATTCGTTGTAAAATTGTAAAACTATAAAGGAGAAATCTATAACCTGCTGTATTTATCACTTGTCGATTTACTGATACCATTATGATATTATTGTGCAAGAGGCGAATTCGTCTAACTGTCAATGCAACAGTTTGCGTTCACTTACCTGATAGTACACAGTATCAGGCGTGTTCTCATCCGGGACCCATTCTACAAAACCTGGTTCACCATGATCGCATTCCAAAGTCAGCGTACGCTGATAAGCGCCGAACGACGAGAATTCGTCCGCTAGGGGTTGATTCTGATCTGGCACCCAGTTGCATAGACGTCCGACACCCGTTGGTCGATATACTCCACGTTGACGTTGAGCGCCGGCAAATATTTTCACTTTCTGTTTGCCAAGAAACAGCACTTTCGTATTCAATTCGTCAACCAAGTTATCAATTTCATGAAAGAGAAAATAGAAAGTTTGCTTACGGCTTTCTCCTCGGGTGTCTTGTGTTGGTATCCACCAACGGGGTCATCGGTAATGTAAAAGGGATGATAACGAGCCGGAGTATCGGCATTTTCCCCACCTTCCACTACGAAAGTGTATTTTTTTCCACGAACCACGTTGATCTCCGGAATTAGCAGGCCATTTATATACCACGAAATTCCCCAACCAACGTGACCTGAGACAAATGAGTACCATATACGAGTTTACAGACTGTCTGTCAATTTGCGATTTCTATCATTAACCTACTAACTCCGCAATGTTTTCTTCAATCAATTTACATTATCGAATCCTGTTTTCTTAACTTTATGAAGACAAGTTTCAAGGATTTGCTTAATACCTTCTTCGTCGCGCTATAAAATTCTTCTAAAATTTGAAGGAATTAAAATATTATTTATTATACCAGGATGGAGTATTTCCATTTGAATTTGTCGTATTGGGTTTGCGTATTTATGAGAAATTTGAGGCTGCAAAGTGCACAGAGTACAGATAGTAGAGTTACGTTATATCGATTTCGTCGTATCTGCTTATAACAAAATAAACTTTATCTCTTTGCCTTGATAAAACTTTTACTAATGTTTTCATTTTTCGATAACAATAAGTTCTGTTTCATACCAGTAATAGCAGGATACCCGTGTTTTCCTCCAGTAGGTCCCATCTGGGCATACAATACTCCGTCTTCGGGTTCGTAACATTGAATGGCTGGAATTTCCCAAGCATCGTCCTTAGCCGCCGGTGCAGGGGTTGCTACACGTTGAGGTCTTCTCGTAGTTACAACTAGTTGCTATTTCGCAAAATCACATTCATCAGCCATTCGAATATTAATAATCTTACGATATCTCATCTTCAATCAGACAAGTTTGAGTTATCAGAGTCTCGTTAATTATTTCATGCCAAGTTTAACGTTGAATTTCAACTCTGTTACCGTATTATTTTCGCTTTTTTTACGTCGCAATATTTTACTTTTTTATAATAATCACAAATATATTTAACGTGTCAAGAAACGCTTTACCGTATACTTAAGATCACAAATCATGCATATCAGCAACGATTCTTACATTTCTCCTCAAGCTTAAAAAAACTGGCAAACAATAAAAAAGAACACAAGTGGATTTAAAATGATTCAGAGAACGTAACAGGGCCGATATGTCGAAGTTTGGCTGACTCAAAGAATCCTGGCTTTGCCATAAATGATAAAATACCTGATTGTCACTGTCCCTGGCATCGGTGCTGTCCGCGAATACCTGAGAATGCTCGTGATCTGGAACGGGACAATTCCAAACCGGTGGTCTACCGAAATCGATGAAACGATCGGTTTTCAGATAGTCGGAGTGAAAGCTGACCTCTTGCCTCTCGTTTAGTGGGCCGATGGCCCAGATGATCGCCTGCGATCCGTTTGTCAGGATTTGATGGTCCAGTTCATCGTTCGTCTTCAGTGGTCTCTGATACGTGACAATGCTATATCCGTCCACCAGTGCCGCGTTCAACAATCGAATAGAATTCGTGTTCTCCTGCAAAGCGCCGATTCGGCCGGGTAAATTCAATGTAAACCACACGACATTCGACCGTTCTAACTGCACGATGGCAACAGGATAGATGATATTAGATGGGCGTAAAGTTAGAAGTAATTAACCTGTATGCGTGTATCTGGACAGCTGCCTCGTCTTCCGGAACATTGAGATTTAGCATCCAAAAAGTAATCGACAGCGTAGCCTTGAAGGGTTTGCTTATCGACCCAGGCGACCACGACATCTCCGCCGACCATTAAGCTTCTTTCCGGATTCGCTGATAATCCGAACGCCATGTATTGTCCATCGTCTGAGGATAAGATACGTCTTTAAAATCGCAATAGAATCAAGTACGTTTATTTGCTCGTACGAGCAAGTGAATGCCGAGCAGCTATTATCCAAACTACGATAATTTCAATCATTACGAATTCCTATAATGAGTATATCTATCGGAATTGGACTGCGAACTTTTATGCTTTTATCGGGAGAAATGTTCGGAAATGCGCAGAACGTGTACGTACAGTAGAATTCAGTTTCTCTGAATTTGTCGGCAAACAAATAATTCGTATAATCGAAGTTGCTATAATAAGGGCGCCCAAGACCGTGGAATCGAATAGGAAAATTTCATCGTTCGTAATCTCGTAAAATTTATTTCCCATAAAAATTAGGAGATCTAGTTCGGTAGGGTGGTTCCTAATTTACCGAACGGCCCGTTTAAACCGCGACCAGGCGTTAATTAGAGTGTGAAACGCAATTTTTCGTGGTCTCTTTTTCCGCAAGAGCGGTTAAATTTGACGAAGGGCGCAAATAGGGCGCACAGTCGGTGTCACAGACAAAGAGGAAAATTATATTTTAACGACCTCGTTCGTTCGACATATGTACATACATATATCCGCTGACTGTGAATACATATGTACCGTGTTTTATCAACAACAGGAACGCGTCGGAAAATTGAAATAGTATTTTATCTGTTAAACGGAACCAGTGACGAGCTATGGCCGAGTGAGACGAGATAGGTGTGCGAAGTATTGTTAATTAAAAGTTGGGCCGGATCTTCGGTTGGTATGTAAATTCACGCTGCTTTCAATAAATGCGATAGAAGTTTTGTTCTTTTGTGAGACCTACGCGCGGACAGCTCGGGAATATATACTCACCAAGTTTTCCAACGAGTTGGGCGACTATGCTGTCTCCGGCCACGGCCCATCGCACCTCAAAAGCCAGCTTGTCCTCCAGCACTTCGCAGTTCAGTTTCGACTGAAATCAAACGACAAACCGTTTACCATCGTTTTACAACATCGATTCCCTTGCATCTCTCGCGATTTACCGTAACCGGTCGATCGTGAATCTCGTTGTCGCAAACCCTTGAAACTCGAAGCCACTTTTTCTCTCGGCAAGACGTTAGAACTCGACAGACGACGTCGTCCAGTGATAAATGCGAAAGCGAAAGAAGAAATTTATCGATGTCAGACGAAGAGAGAAATTAAAAGTTCGAGTTAAAGGCAACTCTTGAGGAGTAAGGCAAGGAACTGATTCGATTGTCAAGAAAGTAATACGTTTATTCGCATTAATCTCAAGTAAAAACGTACAAAAAAAGATTGATAGAAAAGTAATATCATTCGGTGCGTGTAAATATAATCTATATCTGGTAAATAGGCATATGCGCGATATAAGCTTCTGTACTTATAAAGAAGAACTGGCCTAGGTAGGAAGGGGATTTCCTCAGTTTTATTTCCGAGCGATATGTCCTCCGTCTCTTGGAATAACGCGCGCCTCCTCTCGGACCGCGAAGATAAAAATAATTAACCCTTGTATCACAGTCGAATAACCATCGTTCTCTGTCCTTACACGCTCGGCTTTTACAAAAATAATATCTCTTCTTCTTAATACTTATACTCTAAATCGATGGTCTTTAACCACGACGAACAAACTTATTGTACAATCCAAACATGCCATTCATTCGCAAACTTATATCTTATCGCTAATATTTTTTATTAGAGATGGGCCGAAACCTGATTTCTAGATCCGCGTGATTCGGATCCGAAACTCTGCGAGGTCTCGAAACTCTCGAAACGCGAAACTCTTGTAACCCGGAATATTTATCTTTTCTCATTTTTTCCTAAGAGATATCTATCTTGCCTATCTTACTTGCAGGAAATAAAAGTCTTAAAGAGTCTTCTCGAGAAACTGTTATCAGAAACTGTTTCACAAGTTATTTAGACGAATTATCGTTTACCTGGGTTTTGAGAGTTTCGAATCACGGAAAATGGCACATGGTTTCGAATTTCGAGGGGTTTTCAAGGTTTCTAGCGACCCATCTCTGCTTTTTATTCTTTCATCGTTCTTACGGTGTTACACGCAACGCACGAAAGGGTTAAGGCTGTCGATAAGGATTCGTAGCCTCGAAGGTCTATTCCAAGTCTCGAATATAGCGAATCTTCTTCCGATGGTTTCCACGCTTCTACGCGATGTGTTCGTGTAGCGCACGCAGATGAGCCGAGAGACAAACCGATATCCAAGTGTCACTAATATCGACACATGTTTCATACGAACTCGGAAGGGAGACAGCAAAGCGTGAATTATGGCGACTCGTATTGTTCGAGGAGAACGCGACGCATCCACTTCTACGGGAGCGAGATCGTACGTCTCTTAGAATAGAATTCTAAAGCGGATTCGAGAGATTAAAGCCGTGTCTCATAGGTATGTGTCCGTGGGACATGGTCTGCGCCTACGTAGATGCTTCATCACGTTACTCCCACACAAGGTAAATTTATTTTTCATCAACGAGCGAGAAATTTAGAAAAGTTTTCTCTTTGTTCGTCTTATGAAACGATGTGTAACTTTGAAAAATCTGATATTATTCTCTTGGAACGTAGTCTTCATGTAAAAATAATACTAAATTAACCCCTTAACAGTTTAGCCCGTGACAATCGAGCCGTTGATTAATTTAGCCGCTTTATACAAGATGAACATCGATCAAGTGCCTTGACACGGATATTTAACAAATTTTAGAAAATGATTCAATTATGGATAAGTCTGATGGATGCCAGCCATTCACACCGTAAGTGTTACGAACTTACGTCTCTGTGTACAGGTATGCGACATGGAAAAGTTCGCACTCTTTTGTCATATTTGTTTACGAGATAAAAACACGTGTTAGTCTATCAGCTATTTTTCACAAAGTACATCTCTGCATCTAACAAACCCTTTTTGTTAAATACTTCTTCTTAGTTATATAGTGACGTTAAAATTTAAAAAATCGACGATAGACGTACTTATCAGGTATTTTCTTTATGATCTTTGATCAAGGTAAAAAATTCCTACTTCCACCTGACTTTTATTTTTTTATCTTAAAACGGCACGTACAAGCAGCTGATGAAACCGAAAACAAATAGGCACTTTGCACGGATTTCGTTGAATTTGCCGAACTGTTAAGGTATTATAAGGTATTATAATCAAAAATACGCTAATAAAAGTATGTCTAATTGCGCTTCGATACGATTCACTCTGTACTTAAGCGTTTCGCTCGTATGCAAGATGTTTCCGTCTGTGCAAGTGTCTGCGAATGTGTACGATTTACAAGCGCGTGTATACGTTACTACAAGCGGCTGTACAAAGTGTAAACCGATGTTCAGAGATTCCTCGTCTAATACATTGCCGGCGCGTGTTGTTAAATAAATAAAGAAGCTAGAGTCATCGTCCTGTGCCCCTCTTCTCCTGCTCTCTCGTGTGAAACTTCGCCAAAGTGGTTGTACGCGACTGTGAAACTTTACGAATGAGCCTCTGGCTAATATTATCCCAGCTGTGCCACCTGAGGTTTCCACGGTGAAACGAAACGAATGATCGTCGGTAAACGCTTGGTGGCCAGCTTACGGAACTTTCGCTAATTTGTCGAAACGCGAGTTTGACCGAGTTCTGTTAGGCAGTCTGATTTACCATTGGTTTACCGTTACCGCGATAAATCATTCGCTATCCTCTTGTCTTAGCTCTTAGGAAGGTACGAGTTTACGATGCAAGCTGGACCAAGTGTATCTTGGATCGAATGCTGTTGATCGGAGCTTCTTCGAGTTGAACGACTAATCGACTAAGGAATCGAAGACAATTCGAGGATTTCTATTGCGAAGAAACTGATCTCCCTTCGACGGGAAACAAACGTCCCCGCACAAGGAATCTTCGAGCTGTCCGAGAGCAGCGGACGTCGCCAAACGAGTTAAACTGCGTCCTCGTTGAAGCAACAACTTTCGTTGCCCCTTGTTGTTGCTTGTTCCAAACAGTACTCAACACGTATCAACATTTTGTCTACATTGAAGCAACATAATTTGTCTCGATTGTGAAGCGATATTTGTTCCTTGCTACAAGTTGTTCACGAGCAAACTCGTTGTGAAACAATGGACAAGCCGTGTATCGATGGAATCTTTGTTTCTGTCTCTTATTTTTCTTCCATCCTTAAGCCTCGTTTACATGAAGCAACTTTTGGTCGAACGATTGAATCGACGTAAACGCAATGTCGATCCAGTCGAAATCGAGTCACTTCAGTAGTCGTCTGATGTAAACGCGGCTTTGCCGTACGGACACAGATAAAACACAGACAGCAGCAGCATTCGTTAATGGCAAGGAAAACGCGAAGAGTTACCGAGAGACAATAACCAGCAACTTCTTCAAGAAACATGGATCATCGATAACAAGTTCCTCGTTGTATCTTCAAGGAGAACGCAGTTTTATAATACCTTTAAATATCCATCAATAACGAACGAAAGAGTCTACCCGTCTGTCACCTTGGAATTGTAAAAATCTCGAGTAAGAATTTGGCTGGGGCTCGCTAGTTGGTTGGCTACGCGATCTCGATCGTATTACAGGCTGAGTTGCGATCGTTTCGACAGAAGGCTGACTGTTAGCGGATCTATACTGTTCCTGATACGTGGCATCGTCTAGATTCGTGACGTCGTCGCCGTACTGAACAATCGCGGTCGATCTTCCGACCGGTGTCGGATAAGAGGCGGATTGATGCCGGTGAAGCTGCTGCGCGAGTGGTTCTTGGGTCTGCAAGCTCTTTGGTATTCGATAGTCGATCGCCTGGACCACTTGGACCTGGTCTTCTCGGCGGAGGATCGGCCGGTAGGTTGTCGGTTGTTGGTATTGCTGCTGAGTAAGCAACGCGCTCGCGAGGGAAGGAGAAGGAGACGGAAAAGCCGGTGACGACGACGACGCCGAAGTAGCCAGCTCGTACAGATTTGTCAGACCGAGCGTCTGTCCCTGCCCTCCGCGATGCACGTTCTGCAACACAAGGACAGAGACAGAATGTTATGCATAGGTCTTGCGAGAGAAGATATTTTCTTTCTAGGTCTATCGGCGTCTCAATGATTCGTTTCATATCGTTTCGTTTTGAATAAGAAGCAGCGGTACTGAAACGCGTTTAACGCGTTCTTCGTACGATAAAAATTCTACGCCACTGAAAACCGAACACATTGAAACACCGACTAAACGCTAGAAATTCTCTACGTTGGCAAAGACCACGGTTCCTTCTCTGCTTCTTCCGGAATAAAACAGCGTGGAAGCAGAGGACGAAGCGTAAGTCGTTGACGCAGGACTCGGATGTTTGGTCGGAAAATCCGTAAATCGGTGAACGCATTGTCGTCCGGGCGACGTCCGCTGACAGCCAGATATCCAGTCAAATATTGACAGAGACAAATTCACCATGGAACAATACCGAGACTGTATTGATTGCTACCGTGAAAGGCACATTTGTTTCTGTACGTTCGACTGCGTTTACGCGACCGGCTATACGGAAACGCGGAACATTTGTTGTTTCCACGACGGACTACATCCATTGCCGAGCGAAAGAAAATATACACAGGAAGAAAGACGTGGGCAATTTTTACTTTCGACTGCCGATCAATTTTTCTTAAGCTATAGTCTGTTGAGAATTCAATTACAAACGCAATTGGATCGCCCTCGAGGAAAGGCGGGCGCGAGATGAGAGCAAAATGTGTTCGATTACGAAACATTTGGACGTAATCTGGTTGCGAAATGTCTACGGAATATGAAAGTACCTGGAAGTTTGGTTCAACCGAGGGAAACTTACAGGACGTGACGTAAAAGCATCGAATCGGCTAAAGACGATGTAGATCGATCGAGGACCGGTAAACGTCAGCTCGAATCCCTTTCCTCCTGCCAGTTCGAACGTGATTGGCATTTGCAGCTTGTACAATGAAGCCTCGTTCAAGAATTACCCTCCGGAATGACAGATCGCGCGATGAAGGCCGAGTTACGAGCCAATGAAAAAGTCGACCTCGCCGCCTTTAAAGTTTCTGTACGTACGTTTTAATTAGCTCGTAACTCGATCCCGAAAAGTTGGTCGCAAGATTGGTCGGATTAGCAAAGGGGCGTCGCGTTTAAAAGATCCAAGCCGGCGTCTCTTCTTGCAGCGAGCCCCGCTGACTACAAGAAGCCTTTCCAGCTTACCTGCGGCGAAACTCCGAGCATCTTTAGGGACGGTGGCACGTTAAGACCTTGCGGAATTTGTACATGGCCGAAGTCCACGGTAAACGCCTCACACCAGACGCCGAAGTGGCCGATCTGGTGGATCGTTAGATCCCCGGGCAACGTCAGCACGATGGCTTTGCGATCGTATCGACGTAGTGGCTGCTCCTTTCCGTTCTCGTCTGGTACGCGAATACCTTGCGGCGACGGCGATGGTCCAGCTCCAACCCAAAATTTCGCATCTGCGAAAAGATTTCATCGTATAGCAAGTTGATTATCACGAACATAAGTTGGAGAATTCTGTGCAAGATCGTATATTATGATTATCTTTGTTGGTAATTTAAGAAAACCAACGCTCATTTGGCAATTACTTTTCATCGCATTGAAGGGCTTGTCGATAGAAATTCATCGAAAATACGTATACTGCAGTGAATCATTAAGTCTCTTGCGTTCGCAAGCGTTCCGAACAGTAGAAAGATAAAACTCGACGAGCAAAACGGTTAAAGCAAACGGATGTAAGAAAAATAACGACGACAGTGTCTTTTTTGCGTGTATCGTCACTTGAACGAAGAATTTACACGGTGTATAAGATATGGCGACTAGACATATATTTCATGGTAATATCAATATTATCATTGTTAGTGTAGGTCAGGTATCATTCACATTCAAATATAATTTTGGTTACGTGATTTATTTCGCGAGTCGAAAAGTTGTAAAAACCTAGAACCTTAAGTATGGGTTTCCCGTATCGTGTTTCTTCTTAGGCTTTGGTTACAGCGCAGCCATAACCTTAGTCAATCGAATAGCGTGAAACTTACCAGGCGCCTCGCCATCGTAGCTGAAGCTTGGTATCAAGAGGGTTTGTGCATCGACGACGACGATTGGTTCGGAGCTTACTCCGTGTACTCCGTTCAGAGCTGCCAATTTTTGAGGTTTTGGGTAATCGAATCCTCGTGGTATTCTGACGTCACCAAAGTTTACCTGCCAATTATACGTTTTAAAGAAATTTTAATCAGCTGTCACGTTCGATCGAATAGAAAGATAATTTAACCGATGGTAGATATTTTAATGAAACGAAGAATTCTATCTGACTAGATACTTTTGTACACAATTGTATGATGGGATTACGTTTCCAATAAGCTTCAATTGCGTTTGAAACATTTTTACGATCTAACAATTTTTCCAAATATTGAGGCAATATTTCTAAATGTTGGTAGAGGACACATATATATATATTTATTACGTCAAAGCGTTAGTCTCGAAAGGATTATAACACGTTTAATATATACTACAACTGCAATGACTACTCTATGCAATAGGTGGTTTGTGGGGAATGTAGAATTCATAAGCTTCAGAAATAATGCCGCAAACAGATTCCATTTTATCGTTTTCCAAGCTCGTCCGCGTAATGGAAATTCGACCATTTCGCTGCCGTTCCGTCGTGATCGAGCTTTATCATTCTGGGGTTACACACACGGTATCTGCTGCCGCGTGTCGGACGCTGCGGCTCGGAATAAATTTTCGTTGCGCTGGCAATATCAAGGACGTAAATCGACGATCTGTGCGGACTGTCGGGGATAACCGGCCACATGGAACGAGCGCTTTTGGTTAAACTTCTCGTTCGACTTGAAATTCCGCTGGGAAAAAGTAAATCGAAACTTCGATGACGTCTCGCCGACTTGTTCGATAAAGTCTGCGCGATAATTTAGTCAGCTTAGTAAGTTGATCTTCGTTACGAGTCAGGAATTACGTTCTCGTCTACGTGTAACACTACACTTCCTAGAATTAATTGTCGAAAGCTATTATCGAAGGAACTGCCTGCGAGGTATAATTTGATAATATCGAACCGTATTGAAAGATCTGTGCAATTTCGTTAATGGTCAAACCATTGAGGACCAGTGAGGCAGTGAAATAATTGGTAAATATTGTATAAACGCGGCGCTATAAAAAGAATCGACTATTAAAGCTAACTATTAACTGTTAAACCACTATTAAAGACTTAAGTAGAGTACTGTATCGATTTATCAAGATGATAAAAATATATTAAACGGACAGATAGTTCACTCCATAAATCAGGATCATAAAGAAAAGATTGCATAATTTCGGGAAAATTGCTATTCAAATTCTCCGAACTTTATTAAATTGTAGAAAATAGATGCAAAAAAAAGGGGTAGAAATTGAAAGAGATATTAAGCATATCCTTGGTATTAGCTTTCATAACCACAACGTTAAAATACCAAATTCGATAATGTAGATTAACTGAGAAGAATTGCAAATGAAATGTTGCGTTAATGCAACATTGATTTATAACGGGTCAAATAATATTTCTCGTGTCTTGTGATTTATAGACGATAATGTATAGCTTTTAATGCGTGATTCTTAAGATCGTAATCGGATTTCCAATTGCTCGTTTGCATTTAAAAACATTCTCGTGGAACGATCGAGTGTAATTTGCTGAGAAGTTCGATGTTGTTGGTATGGCTCGGAGCCAACCGTAGGCAATTGCTTTCTATCCTATAGAGGTACGCGTGCCAACAAACTACGAGCGTGAAAGTTGCACGGCAAAGAAACGATACCGGTTTCTTGTGCTGTGCAAGTGGAATCGAAGCGACACCGAAGGTCACGAGCATGATACG
Source organism: Bombus impatiens (assembly GCF_000188095.3). Taxonomy (NCBI): domain Eukaryota; kingdom Metazoa; phylum Arthropoda; class Insecta; order Hymenoptera; family Apidae; genus Bombus; species Bombus impatiens. The sequence goes on along the minus strand of NT_176871.1, from coordinate 1,176,175 downwards.
TTTCTTACTCACGGAGAATTCGTCGCACCACACGGCGAACCACTTCACGTTGCTCAGCGTCTTGCCATCGGGTAACGTGAGCGTGATGTCCTTCCTACGATACCGCTTCAACGTGTTCGATCTATGGCAAACGAATGGATTATGGTTCTACAGAGATCAACCTTCATGATCTTTATTCGATTGCTCCACCAAGGCAACCGCGTCGGATGCATCGCGCATACATTGCGATAAAGCTTTCTGGATAAAGAATGGCGAGATGGAACGTAAACAAATCGACTATAGACAATAATTGAGAGCAAACAATTGGAAAACGAACAAACAGACCTAAATATCATAAATGCATCTTAAGCGTATGTTGATCCTGCTACAATTATATTTTTCCAGGATCATGTTCCATTATAACGTAGTATGATAATCAGCTAGTATCTAGCTAATTAAAAGTTACAAGTTATAGTCTTCTCTTTTACGATCCAATAATGTTTCGTTAAATACTCGGACGTCGACTCGGCTAACTTGGAACTTTAGATTACTTTTGATACGATTAGATGTTCTATTTAGATTAAAAGATTTCTTAAGTTTAAGAACAGTTCTTTCCATTGTTAAAATGAAAGTGAGATTGAGATATTAAAATTCAATTGTAGTAAGATTAGAACAATTCCGATTAGATCGTAAAATACAAGCTACACAGATGTAAGAACAAGTTTTTAAAATATCGTGCGTCGTCCGAAATTAATAATATAAAGCAAGGAATCTAAAACAAGAAGAAACTGACTATATTCGTTAGAAAGACGGTTTGCCAGCTGCAATTTGAAAGAATTGGTACAATTAAAAATTATAAAGAGCACTCACGATCCACGCTCGTCCCGGAGCCTGATTCCGTTTCCATTAGGACTCTTCGATGTACCGACGTAAAAGTAAGCGGCTGAAAAGAAGATAATTATAATTGCAGCTTTCGCTGATTGCAACGAATTATTGCTAATTACTTAATTTCAGGCACTTGGCCGATCATCCGGCAGCAGTGAATTTGCTGCAACGAAACGGTCACGAATTGCAACTCCGATAACGACCATGTTATTTCCTTCATTTTCTGGATCGTTGGCAACTTTACTTACTGGCGAATACACGTCGCATAGCGGAGTGACCTTCGCCAGCGAACGCTTTCGATTTTATTGAGCCGTAGCATGTAGAAAAGTGAGAGTAGCGTACGAGTCGAAAGGGAGAAGTAGAAGTACCTTTTACAGCGGCGATTAACTTAACTTTAAGGCTTGTCTTACGTCGTTTCGCGTTTATCGATGCACTTTGCTACACGCGATTCAGAAAATTCATCGAATCATTATAAATCTTTCTATCAATTTCCATTGTGACGCAAGCCATCGACTACACGTATTGGGACACTTATTCGTTACGTTTATAGGAAAATTATGACAGATTTGAAATCGATCAATAGCTTGAGAGATCAAAGAAGAAAATAACGTATATATAAAATTCGTCATTCTTCGATGCATTTCAATTTACGAAGTTGATCGGCATAGCTTCTGAGCGATACGTTTGTCTACTTATCTACTTTGAATTGTTTAACTCGACCAAGCGTGCATTGTTTCTCTGGTAGATACGATTGTATAAGAAAAGATGCCATGGCGCGATACTACCTGTTTATAGAAGCAGCAGCTATAAGTGTAAATTAATTAAAAGACGTAACAATGATATATTTTACTATTCGCTGTATTCATGTTGCGCTTATTGGAAAAGAACTGCAAATATTAGCGCAGTATCTTTTTCCTTTTCTCTTGCATCCTAGATCCTGCAAGCTTGCGAAATTTTCAGAAATCGAAGTAATTGGTTCATAATCTTGCAATTAAAGTACATGTTGTGAAAAACAATCGAGTGTCCTAATAGCGATGGTAGCTGTCGAATCGATGGAGATTCGATGGGAATTCAATGGAACACGAACAGAGACAAAGTCGTAGAGCGATTGAAAGTAACAGAAACGTTCGTAAAAAGAACGAATAAATTGATAGAGCGATCACGTTTCGTCGCGTGGAAAGAAAACGAAGAACGATGGAATAGAACATAAAAGGGATCCGCGGAACATCGACTGTTCTTCTCGGCTGTCGAATCGTCGATGTAAAACCAGCGTCCTGCTCGAAACGTATCCACCGTCGACGGTCAGAAACGGAGATGTTTCTCTTTCTCGATAACAGTATGTGGCTTTACGTAGGAATCGTGAAATGTCAGGAGTCGTTTCCTCCGACGCGTACGCTCACTCTTTTTCCCGTGAAAACCCCGGCGAGCCGGCATGATCGACGGTTGCACTGAAATGAGAAAGTTTCGCGCGAGCCATAGCCCCTCCTCGGTTACGAACTTGGTGCTTCGCCGTCGTACGTGAAGTCCTTGATGAACAGAGTTCGCCCGTCCACCGCGTAAACTTCACCGCTGACGCCGTGATGAAGTTCCGACAGCTTGCCAATAAGCTTTCCGTAATAAGCTGCGCTGCATATCTCTGTAAACAAAATCGAATTTAATTAATTAGCGTGGATTAATGGCCACGACAGCCCGCCGAAGCGGCCAGCGCAGGTAGCCGCTTAATAGCGACGCGAATATTTAAAACGGAAGCGCAGATATTTAAAATTAAAGAAGCTGATATTAAAATTCAAGATAGTGGCCAATGGGGAATATCATGGATTTATCTCGCGAATAACGAATAGACTACCGATCTTTTATGCGCTTGTAAGAAACAATAAACTTAGAAATATAATGGAGAAGTTGATACATAGGAAAGTCAACAAATATCCGCCGCGGTTCAAGAATTATTAGCAGAAACGAAGAACAATTAGAAACTGACAAAATCGATCAAGTGGAATTTTCCTCGTTAAATAATGCTCGCACAGAATAAAATATCACAAAGCGATATCCGAGTGATCGAAACAGTTTTCTACCGAGTGTATATTTCTTTAATCATATTCTCAAAAATGTGAATTTGGGTAAAAATCCGCAGACTAATGACGACGCAACCCGTTTATCGAAAAAAAGATTCAGTACCAGCCGCATGCATAAATAATCGCAGCTCGAACTGCTTAGTCCGAGTTAAGAAATTCCGTTTATTCCTGGATCACTGATTCTTGGGATCGATGGACGTTTAACGGTAGTCGATGCTTCGCTCGAAGATCGATTTTACCGTATATATCGTGGGTTTAGCAGGGTAGATCGTTACGAATCGCGAGGGTATGCAAAAGCGAGTTCCTCGGATGCTTGTTGAACCTTGGCAGCAGCGCGGCATGTGGAGCAACATCGTGTCGCACGAGATCACGGAATGTTAGTCATCTGTTCGGATCTCGTGGTTCTAACTTGCTCCCGACAATTTGCTGGTTCAGGAGATTCTCTAAAATACCTCAACGCCGAAAGATCGATCATTTTCACGGCGAACGTGTTCTTGGTAAAAGGTCTTATATCTACGAGGACTTGTAATTATTCAATTATTCTCGCATCACTTCTGTCAGCATCCAATCAGTCCTGCAATCATCCAATCATTCTTCGTCATTCGTCGTTGCATTGTTTCAAGATCATTTATCGTTACATACGAAACATCAACGCACTATTTGCCGATATTTCAACTGCGTAAATCGAATGGCTCATCGAATCACATTGATCCTGTCCGAAAATTTAGTTAATCTCTAGCATCTTTAAGGTAGAGCCGTGTACTTTAGTTATTTGTTCTTAGCTTACGTTTAAACTCCTATGTATGTCTTAAGTTTTAAACGATCAAACTTCGTCAGTGGTCTATGAGCGGAAACAGGAAACAAGTGTTATTAATTCTAAAATCTCGCGTGCTCTACTACGGTTATTTTGGAAGGGTAACTTGTGCATTTTATTCTGGATACATGTACCATATTTTAATTGTACTTGCTCAAATTTTTCTGGCATTCCCTCGACTAATTTTTTCTTACACATCGTATCTGAATGATTAAAGTTTACATGTTCTAAGATCCAGTGAAATTTTTAACTAAATTAGGTCACCGAGACATGTCGAACTATGATCACGCAGAAGACTATCGTGTTTCTTTCGTTGATACGATGTCTCCATTGTTTAATAATAGAATACACAGTAAAGTTTCTCTTAGTGTGGCTGAGAGATACAAAGGACATACTAATGACGTTGAAAAACTTATTTCGATCTTAAAGACTTTGTGTTCTAATAAATCTCTTTTTTCACAGTTGTTTATTCGCAACAACAACAAAGTTGTGTATCACGGAGTAAATTAGATTAATCTAATAATATGTTAAGATAACAATTACTCTGTCATATGCAATAAATGAATAACTTGTGTAAGATCTGTGGCAAAACCGTTTGTAATTGCCTTTGTTCACCGGCATCGAAAAAATTAACTCCTGATACTAAGCGTACGTTGTTTCAGAAGCCGGAACCAAGACGTTCTTCTGTTCCGTCGACATCACAACTGTCGATTCAGTCAACACCGCAGCAATCGTTGGCGCCTGAGGAGTACTTACACCAAACATCTGCCCTGTTGAATCTCTTGCAAGAGGCTAGACGAATTGAGAGCAACAGCGGACGAGATACTTTCAGCGCTCGAGGAGTCTGAATTTCTCGAATTTGACGAAACTCTAGACACAATTAAATTATCGACGCGGAATTACGAGATTGAGTAAGGGATGGTTTATCATAATTTCTCGGATGATCACAGATTACTCGCCGATCAATGTTGGTGTAGTTTTGTTCACTTCAAGCAGTTTGTTTTTGATTATCAATTTCTTGGTTTCTATGTTATTGCGAATCGGGACCTGATCCGCGAGGCTTATGTTAAGTTACGCGGTCCTGCGCCCTTTTCGTCGACAACGCGTTTCCCGGACGATTTCTTTGTGTTCCTCGGAGAACCATTGCGTTCGTATTTTGAACAGCTGATGTGCGCAATAGATTTACCTAAGCACAATATAAACAACGATGCGAAAAGGTCTTTCGACATTGCGTTCCAGCAACTCGCCACGGTTGCGTTTGAGTTTAATGTTAGAAAACTTCGGACTCAGGGAGTATATCACAGGGAGGCTTTTGAGGAGGTTTTCGGTTTGGAGTGGCGGGACGCATAATTAAGTTCTTTTGCTTTTCTTGTCTTTTCTTTTCTCTTTTGTTTTCCTTATTATTTCGTTTTATTTTGTTATTGTAGCTCAATTTAGCTTTAGTTACTTAAGGGCGGGGTAAGGTTAATTCGTACAAAAAAAGGCATGTTTTTGTGAATTTTTTCTGGCGATACAGTTAAAATTTCTTTTTTAAAACCAATAGTACATTAAAGTATGACATTCGAAGAATATTGTATAAAATTTTCACGGAGAAATATTAAAAAATACGGCACTTATTAATCCCGCGATCGGTCCATTCTTTACGATAATATTCGTCTATTGCCTCTAGGTTTCATATTTTTGTTTTGACGTTTTGTTTTGTTTTTACGTTTCTACAACGTTCTTTTTTTGTTCCTAGAATTTCTTCTTGAATCGTTCTTCTTCATAGAACAAATTGATCGTTTAAAACCGAGACTGCATTTTCTTTTTTTGTATCGCATTCTACGTTGTATCTTTTCTGTACCAAAGGATTTATCCCTTTTTCTGTTTAAGTAAACGGAAGACGTTGATGGACAGGAACCTTGCAACTCTATTTCGAATTCTATCGTCTCTAATTCGTTTGCCTATCTCGATTAACTGCGAATAGAGGAGCAAGATTGGTAAACAAGCGCGCGAAAACTTGGTCCGGCAGTTCTCCAGGAGAATGGTCCGAGAGAAAATCAGGGTTAACATTCGCATAAATATGCTATTGCGGCGTATCGAACGTCAAGGCCAATCCCAGTGGCGTGGACCGTTCGTTAGATGCTAACGAATCATGGAACCGGTCGACGATCGATCTCGCATCTAACCCTTTGATCGAGCGCGTACCGTTACCGCTCTCTCGGTCGAACAGGATATCGTCCATCCGATGAGATTGACGCATGCCTGGGTATAAATCCTGGATCGTTCACGGTCGCGTTTTAAACCGTGCGTACCACCGTTCCGACGTTCCACGACGAGTCGAAAACATTGGAAAAAATCGACGCGATCCCAGGAAAATTAGATACGTCTCGGGGAATGATCCGTGTACGACGTTCCGTTGTGCCGTTAACTGTCGCTGGTAATCGGTGATGTAACGTATGGCATGAAGAAACGATCGTACCATTTTGTTCCACCACCTGATGGTATTTAATAATTGAACAAAAATGCGTTGTTAACGCTAAGCCTTCACCGAAGCAACAGGAAGGAACTTCTTGTTGCCTGCTGTTGCAGAAGCAACAGTACTCAACCTCCAATGCTCTAATAGCAATCGAGTAGTACTCGGATAGTACTCTAAATAATATTCAACAAATATCAACTCTCGGATACACTTTGCAGCCGCAGTGAAGCAACTCGATCGGACGAATATTTGAATTTCGCGTCGATTTCAAAGCGAAACTTCTCCTTAGCAATAATTAAGCTGCTCTTTACCGAAGCAATAACGAGGAACATTTCGCTTTTTCTCTGCTGTTGCTGTACGTTCTAAATCGATTTTAAAACGATATTTGCTCCTACCGACAAATATATACAGAAGAAACATTTGTTTCTGCCGCCACGTGCTGTTACGTGTTTCATTTTCTCCTTTCGTCGTTACGCTCCCAAGGAGAACAGGCAACAAGCAGCACCTTTTGCTACTGATAGAAACGCGAGAGAACATGCAGTGAGATGCTATACAACAACTAGCAACATCTTCGAGGAACATGGAACACTAGTAGAAAGTTTCTCGTTAATGAAGACGCTTGTTTACGCTCATCGATCGCAATGGTTGTTTTATGCATCTGGCTAAGGTTGACGCTAAAGAATTTCCTATCGCCACTACACAGCTATCCCATGGATCGGAACGTAGCCAATGGATGGAACGTAACGACGATGATTTTGTTAGTACGCGAATGTCACGTGAAGTAGCGGACGATGAAAATTCGCTTTCCATCGACGGACGAATGTAGCCGACCATTAAGCTGCGTAACGTGTAATCTTGAAGCGAAGTCTTGTCATTGATCGAACTGCTCGATCTGACATAAACTCGCGTAACGAGAGTTGAACGCAGACCCTGCTGATTCTCTCTGGAGAACGCGGCTATTGCCGCTCCTCTAATCAAGCTACCGGTCGATCGAGAGCACTGCGCTTTGCCCTTATTATTTGCATTCACGCACTCCAATGGATCAATCGATGCGCGTTTCCTCGGAAACTTAGAATTAATTCAATGCGTTCGTTCCGCCAGTTGGGATTTTAAACTGTTACATCGAAAGATTTCTAACGGGACGTCATACCATTTCACGAGTTTTGCACGTTCGCTTTACTCTCCAGAGTGCTATCAAATTACGTATCCATTTAAGAGCAGCTACGAGAATTTTGTATATTTTCTCGAATAGACAATAGAAAATTTGAAATTCGTTTATGTCCACTCTCGATAAATTTGCCTTTGGAATTCACGTTTGGAGTTCGCGTTGTTCATTATTCACGATGGCCATGTACGACGTTTTAATATTTTTATTATAAATCCCCCGAACCTGTTGGCCGATACGTGGCATGTTGTAAATTTCTTCCTCTTTAATGCGTAACTGATGATTAATCGCAGGACAAAGTTTAATGCATAACATTAGCTCGTCAGTGTTGAAACTTTAGAGGAACGAAATTTAATATAAAAGGATCCAATATTGTACATGGATATGGTAATTACGAAGAAAATCATCTTAAAATCGTAGCGTCAAAATGAGACGATCCCACGATTTTTGAACTGAATTCTCTGGCGAACGGTACCTCATGGTCAGACATCGATCACAAAGCTTTTAACAGGATCAGGCTTGAGGCTCAACTTCATCTTGAAGAGCCGACTTTGCGATAAAAACAACATTCTCGAAAACGTAGCGTGTCCTTGACAGTCCGCCTTTCTACCAGACTGTATAAATATTTCACGTACTTTTACGCGCAAATTTCGTGGTCTGAATCGCGAGTGTATTTCTACCTGTGCAATTTGCCGATTACGCGTAGACATCTTCTACCTGGCAACTTTGTTTTTCCCATCGTAAGACCGTTTTAGAAAAGATCAGATCGTATCGGATTCGAGGTTAGCACGTAGAAACTAGTCGATGAATATAGGGCGTAGTCGCAGAGACTTTGGTATCAATCGCTAATGAGAAGCCGAAGCGTCAAAGCAGTGTCGCTTTCGAGCTTTGAGAGGATGCATTACGTCGTTGCAGCCGCGAGCCATTAGTGCGTAATTATTGTCGCGGTAACGACAGGGTGGAGCGTGATTAAATTATTATGAACGTGGTCCGTAATTCGCTGGAGCCCACGGGGAGCGATAAAAAGCGGGCTACGCGGCCAGATGCAATGGAAGAGAAAAGAACGCTGAAAGAGAAAGATTACTTTAGACCGATCAAAGCGGGAAACACACGTGGCGTGTGTCTAATAGACGCGAGGACTGGAAATTTGGGTCAACGAGGTTGGTTTAAGATGAGAGAAAAAAGGGAAAAAGAGAGGGAACAGAATGGCAGATACATATCGGACCTTTGACATTTTCATACGAAAGAGAAAGCAGCAGGCGGACAAGCGTAATTGCCTGCCTCTGCATAATACGACTCTCGAGTTAATGTCGCAACACCAGTAGATGCCGGTAGATTCGCGGCAATAGAGAGAAAACAAGGTGTTTCGGAAACGCAGCGAAACCCTGCTACCAGCTAAATTTCATCCGGATCGACTCGCGATTCACGCGGTATTTCCCCTCTTTCACTCGGCGTCGCGCCTTTCAATTGCAATATCGAATTTTCCATTTTCTTCCCGTGTAATCTTATTTTAAGCCGGTACATCGGGATACGCCTGTTTCCGATAAATTCCATTTATCCGACTCCGTCGGCCTTCCATTCGCTCTCAATAGATGAAATTATGCAGCAAATTTCCCTTCGTGTGTTCCTCGAGCACGGTAAACTCCGTGGATTTCTTCTATTTTCGTCGAATTTCAAGTATCAACCACACCGGTACAATGTGAAACGTCGCGAGTCACGTCGTCACGATCAGTTCGCCGATTCGAATCAAAGTTGGAAACCGTTCCCGTCTGACTCTACGAACGAGTCTGGCTGTTCGAGCGATTCGGCCATCTGGAACTTGCAATCGAGAATCGCAAACGTCGAACACGCTATACCGGTGGATTCATAGACGTAGCCGCGATGACGGAAAGAAATTTCATTTGACACGTGTTCCAGAGAATCCGTTGAACGGTTTTCCTTTTACGGGAAGTTAGATCGACTATCGAAGCGTTCTTCGTAAATAGCGTGTTCCCTATTTACATAGCATCTCAATTAAGGTTCGCGAGTTGTACAATTCCGCGGCGTCTCGCACGCGTGGCCACTGGACCGAAACGCGAACCAAAGGAGAAAGATTATTCCAGTGGCGGATTAACGCCACGTCCAGGCAGTGGCCGATTAGACACGAATAAAGGATATTTGCGGAGAATCTGGAAAGGTATGCAACCGTGAAACACAGGTACGTTAGATACCGTTTCGGTGTTTGCGCTCTATGAACGAAAATAAGGTCCCTGGGCATCGAATTAGGAGCTCTTAAGAGTTTCAATATTTGACATCTCTTTTGGTACAATCGACAGATATGAGCGAATTATATAATAGGAAAGATTATATTATTTACTAAGTCGATGTATAGGTATAGTGGCTCGTAAAAGTAGTTGAACTTTTTATCAACGTATTACGTGTGTAATAAAAAGAACATTGGGGAATGTCATTAGCACTGTAACGAGGCACGTGATTTATATTGGCGCAATCTGAAAATGTATATAGGAGTTACAAGATATTCATCGCAAATATATATCTCGCAAAGATCATCAAAGTATTTGAAGGGACAATTATTCGTTGTAAATGTTAATAAGCATCGATGTTGAATAGAATCGTCTTTAAGATTTGTTTTATGTTTAAAATGGTTATTCACGCTGTATATTAATTTTATATTAAATATTCGTTTGCTTCAAACTCTCGTAATCCCGAAGTTTCTTGAGAATTGAATATTAATCATATGCATCTAATGAAATACAGAGATTAATGATACGTTAATCAATTTATCCGATGTGCTATCTACGTGTGTGTAAGACACGTTGTAGTTACAAATAGTAATCCGACGACCAGAGACTGTAGAATCAATGATAGATCCGGTAAATCGATCGAGTTTGTCGAATCGAGCGTGCCTCGCCTGACAAGCAGAGAAATAAGATGGAAACAGGCTGAACTAAATTACCATATCCACAGACTAGCGTCTTTCCGCGTGTTCGTAGCACTTTCGTAAGCCGAGTGTCGCGAGATCTCGAGCGGAAAACGGCCGGCAGTTTCTTCGCGAAATCGTTACGACCGCGATACCGTACGTGTGTTTTTCTTCCTCTTTTTACGAATCGCGAATCTCTTTCTCCCGGCCGGAGGAAAAGCGCGGAACGCGAAAGTCACGCAGACGCCGCGAAACAGACCGGCAAATCGAGACGCTAACGTCGAAACGAGCCCTGAACGGAGTAACACCGTCGTTAATTAGCTTCGATCATTGCCACGCCAAGTATCGTTCGATAATTTCTTCGACTTCAAATCTTTTCACGTTGTTTCTTTCCTTTCGGACGATCTCTATCTACATTGCTGTTCAGGAGCCTGCCAATTCTTAATAAAACCGTTCACATTAGCATCAATTAGGTTTCTTCGTTATACGAAATATCAATCTAAACGATACTCCATCATATCGGTCTACTATCACCTACATCTATCCAATTTTCGAACGAATATAATAACTGTCGCAAGACTTTTCAGCGGCAGTGTATATGTCCTGATTCGATTTGAATTTGGTTTACGATTATTCGGCCGGACATTTGATTTGGACTGCAACCGAAACCAAATGTCATCGGTTTTGTCGCGTGACCTGTAACTGTGTATTGTCGAGACTCGATTCGCTGTTAAATATCGCGAGAAGCGAAACTCTGCCGCGATACCATTGACGCGCGTGAACGGTGCAGGTTCGGTTGTCGCGCGCACGCAATCACCGGCGACACTTGGCGAGTGATGTTTCGGTCGAATGGGTCTCTCCAACACCTTTACACCTTTACCCGGTTCGTGTCGACGTAGAAACAGGGTAGCACTAATGATTTTGTGACGCGTTGTGGATTCTGATGACGCGATTTTCAGTAGGTTTGAACTAGGCGTTCGCTACTACGCTGTAAGCCACCACCCCCTTCGTAAATAAGCCTCCTGCCGAACAATTCGAGCAGCGAACTTTGCTAATAATGGTATCATGCTGCAAGCGTGTTCGGAATACCGTGCAAAGTGGCGAAGCGAAAGGCTCCGCGCTCGTTGAGTTTCCGACTATGCTACCGGTGTATTTAGGGGCAACAATTCTCTGTTAAAATATAGAATTCTGTTGGCACTCGACGAGAATCACTTTGAGTGGAATAGGAGGAGCTTGAGAAAGCGTTGGATACCGTAGCTTGGAAATTTTCGTGTCGATTATAACCGAATAAACTCACGTGTCGCCAGAAGAAGATAAATCGCTGCGACTAGACCAATCGAGGAGAGCCGAGTCGTGGACGATGTGGGTGATTGTGTCGTCATGGCGTCTTCGTGGTTACTGCCGTCGAAAGTGGCCGTCGTGGAACCAGGTAGCTTTGTCGATCCCACTACGATCACCGGCTCGCCTTGCCTCACCTCGCTCTCTCTCTTTCTCTTTCTCCATCTTGTTCTCGCTCTCTTCACCTCTTCTCCCTTCTGCTCTGCTTGCTCCTTTGAATCCGTCATTTCACCTCGCTTTTCCCTCTTTCGTCCATCACTCGGTGTTTTCGTTCCCTCCTTTCTTAGATTACTCGTCGCTCCTCTGATCCTCTCTCTGGACCGCACGTGGAAGGGGGCACACGAAGAGACGACGAAGTTTGTTATTCCTAGACTCTGTTCCTCTTTGCGTTCCTTGTCGTATATTTTTCATTCTATCAACGATATCTGTGCGCATTCTAATATCGTAGTTGTCTTGTAATTGATAGTCGATCTTCTCAAGGCGAAGTTCTGTTTTGTTATTGTTCTTAATTATTCATAGTAGAAGCACGCTTATACAGATGACTGTATAGATGAGACATAATTTATCGACGAATTTGATACATTACTCTCTATTAACTATTATAACAATTGATCAAATTTCAGATCGACTTTATTAAGAAAAGAATACATGGTAGTTACGTGAACGAGGGTTCACCTTACCGATTTCATCAATTTTCAAATACGCTGTCAAGTTCAACATCCTGAGCTTGGTTCTAGTTTTCAAGGTATGTACGTATATTCGCAAAAATATACTTCTTTCGCTACTTTTTATCTTGCTATGGATAAACGCGCGTGGCTGCACTTCGTAACGAGTTAATTGATACAAGTTAATTACTAAACGTATGTTTAAAAACCATTGATTATTAAAGTAAAAATATCGAGTATGCGCAACGTCGAGCTTCGAGTGTACTTAAAGCAGGCGCTGAAGAAAAATGAGAAACATAATTTCTCGTTAACGGAGTAGCAGTGCAACGTTTTTATCTATGTTCTGTTCCCTTGGCTCTGGCTGTCCTCGGTCGAGATTGTGTTTTTCGGTGCTTTCGTGGCGCACCTCACGACGAATAGGAATGAGGCAGGTCAGGGTGGTAGTAGAGGAACACAGTTGAGCTGTACACCGCAAGATCTCGACCGCGACAGGCCTGGATGCTGCTTGGATAAACCGGGAACAGAATAATAGTTGACACTCAGGTTGGCCTGTCTTTTTATAACAACCAACCAAGGACTATTTAACCCTTTCTGCTATAGTCAGTCATCGACGGTGACTATAGTCATCTATGATCGTACGATCGCTGTGCGCTCTTACGGATGTGAATATCAGCAAAAGAATAGAACAGATACTTTCAAAAAATATTGTCTGCATCGTTTTTCATTTCATCGTCTTCTTCTTCCGTGTTCTTCGTATTCTTGATGCTTCAGCTATAAAGAAAAGAGAAAAAGACAAGCGTTGCAGCAAACACGGAAGGCCAAGGATGAACAGCAATTCATCGTCGTAGGAAGATAGTATTAATTTGATAGATGAGAATAATTTGTATTGGGAGGAAGGCAATGCGCAAAAGAACGGCAAAGGTGTTTAGTATCTGTGAATTTCAAAGCAGAATCGATTATTCGAAAAACCTTAATCATGGAAATTTTCATTGGCCTTGAAAGAATGTACAATCGTGGATTTATTAGTTTGATATTTCAAACTTTGGAATTAAAACACAAAACGTAAATTCATCATTCGAAATGTCAGATCATTTCCACTTATTTTCTCCAGTGCGGTTTGTTGACTTTATTATGGAAAAGACTAATAATTATTAGACACAGGAAGTAAATAATAATACCTTTCGTAGTAAAATTAGAACAAGAAGTACGTCCGCGTCTTGTTCGCCCGTACGGTGGCAGAGCGTCCAAGCGAGCGAGACCGCCGTATCGAAAAGGTTAAACAATGACAGCACCGTGTTCTGCTTGATTTTCCTTCGTCCCTGCTGGCCATTGGAAACACACGGTTATTCACTTTCCAAGTTCTTCCCTGTATCATTTTAGCTCGGATGCTAAAAATATGTAGAGTTATCGAAACGAGCGACAGGGTCGACGGGTTTCCTAAAATAAGCGTGACAAATACAAAAGTATCGAACTTTGTTCCAACACGTATGTCATTCTTCTCGCCAATCTTTTACATATTTTAGATCACTATACTCGCCATGCAAGACCTACATTCTGGTTTACGAGTGTTACGACACCTGCTGGTTTAGTATGAAACGTGATAACCTGATTATTAGATCGTGAATGTTATGCAAATTTATATTTTTATGAACACCAGATCAAAGGGACGGTGTCCGTGTAAAAATTATATTACGAAGTAATCTTGCCAATATAATACATTATCGATACGTTCTTTGTAATAAGAATCGACCTCAAGACAATCGTGTAAAAAATATTCGTATAAAAATGAAATCGATGGCCAGGAAGATCCTTCAATCGTTACGAACATCGTAAATGAAAAAGAAATCTAATTTAATTTTGCTTAATTAACAAGATTATCGTAACGTTGAATATACGAGCCGTTTACAGCGCGAATCACATGATAATTTTCTTCACTGATGATTTCCAAATGATTATTCCGGTTAACCCAATTTCTCGTATGAATGTCCTAATACTTCTGGACGTAGGTGTACACGTCAAAGAGTAATTGGATATTCCCGACATCGCGTTTTAGCTTAAGTTAACAGGACAGGATGGGGACTAGGAGTGGGAAATAAAGTTGGCCGAGTAAAATGCTCGTCGCAACATGCGGGATTCATGTCGGCGAGTGGATGTTTAAGACGGAGTGGTTGTTTAAGATGAGTGGCAAAATCATCATTACGGTAAGATACAAGCTGTCGAGGTGAGCCGTGTACATGCATCGAGGCGAGGTAAAACGAAGTGGCCTTTCTTCCCTGTTTACTGTCTCGTGTAAACAAGGAAAAGCGCTCAAAGAACCGCGTCAGGAACTTCGAACTCCGCATGATCCTCGAATAATTTTGTTTCTCTCTCGTAACATAAGTTTGCGTGAAAACTTTCACGGGTCGCGTCTCCGAGTCCAAGTCGCGCGTTCACGCGCCAGGAATTTTAATTCCAGTTGATATTGTTGGCGCGTCCATTCCAATTAAAATTCTTTCAAAATGCACAAAACGCAATTGAAACCTATTTTTCTCGGGCTGCCGTACACGACAGTATCCATGGAACTACAGAGACGCAGGCTTCCGTGAATGTCCCGAGAGCCAGGAAATGGCTCGTACGCGTGTCTTTCGTCGCGTGCTCTTGGCAAAGTAGAGATATCCTGTAAGCGTCAGACACGAGTCTCTGGTCATACATGTACAGTCGATCGAGAAAGTTGTTCGAACAGATAGAAAACTTTCATGTATACGTCATAGGCGTTATATAAAAGATTTTGAAAGCGTGATTATGATAGAAATTGGTCGATATAGCATCCTGATAAACTTTAACAGACTACGTTTCCACAGGAGTATTCTTCCTCTGTAGGAATAAGTTTCCTAACGAGTATAAAATGTGTAATTACTTATCTGGATTATTTAATGGGAAAGTAGAAAAATTATGTGTAGATTTTGAAACACTGTCATCCATAATATTTGACCAATTAATTAATCGATCGTCGAAGATTATTTCTACATTTGCCTGCTTAGACGCGGTAATCTATGAGCAAATTAATCATTTCAAATAGCAATAGGCATGATGGAAACAGGTTTCTTTATAGACGGTGTTAAGTTTATTGGAAAAATTGTAAAATTCTTGTTGTGAATTTAATATTATTAACGTTTATACTTCGACGTTTGCGAGGAGAGGAAAATTGGTTGCTGTTTGAACTTGTAGATATATTGGAATGGCGATAGACGTAGACGTTGGAATGTCACGTTAACGCGAGGTAGGAGGCGCGAACAAAAACGCGCAGGCCGATTGTCGACCCTTGCCGCGATTCGAAGATATGCAGAAACGATTACACGCGTCACTTGGTCATTGTCTTTTGTAACAATGGCTGGTTACATTGGTTTAGAGTGTCTTGGGAGAGTGCGACACGGCGAGATAATAGGTTGCACGTGCCGTCCGCTGGAAGGATCTTTCTTCCTCGTCATAAGCACTCTCTCGTAGCCTGTGATTAAATTTAATCTCGTCTACATTGCGAGTAATAATTACAGAATAATTACAAGAAGGATCCACGGAACCGCGGTGTCGGCGTCTTTTCAGTTTAGAAAAGAACGTTATTACGGAACCAACGCCAATTACGCTTGGCGTAATCGGCGTAAATCGGTAACAGCGATAAAATGCGTGTTATCAGCATTTTCTCGCCAGTTTCACTCCCAAGGATTTTCATCTTTACCGCTATCAGTTCCAACTTCGATAGGTTGTAAGAGACATTTTCAGATTCTTCCCATTTAAAATCGAAGAACTGCTTCTGGACCGTATTTAGATTCTCATCCGATTTCACGTCATATATTGTATTCAACTTTTTTCACATTTCATGTGCTGTTGTGCAACATAAAAGAAGATCCAACGGTTTCCTTCCTATCGAGGTCGCGATTAATTTTCTCGCTAACCGATCTGCCTTCAAAAATCTTTCACGAGCCATTTCTTTCGCCGCGCTGTTACCTGAATCACACAGATTCCCTTCACGCACGTTGATCAGGTCGTCATCTTCCTCCAAAAGTGTACGCATAACAAAACGCCACTGGAGCCAGATTTCTTCGCCGCGTCGCATAACAAAACGCCACTGGAGCCAATTTTCTTCGCCGCGTAACATCTCGACCTTCGCACTTGCTGATTCCATTTTAGCACTATCCCTTATTTTACTAAGCACAATACTTTAACAATTTATTCACTTCACGTTGCTGCCTTGCAATTTACAGCTCTGGGCCCATAACCTGTTGAGGTTATTCGATGTGTAAACAGAGAAAGCTCGTGGATAAATTGTAAGGCAGAAAATATATTTAAATAGAAGTGTAATTATAAGTAAGAATACAATTTGAGCTGGTCCAGATCCTCACGCTAGCTGTGTTACCCAATAACTGAAAACCCCGAAGCCAACGTCGCCTGTCTACCGTTTATGGTCTGTCTTCGTCGCAGTCTTTTGTCTACGCGCTGTCGATGGCTTCAGTGCTTGAGAAAACTAAAGAGATCAGATGTAGAGTAATTCAGGTACCCACAGGGCGTTCGACAAGGACGGGGTCCACCCGCCACAGACCTTAGTCATCTTCACGACTATCGTTCCTTTTCCCTTGATCCCCAGGTACCCCTTACCAATCCTGATCTGTCCAGTTGCAAGCACAAAGTCCACGAACCGATGCCTGTCCGGAGTCATGTGACTCGAGGCCCCCGAGTCAAGGTAGCTGACCCTGTCCCTTTCCATGTGGCTGATAGACGATATAAAGCTAACATAGTGACACGGTACGAGTGACTCGAAACTACGAGTCAAGTTCATTTCGCCTTCACCGGCTCACGGTGATCAATTAATGGAACTTAGTAGTAAGATTGATAATTGTAAATCAAAATTTAGAATTTGGACAGATAACGGTTCGTTATTTCGCAAGTTTCTTACAGGTATTCTTTAAGGAATTTCGATAATTTATAAAATTTGCCATTTAAAATCGAACGTTCCAAGGTTTAGTTGTTCTATTCTTAGCGACTAAATATTCCTAGAAAATTATTGCTTCTCTCATCAGATACTAAAATTTATAGCTGCCGTTGAAATATTATATAAATGCAGAAATGACTAAATTCAGGTTCTGGCCCAATTTTCTCTGCAACTTCGATTGCACGCTTATTTTAAACGCTTTCCTTTTTGCATCGGGACTTCAACGAGAAACAATCGAGCATCGTCGACACACGCATCAGTCCACAATGTCGAGTGTTTGAAACGTAGCGCAGACCCTATCCCTTGTTCCGTATAACCGAGGAAGCTCGTCTATAACCGAGCGTTTGTTGAATCGCAGGATTTCGTGGCATCGACTGCTCTCCATTCTTTCATGGCTGGACTGGCATGCGGGCCGGTTGTATTCCTACAGAAACTAAGAGGTTTCTGCTCAACCTAGAAACCGCCTTTTGCGACCCCTGGACGAGCAGAGAAAAGACTGGCTAGTAATTAAAAATGATTATTACTCACGCGAAGATCTTCATCATCGTCTTCTTTCTAGTTTGTTTGCATTTATCTTCAACGATCAAGATCTATCGATATGACCGTATAATGGCTTGATTCTAGCAACTAATTATTTTCTCAATGTCTTACGTGTTTAACCTGTCGAAAATTCATTTTCTTTTTTTTCAAAACTTTTTCACACACGCGCGCGCACACACACACATACACGATTTTACGACTTTCCTGAAATATTCTTTACACGGTAGAAAGAGAACTGTTGTCTGCGAGTCGATTGTATTCCCGTTGAACGAGCAACGAAACAGGAGAATCAGCGGCGTGTACGTCGAAAGTGAAATCAGCATTGCGGAATGTTGCGCATAACGCGTAATTGAAGACGCCAAGTGAGGATATGCTACTCTTTTCACGGTTGCACGGCAGACACGGTAAAACAGGTCTCTCGAACGTTCTAATACCATTTTCTTGCAATGATTCGAGCCGCGTACCTTACCAGATTGCTCGATGTTTTCTATGTTTCGTTTGTGCATGCTTTCCGTCGAATCGACGCAACTGCGATTACCACGCGCGTCTGTGTTTCACTTGCACTTGGCCATGCTTATTAGCGAAAGTTAACGAGTCTGGCCGATGAGTTAACGAGAGAAAATTGTTTCGACGAGTACGCCGCGCTTCCCACAGCCTCCTCGTCCCTCTTTTTCTCAGATGAAATTGATTTTCTAATTTAGCCACTGCATCGCGACCGAGAAAACGGAAAGAAAACAAGAACTGGTTGCGCGGCACACTTCTTCGTTGAATCGGAGCGCGGTGTTCAACGACGACCGAAACACCGATCGAATATCACACGGTTGTGGTTCGCTTTCTTTCAACCAAATCCTCGATCAATTGGCTCGGATTAATCGTAAAATGACGAAAGTTTTCGCAACGTCGGCTTACGTAATCATTTTTGGATAAGCGGAATCTCTGTTCGAAGAGAAGGGACGAGATGGAGAGAATTCGGCGCTGCAACGTTGTTACGAAACGAAGAAGAAACCACTCGCCGTTCCATTCATTCTCCTCTAAAAAGGGACTTGCCGGGCCTCTTCTGATTGCATAACGTCCGTCGCGCTTCAGTCCTGTGGTTAATCGCGGCCCGCTAACGCTATTACGCATTCCGCGTTCACAAGCTCCGAGACACATAATGGGAAAGTGGTCGGAGATAATGGGACGAGCCCGTAAATGGAAGACTTTCTCTGACGGAAGCATCGCGGCCGCGGCAGGGTCAAAGTCTACTTCGAATATACTATCTGCGTAAGAGCTTTGACACTCCAGAGCATCTTTATTTCTTCGTCAAGTATCGTAGAACGTTATCCAGGTCGAGGAATCGATGCAAAGTAAACTTTGATTAGCCGAATGTCTGTAGAAGTGCGTTTTCGTCGAAGCAACGACGAGGAGCTTTCTTGTTGTGTGTCGTTACCGCGTGCTTCGGACAATATCCAACAAATACCAACTCGTAGAAACGTTCCATCTAACATCGAAGTGACGTGATGAGAGGAGCGTTTGGGTTTTGTTTCGATTTCAAAACAACGTACGTTCCTGACAATTATACCGAAGCAATATTTGTTTCTGCCGCTGCGTGTATTCTATTTTTCTTTGGTCATTACGGCAGGAATATTGGACGACGACCAGCGACATTTGCGCGAGACACGGAACAATTAACAGAAAGTTGGTCGTTGTTGTTTGAGCGAGGATATATGGATGCGCAGCTATATGGATTCACCGATGCATCAGCTGGTATCGTGCAGCCGATCGATAGAGCGTTAAAGTTGCTGAAATCAATGCTTTAATAACGTCGTTGTTCAGGGACATTGTCTCGTATTCCTTTTGTAATACTATCAGTGGATAAGAGAACGGCTGCCATTCACTTCGATGCGTAGTCTATTAGCGAAGACTTTCAAACAGCTCCGTAGGGATTCGAGTGTATCGATCGAACGCGGCCAAGTTTCTTTTGCTTCGCGAGATTGACAAAAGTTAAACGCATACGCGTGCCATAAATGGCCGTTCAACCAATGGATTATCTCGCTTTACGCGAGCCAGGCGTGCCTGTCCTGTTGCATAAAACACTCTTAAGTATGCATAGAATCAGCCATACGGAACGATAAGACGACGAAGCCGTGAAGTAATGGGAAAGATTATTTATGGATTACGATATCTCTATATCTCCAGCTGAATTACGACGATCTTGCAAAGTTCCCGTGGACGTGCCTTCCTGACACAGATTTCGCCTGGAAAATTCATGAATTTTAATTGTTCATAAATTGCGAAAAACGCCGAGTCCCCTAAAACGGTGACGATCGCTTTCCAGTATTTCACCCGGCTGAATCTTCTCAGCTGCAATCTGCTCGTGGTGTGGCGTTACGCGTTTTTTGGTGCTAGGCGTACCGTCGCGGTACCGTTTTATCTGCATGACAAATAGCTACGATAGATTAACCTGCTCATAAAGAACCGCAATTAAAAAGCTGCCAGCGATTTTGAATAGAATTTAAACGCAAATCTACCTTGTCTCCCTTTTATCGTTATACTGAGCGTCCCGTTAATCATAGTACGATGATTGGCAAAGCAAGTGATATGGTTGCACGCGAAAAAGAAAGTTCATCGAGAATGCACGTGACTCTTAACTAGATACGATCGATTTCCAATTTCTCATTTTCTTCTGTAATACGAACGAACTTTCGTTTACATTTTCGATATTATTTTGACACGTAAAACAAAACCGGCCATAGATCGATTCGGTAGTATCAAGTTAGGAATTAGCCAAGTTCGTGTATTTCGAACAAATTTTCAAACTCGAGAATAAACCCTCGACGTGGACAAACTTTATTCTAAATTTTTTATTCGTTTTTCATTGCTTTATTTATTACATTGATCGTACCATGATTACTAGACCTTGTAGATACACTTAATATAGAGCTACACGTTGTATATGCAGAAACTTGAAAATGGAAAGGTTCGTGGCAAAGCTGCACGACGAATGTTGATTGTAATCGTAATGAATGGTAATCGAGTATCGATCGTGGGATTGTTATTTAAACAGGAAGGAGATTTAAGACCACCCACGGAGGCAAACAAAGGATGCGAGTATGGTTTTAAAGATGCTCCACGTCGCGCCGAGTTTCATTTAGACGAAACAGAGTGGAAAATGTTGAGCAGGTTGTGCAGCCGTCTTTGTGTAACCGTTGCAAAAACAGCTCGTTCTTACGTAACAGATCCTCTTCCCTTGTCGAGATGAGAATGGACGGACGTGAGAACAAGGTACTGTAGGAAACACGATAGCCGAAATTTGTAAAATTTCCAGAGGAAATGATCGAACCATCGACTAACTGTAAAGTTCATAACGCAAACGTTCCTCGCGCATGTTCGTTATTCTCCGAGAAGCTAAAGGAATAATTAAGCATCTTTATGTTTTGTTCGATACATTTCTATCATTTTCGACAAAATATTCATCAAAGTTATGTAATTTCTATGAACGCTTGTTGCAACTGTATCTCGGAAGAATTATATCTAGTTAAATGACCAAGTTGGTCGAAATAAAAGTTCTTACAGAACCGGTTGATTTTCATTGGACGATAAATCAAGACGTATAATACGGTTTCAAGGTATTGGAACATTCGCTCGTCTACGACAGGATGTAATTTTATCACGCGAAAAATATCGCTTGTCATGATATTAAAATATTAAGAATAATATTTATTTTATCTTGGTTTCTACAAAACTTCGTCAGCTGTATCTTCCCGCCTGGCAATTTATTTTCGCTTCTCGCCGATTTCACATTGAAATATCGTTTCTTACATTCGTCAGGCGGAGAAAAAGATCGATAAAATATACATGCGCTATGCTTTCCCTGTGTGGTCTTCGGTTACGAAAATAAACGAGTCGATAGAAAAAGAGAAATAATTAAAGGAAACAGATTGGCCAGGCAATACGTTATCGAAAAACGGAGAAATCAAAACACTAATAATATGCTAACGAGATTCGACACGCGTTACCGTGGAACGACGCAACGCGACGCAGTACGCGCGAGAAAGAAACGCCCGCCGTGTGGAACATCTACTCGGTGGCCGCCGTTGATATTTAATACTTTCACTCGAACTCCTTGACCTGTGCACAATTGCACGTGGACTCGCGTGCAACGAAGCAACCGACGTACGCACCGTCACGACTGCATGCACGAGTTGCGTACAGGAAACGCGACTACCAAT
Organism: Bombus impatiens; assembly: GCF_000188095.3. NCBI lineage: Eukaryota > Metazoa > Arthropoda > Insecta > Hymenoptera > Apidae > Bombus > Bombus impatiens. The sequence continues at coordinate 1,154,165 of NT_176871.1, read as the reverse complement.
TAATACCAGCCACTTTCAGGTGTGCCGACGCTTTAAGGCTGATCCAGATCGATCTTAGCTTCTTCTTATATGGGGCTTTCTCGTCTCCGGCGAAATTTCACTCGATTTACGTGCAATGGATTTGATCACGCGTCGAATAAATCATTCCTGGAAGTAGAACGATCACGCTTGTCATTAGGATAATTAAACACTTGTTTGCTCGGCAAACGAGCAACGATTACTCTCGAGCGCAAGCCAGGGAAGAATGCACGGGCACACGCGTGCATGTCGCAAGTTGATGCACCCGGAGATGATTGATACGGCGTTCGCTCACATTAGTTTACGCAACGAACTGTGAAATGAAGAAACGGATCTGGAGAAACGCGATGATCATCGCCGATATCGCAGCCATCATCGATCAATATATTCCAGCAACGAATAAGCGAAGAATAGCATCTACACACTACCGTTCGTAGATGCTAGATTTTCACGCATTTGTGAAATGGAAATTTAACGCCGTAAAAATGTACATAAAATGCAAGGATATATAAAATATTCAAAGTAGGGTAATGCCGTGTAATATTTAACAGACGAAACAAATTTCTGCTTGGCTATCGTTTCTTTAATACCGTTTATGGAAATATTAATTTAATTGGTTCGAGAAATATGGTTAGAGATCTGTTTAAATATCGTAGAGGCTATAGAATCTTAAGATAAACAAAACGAATTCATACATTCGACGTAATGAAAATCTTATCTTCGTATTTCGTTGGTTTAACCAATTTTTGTAATCGCATTTGTCATCTTTCTACCGTGTTTGTTCTTAATAAACTTCTCCGAGATTTGCATCTGTTTTGTGTAAAGCTTGTTCAATGAAATTTAGGTTAGTGGATTGCGGGAATCGATGCGATGCTTGCAACTCGTAGAAACAGTTCTTAGAAATCTTTATCGTGTCAACAGGACCAATCATTTTCCTCGTAATTTAAATCAATTGTCATATTTTATGCGAAGCAAGATGTTCTAATATCTACGAGCAGCAGTGTAAAAGTATTCGATGCATCGTAAAGTATTTGAAGTGGTGTACGGAATGTTTTCTGTTTCGCGTTTTATTGTCCGATCTATTGTACGATACTGGGCGACCGTGCCCCAAAAACGTTGCTTGCAATATAATGCACAGCTAATGCACGGTTGGACTGTTCCGAGCATTACGTTATTAAAACGTTTTATTGCGCTCCGGAGTAATTCATTTTACGATTTGCCGCGCTTCTGCCGGCCTTCTTAATTACGCGCAAACGCGATTCTTCGCGAACGGAACGCTCGTAACCGAAGGCAACCATAGTCCAGATACTTTGAATCAAGGTTATTCTTACGGCCGAGCCACCGTACCGTGCAATTTCGCGGCTATAATAGTAAAATTACGACTGTCTGATAGAATTTGCCGTTCCTCCTTCTCTTTTTCACCAATCGTTCGTCCCTCTTGCTTTATTCGTTTCGTGGAAGAAAAGAAACGACCACTACGTGGGAAAAACACAATAAGTTTCCTATCTTTTATAGGAAGACAGTTTTTAAATTCCAAAATTCTCTTCTTATCCGCTTTCGAGACGAAATGCTCGTGTCTTTTCTCGCTCTCTTTATAATTTTACGATATTCAACTTTGAAGATACTGGTAATTTCTTCTTGATAATTATATGTACCTTTGTCCTTTCTTCGTCAAGTTATTTCTAAATGGATTACATTATCGAACCATACGGATTCTTTCAATTTTCAACTACGTTGAGATACTCCTTTTTATTAGAAGTAGAATAAAGGGATCAATACAAATTGTACTTATCGTGCTAAAACATAATTGGAGTCTGATTCAGAGATATATTAAAATTCTTCTACTCGTTCGTAAAACGATGTTCGAATCATAAAATCGCTAACGTGATACTTATCAGATTTCTTTCTCATCCTTTTCCTTCCTTTTTTTTTCTTTTTTCATTATACGACATCGTTGTTTCGCATCTTCGCATCTTGGTCTTTTTACACGGTAAGAATCTCAAAGTTTCGACTCCTCTAGCGTTCGAATGTAAAGGAAGAAAGTACTTTTTTGCCTTTCTTCCGACGACGCGACACGGACATGGCCGAGCGTTCCTTTAATTAACTGCTATTCGGATCAACGAGACACGGAAATTTCACCGGTTATATCAAATTACCGGTGGCTCAAAGAGATTGAAATAACAGGAAATCACGGTAAATGGGGGCCACGTTACAGTTTTGTTTACGAATGCTTTACCAGGCAGGAAACGAGCGGCAATTCCGTGGAAAATATTAGTAATACTGTACGCGCGCCGCTTCCGTGAATAGCTAAAGTCCTTTCCTTTTGATTGCCTGGTCGCGACCAAGCGTTCCCAACTTTTCAATACGAGGTTACCGACTTTTCGCCGAACGGCGCATTATTGTCCGTTGAAAGTGGAGCGTTGGTTAGCTCACAGGACCGTCGGATCGCCACGTCTATTCAAAACAGCTAGTCAACGCGTTACGTTTAATTCATAAATAAATTCACACGTTCCTTCGATGTGTGAGCTGCAATTTCTCGTACTTACGCATCGAAACGAGCAGCAAGGTCTTAACCCTCCGTCTGCAGCCTTGTTTTTTTACTGATATCGTCTGTATACTGGATCGCTCAAGTCCACGCAGTTCTCTTTTCAGGCTTTTGCGTCTTAAAGTATCTGCAGAAATTCTCGAATACTCTTCCAAGTTTCTGGAAGTTTCATCTTTATTGCTACGCGTTACTCCAATCGTTTTAAGCAAAATTTAGACAAAAGTACGGGGAAAAATTGTTTGAAGTTACTGGTGGGAAATGATCCAGTATGCGGATGGAGGGTTAATAAACACGAGTCCAAATATCATTCGTTTCGGAGTCGTAAGTTGATGGTAGCAGTGTGTGCATTTTATCGAAACGTACAAATGAATTATTACGTAATTAATAATTAATAAATATAATTAATTGTAATTAATTATAATTACGTTATTAATTGTAATTGCTACAATTAATTAATAATTACGAGCAGCATTTACTGCATTCCTTATGGAGTCACAAATCCATACATCCAAAGTATTACATCGTACTGTTTATTGTACGGACAGTTCGGAAGCTACGTCGTTCAATTTAATATATTAAAAGATATAAAAAAAGGTGAGGACGTTAGAAACATTGTGTTTCTTTCGCTTAAGTTAATTCACTTTAGAATTTATTATTACTTACGTCATCTTCTTGCGAAACTGATGGATGAATAATCTTATGGGAGCGAGTCAATTGTTTCTTGACAGTATAATAATCCTGTATTATGGAAATTCATATCTTCGCGAGTATAGTTGAACAACTGTAACTTGGAAATAACAAATTCTTTCGTGATTAAATGTTACGATGGATACCGTACTACAACATACTTTATCTATTTTTGCATATTACGTCCATAAAAATCCACAATCTACCTATTACAAAATTTGTTATTCAAATATCGCTGCATCTTTACCAACAGAATTTCTACTTGTCTCGAGTGCTACATGTCTCCGATGCTCTTCCTAAACATTTTGAAACACTCCGTATATAGAGAGGAAGCTGAGTATGGTCGTGTGTGGCTAGCTCGAATCGAGTAACGTATCCTTGAATCGTCCCAGCAGTGGTTCTATCCCGAGGCGATCGACAGACCAGCTCGCCTTCGGTTTGACTTCATCGCGAGCCCGTTCGTATACGTTGTGGGAATTGAAAAAGGCCGGCCAAGATGAATCTACACGGTTCGTTTTGTCCGTGCTCTACTAAGTACACGGAATCCTCGCTACAACCAGCGGAATCGCACGCTACGAGGGACCACACGGTCACGGCAACACAAAGAAAGTTGACACGAAAGCACCCTCGTTAGAGTTTCCGATTAACCGAAGAAACTACGCGCGCCACGATGAATCTGTCTCGAGTAGAATTATCAGTCCTTAGACTCGGCAAAGCTCGTGATTCTAGGATTTTCGTTGATCGACGTAGAAGCATTGGTAGAAGGACGATATTCGATGTCGAGGTACGCAGTTGTTTCGTAGCTGGAGGAATGCTCGAGCTAAAAAGCCCGTGACAGTCGCATTTAGAGGAGAGTATCATCCGCGATTGTGTTTCGCAGACGGGAGAATAGGGTTTGACGGCAATTTGAGTAATTACGTCGACCCAGTTAACAGCGAATTCTCCTAACCCAGTTCCTGTAAAACGCGGATTACAAAAGTGGCGAACCGTGGGCGCATATTCTCCGACCAACCCAATCTCTCAAGGGTTCGTGGCGTGAGAGAATAGCTACATTAGCGTGATAAATTGTAGGGATGAAAGTGACCTTTGTATAATTCGAAAAACTCGATCAAGTTCGTCGTTTTTCTTATCTAATTTCATTTATTTATTTCGTATACGGGGAAAGATTCCCATTAGAGTACAAATAGCGTAGGATACGTAAAGGACACGAGCGCAGTAATATGATAAAGGAAACGAAAAATGAGAAAAATAAATATAAAGCTCCCAAGAAGTGAGATGATAGAAGAGGGAAAAAGAAGAAAAAGGAAGAAACACGTTCTTATAGGTTTTACAAGATCTCGTAAGTTTACGATCTGAATGTACGAGTAGTTCGTGGATATTTTTGTAAATTCGTATTTCTCTATAAAATCACACGAAAGAATAGAATCTCGGCAGAAATTCGTTTCACTCGCTACATATTATAATAGACGCTAATTTTTGCACATTTTATACACTTTTGCATATTGCGCGCGCTCTTTTTATTTTGCGCTTTAGAATCTTCCATAAATACATAAAAATCAGTTTAACCAAGTGCTCGTTAATTAGCCTTATATACATATATTCGAGTTTTAGACGCGATTAGCAGAAGCGAAAAAATATGAGCGTCACGTGATACGCGAGTCGCCCTATAAAAGTAGCGAAAAATGGGGAACGCGGTATCGTAGATCGCGTTTGATCGGGAAAGAGACATCGCGACGACGATCATGATGTCGAGCTCGCTTATACATTGATTAAGCACCGCCGTAGCGATATTACGGCGCAATATTGCACGATGCAATCTACTGAACGATGCGCTGATAAGCCTGTGACGTCGAACGCACCAATTTATGAAAGGTTATAGCGATGGAGTTATTCGACCAGCCCCGCAACTGGAAATTTTTCGACCACGCAAAAACCATGAATCGTTGTGAATCGAGATTCGAACAGAGAAAGTCACGGTTGACCTTCTATTCGCTGGCCACGCGGTGTGTGAATTATTGCGTTTTAAGATCTAAAATAATTTATAAATTGGATAATTATGCAGGAAAGGCAACCTCGACTCCAATATCATTGAATTTCATATATATCGTAGAGAGTAGCATGTGCTTCTTTCGAGGCGTGGGACAAAGGTGGTTCAAAAGTTAGATTAGGTTAGGTTTTGGGGAATTCGAACCTAACCTAGCCTAACCTAACCATACTTTACCACTATTACGAGATCGTTATTCTGTGCAAATGCATATGCTATTTCATTTTTAATCATTTATATCGGAGTAAATGCAACGTGTCAAGTATCACTTTCTTTTTGTCGTAACTTTCGAACTACGATCGTCCTACGCCTCGGATAAAATGCACGTTACTCAGCACCCTCCCCTCTACAAGCTATTCGCAATTCAATAAAATTGGAGTTGAGGCTCCTCTTTTTTGCATAATTATCATAAATTACGCGTGTTAAAGGAAACCGTTCCGTCTGACGTCTCGTGGGCCGTGTAACACATGAATCAAGATTGGAAGTCGTGATCTTTGGAGAACCGAAGGTCTTCCGTATTCTTCCAAAGGGAATGATGGAATTTTTTTTCTGTTCACCCGGTTGGCATACATGGCATAGACAGATGCACGACGACGTGCGTTCAATAACGATTCTAATGAGTGTCTCTGGCAGAATTGTAATTTAGCGTAGGGAGGCAGGGCGGTGCGCAATGTTCTGCGTAATCTGCAACATCCTTCGGAAGAATCGTTTTCTAGATACTTTTCAGAAAGCAAGTGGGTTAAATGAAACTCGACAGAGACGAGTACACTGATTAACAAAGTTTTTGCCACAGTGGATGTACGTGGTTTTTATGCGATTGCATCTTTCATTACGTAACCATTAAATTTGTGATTTTTAATCAAACCAATTTTGAACAAATCAATTTTGAAATCGTCAATTTATGTGCGGAATATATAAGCAAATTAAATATTGTAGAGATACGTAACAGTACGGCAAAGCATAATCTTTAAGATACTTTGGTTATATGTATTTGATAAATATGAAAGGAGAATAATTACCAATACCGTTCAAATATTTTAGTTGTAAAGTAACAATAGGTACCAGTTTAATTTGCAATCCGCGTTGCATTACGTCAATACTTTGCACAGAGTGTTTAATAAAATAATGAGACTACATAATATATGACATGGTAGTGCATAAGGAGCAAATTGGAAAGGATGTTAGGAGCGAAGAAGGCAAAGAGAAGAAACAAATTATTAACATGTGTGGTGGTACACGAAGGTATACAAACTCTTGTAGACACCTTCTATGAATATATTTGAAAGTTTGAACTTCCATTAGTACTACGACGAGATCTAACTAGCACGTATCTATTAATGAAGTTCTGAAACGTATACCTGTATACGAATTACAAAATATTCAGTACAAGTATAAAATGTATCAAACGATATGTTGAAAAAATACTAAACGATATTTCGTCGACCAGTGTTTACGGTTCCGGTTCTCTTCGAGGCGAAGAGAAGAAAAGAAAAAAATAGCGGAGGTCAAAGAAATTTCGTACGACGGCGAAAGTTTCGCGTACGATCACCCGATCAAAATCAAAATCAGTGGTAGGGAAAGCGACAGGGGTCGACTTTCTCCCGAAGCGCGCTGGTCGGTTTCTCACTCGCAGACTCTCGATTTTCGATTGATAATGACACCTGCCGATTCGAATTAATTAATACGCGCGATGACATGGCGAGATGTCGTGACTGACAATAATGACATTCGCATCGTGAGATCAGCAATTTACCTCGTCGTCGCCGCGGAGATTCCATTCTCAGACGTTCTGGCATCGTCCCGAGAGAAGAGAGTACCGCGATGAAATAGCATGTCGTAATGCTCCAAGCGTTCGCGCTAGTCTCCCTGGCGAATCGCGATAATACCGTGGTTACGGTGTTACCTATGTAACACGATGCATGATGATGATTATTTAACATATTTGGTATATTCGATAAGACTCGCCACTCGTGCGGCACGATATACTCTACACTACCGATTCTGACCATGGTTCATTGCTTTTGACTAGAGTCATTTACATAAATCTACTTATCGAATATGCTTGTCGAATTTTATATATTATTTGACTTATCAAAGAAGCTAAAAACGCGCTTTGTGATAATATTATCCGACTTGAATTGAAATAGTACTTTCAATTTTATTATTAGTATTTTTACTTAGTAATTAGTATCTTTAATCACGCAGAAAATATTACACAGATAAAGTGACACGTGAAACGACTGGAACTATTTTATTTTCTGTGATCTTTTATACAATGGAATATTGTGACTTGGTTAATTTTTAAAAGGCGATACCTTCTCATCTGAAAGTCAAATATATTTAGTATAATTAGATTTGGCAAAAGGTATTTTAACGCAAGAATTGTCGATAACTGCAATGCTTTTATTCCTCATAATCGTCAATACTAAAAATACTAAAAATGAACGAAACTTTAGCTGATAGTTAATGCAAATTGAGTGTTTTTTTACGGTCTTTGTTTTCTAGTTATATCATATGTGCATATCTTAAAACATAGAATATTAAAGAGAATAAGATTTTTTTAAATGTAACAAGTAGATATCTTAATACTTATGTCTGGTATATATATGTACTTTGGCAGTTCGTACGTAACGAAAATCTTATCTTAGTTTGGAAATTGCTCGTTGGAACCGCTATTTCCAGTTGTCGAAACTTCGCTTCATAATTAGAATTAAGTCGAAGAAACGAACCCCGCTGTTTGCGGATCATTGAACAGTGAACGCGAATTTCTCATTCATTCGCGCCATTTCACAATCGATTCGTCAATTGCGCGGCCGTTTGCCGTGGCTTTTCCGTCCTCGTCGTCGTAAAAATCGGGCACAAGGAATGAGGTGATTTACTACAAAGATGCGAAGATGATCGACCTTGGTGGATTCGAGAGTTTCCTCTCACTCGACGCAAATCGACGAGTCGAGGAAGTAACCAGTCAGCGATTATACTTGTGTCTCCTTAAAGCTGCGTCTTCGCTGAATCAACAACGAAGCACTTTTCCTTGCCTGTCGTTGCGGCATGTTCCAAACAGTATCCAACAAATATCGACTCGCAGAAACATTTTGTCCACCTCGAAGTGACCAAAGCAAAGAAATAATTTGATTTTGTTCGGATTTCAAAACGACATTTGTTCCTAGCAACAAGCATACATCGAAGATACGTTTGTTTCTCTCAGTATATGTTGCTGTCATCTGGCCATATTTGTTTTTTGATCCAATGAAAACTAGCAATAAGCAGCAAGTTACCAGCAACAGGAACCCGAAGGAACATGGAGGAACATTGGACAACAGCCAGCAACATTTTCATGAAAAATGTGAAACACCGACAGAAAGTTGCTCGTTGTTGCCTCGATGAGGTAGCAGCTTTACATTTGCGCGTATACAGCAACAGCAACAATGTATGTATTTCTCCAAGTTGACGGAAATGGTCGGAATTGAAAAAAATAACATTGACCTTCCTGTCAACGTTGCGGATCGGTCGTTCTAACGTGATTCCGATAGGCATCGCAACTTTGTAATTTTTCCACTTTTTAATTCGACCTGTATGTTAATAGCTGTACGCATAACAGATCGCTCAAAGCGATACCGATCAACGCACAGGCTACGTCGCACGTTGAAACGTGAATTTTTTTCTGCTACTTTCTCTAACTTATTTTGATGTCGATTCAAATCGTCGATTTTCGCTTCGGAGCATTAACCTTTTCTGCCAGTCACCGTTTCGTTTCGTCACGATCTTACGTCACCTTGTACATACGCGAGATATCGTATCTATCCACGATTTTGCGCTCCTAGTTTCATTTTGCGTTTACATTCTACCTGACAACCTTGTAAAGTAAATGTCCACTTTATAACACGTCTCTTTTCGTTCGCTTCGTAGCCAATTTATTCGCTTTTCGGTAGGAGCGAGATCATTCTACGGAGAAGTGTAAATCAGGAGAAAATGACATACTGACGAACGAGCATCGTCTCGCGAGCGAGCATCGTATCCTCAGGAACAAACGATATCAGATGCTTGCTCGTATAATAGATAGGTTCGCCTGCACTTTTATTGCAATACGAAAAGCAATTACCACCATACTTTATCTCTCATCTATTCTCCGCTTCGCATCCTTGATGCGAGCATCGAGACAGCAATATCGTTTCTGTCGCGTTTGTTAATGGAAATTGAAACGGCGGGTATTTTGTAAAAGCGCAAATGAGTGCTGTAAATGAGCAACATTCTGCTCTTTCGCTTTTTATCTTCCATTTATGGCAATAATAACCTTGTGCCTCGAGACTGGAGTAAAGCGCATGTAACAAGTGAAATGAAGATCGTGAAGCATGAGAACAAGATATTCTTGAATTGAAACGCAAAGGGAATGTGTGATATTTACCACGGAATTATCATTCGCATAAATAAACGATATATTTAATGGCATAGAAGCTTGCAAAGGCGAGTAGCGCGTGTAATAAAAATCCTAAAATGCGAGACTAAGATATTTGTGAAATTGGAGGCAAAGGGAATGTGATATTTGCCATAGGATTAATTAAGAATATTCAATTATTTGAAACGATGCGCAAGCTTCGATGATCGAATCGTGGCGGAAAAACGAAAACTCACGGCAGACTTACAGATTTCTCACTTATCAACTCCATTCTCTTCAGTTATCCATTCATCTGACGGAGGTCGCCGTGACCACACTCGCCGTGCACTCGAATTATTATATTATAGCAATTAGACCTCGCAAATGGTTCGAATTGAAACTTTGAGCATTGAGAATATTTCAAATTACTTTTGCAAAGCTTTTTCATCGACGATGCGCTTATGAAAATACTAATTAAAAAGGCGCGAAGTTGAACGATAAAAAGAAGCGGGGGACGAGCGCGCGAGACTGAAACGCATTCCGAACACGTTTTGTGCCCTGTCTAAAATGAATATTTTCATAAGCTAAATAGGATTGGCCCGGGGGAATTTCTGATACTTTGCAACGAGGCTTACCCTCGTCGCAATTAAACTGCCGTCCGTCCTTCTAACCGGAGCACTTTATGACGAACGACGGCGGTCCGAATTGTTTGGAAAGTCGTTGCGATCAACAAGTTTATTTCATAGCGATACGTCACAGTTCGCAGTTGAGAAATGCGATCGCAGATGCATTGAAGCAATTAAAGTTTAATTAAGCCACTCGCGCACACACTCGACCGCCACGACTGCCATTAATGTCCTCACCGTACCTGCGTAAACGCGAACACTGAAATCTAATATTCGCGGTCGATGCCTTTCGGTATAGTCTAACGTGCCTTTTATTAAACCACCACGCGGCAAGGAATGTGGTTATTGCTTTCATTCGAAGCAATTTTTCATCGAGGAAGTGTATTAGATCGGACCACGTAGCCGTCCGCATTTTTGACGAAACTTTGAAATTTCATCCTTCCGCCCTCATTGCTCGTCCATCTTTTAATTCCCACCGGTACTATTTAAGTAATATACTGTCGGATATTAACGCGATTAACGTTGCAACTATACTTCGAATTTTGTTGTTTTCGTAAGTACCGAAAGCGAGCCGATGCTTCTGATAAAGTTAGCGATGATATTAAAATGGGAATATCGTTTCACATCTTTATTTAGATATTTCATTTTTCCATTAGACGTATAAATTTATTTCCGGTCGTTTATCTATTGCACGAAGAAAATAAGAGGATACTTTTGTCGGTCTTCTGACTTCGATATTACTCGATGACAAGTAACTTCCTATTTTAATTCGTTCAGCTCTTATTCCGCTCAATAGGAAAGAAGTATATTTTTGCATTGATTCTTTTAACGTTTAATAAAAAGACGCAAAACAGATTATACTACTAAATCACGCAACAAAAGAAATTCATAGAAACAGTGTCCCGTTGTGCTAAATATTCTGTTGCGAATTAAATCGCGAGAGAAACAAGATATTATTATACCAGTATAATACTCGTACGTATGCTCAGGTACACATTATCTACGTGTCGGTAGTTGCAGTGTTAACTTAAAAGCTGTCTTCCATTCAAACAACTGCTTCTTTCTTTTTTCTAACTTGATCTTCGTTTGCTTGGCAATATTTAAAGGACAAACACACTTGGACGCGACACTTGCACGTTTTCTACTGCTCCCGAGCAGAGTGGAAGAAAATTCGGTGTGCTCGTTAGTTGAATGTGAAACAACGCAGCGGGCAAATCGTTAATGAATTAAATGCGAGCGAAAGCCATGTAATTTTCCAGGTTGACGGGCATGCTTGCCCGACGCGTTGCGCCCACCTTGCAGGCTCTTGCACAGTTAGATTCGACGAGGAGTTGAATTTCGTTCCTTACACTCGATAGTCAAAGGGTGTTTACAATTTACTTACGTCCGTTTGCACACCGTCGTCGATGCTCGTAAGAACGTCGAAACTGCTTGACGTGTGTGCTCACAAGCGCTCACCCTGTCACCAGGTGCGAAATTCCTAGCGCGCCGATTGTGTGTCCCTCTTGGCTGTCGATTTCTCAACCTTTTGCAACCTTTCAGCTGAAGAATAACAATGTTCCTGAGTACGGGAAACGTCGGCTACGGGATAACTGGAAAATAGGAAATTCAACATAAAGAGAACGCCGTTAACCTCTTTGTTACATGAACCTTTGCTTAATCTCTGAAAGCGGATTGAACACGACGCGTGGATCAATAAATTACCGCTCACTTTGAACTATGTTTAAAGGGGATATCTTTAGCACACACATGTACATCGAATTGCGTTCTGAAAATGTATAATTTCGCTTGATCGTGGTTTTATTGCCGTCAATCTTCGAGTACTAATCAATTTGCTACGTTTAGACCCCTGCTCTTCAGCCTTATTTCCATGTGAATTTGTTGCTAGACAGTTTAAACGCTAGATGTATATAACTGGATGGATTAATAAAAGTATTATTTATTGAATCTATTTCGTCGATTCGCGTCATAAATATTAGGAAACGCGATAATTAACCCAGATTTGCCGGGAAGTGATTAATCGATTAGAAATACGTATCCATGCAAGGTAACGATTCAAACTTGAAAGCTATTTGCAGGAGTTGCGGAAAGTAATAGATTAACAATTATATATTGACGCCAATAATCCTGCTATTTAAACATTATCGCGGAAACTTTGGACAGGAAATTCCGAAATTTGCTTTATGGAATCATTAACGAAACGAATACACAAATAGAACAAATACGATGGAAGATCTAATAATACGAATATCAAAATACGCCGGAAATGGAGGGAAAACATAGATGAAAGAAAAATTTCATTTTATCTCGTGACCCGCGATATCTGGATTGTTCAAATCGTTGTTGATATCCGTAACATCGATTACAAATAAAAAACTAGAACTACCAAACAAAACGTCGAGTTCCAAGTATTTTGTTTTCGCAATTTATTAGAAACCGGCAGAGGTTTTTGACAAAATCAGCGTTGATTTTTATTCAAATTGAAATACGGTTACATGTTATAATCTACGATTAAATATGATTATCATTAATTTATCGTTACCACGTCCATTCAATTCTAATCATCTATGGGCAATATATGTATTTAGATGGATATCAGAGGAACGTGGTTGCAATGTTAATAACAAATTAGAAGAATATTTTCCGCGCAGAGATTCTAAAGTTTTTACCCAGCTTGTGTTTGTCACGCTTTATACCAAGTGCCAGTTGACAATACCGACTCTTATCTCCCGTTCTCTTATCTCTGGTGACAGTTCAATTCGGGTTTATTAGCAATAGTCGACATGAAAAGTATAAACACAATGACATAATCCAACGTTGAATGCCCGAAAGATAATCGTGTTTTCCCGCTTTTCGGCATGCTTATCACGGTTCACATAATTCCGAGACTTATAGTGGAGCATTATACCACTAACATGGATTTGCACTTCGCCAGTCTCAGGACGTGATTCTACAGTAGCATCTCCTGGAACCAAAGTCTGGCGGGCATCCGAGGAACACCGAGAATCCATACGCACATACCAACGTGATATTCGCTTTGCTTCTTTTTCATTCTCCTAGCTAGACGATGGACGATTCGTAGATCATATTTTTTAATTCACTTTGATGTTACAAGGAAATGCAAAGAAAGAATGTGTAACACGGTTGCAAGTGATTAAAGGGAAAAATTCAAAGGAAACGTTGTTGCTTTAAAAGATAAGACTAAGAACATCCGTTATATAAAAATATCGTATATAGTCAGCTTGTCGCGATATCATTCCATTTCTCACAGCTAAGGGTTTCCTTTTTCCTTACAAAGGACAAAGCTTCGAAATGGAAAAGAGAGGAAAACGTTGTACGACGACGGCGTTCAGGGAAGAAGCGTTTTCAGTGCTTTCCTCTACGCGATATTTCGTAATTATTGATTCGATTAGAAATTCGATATTCCAAAGCGTCGACGGCGCGTCTCGTATAAAGCGTTCAACTCCTGGCAGAATGTAAGGAAATTACGTAATTTCCGGCTTCCCTGTCACGAAGCGGTCCTCGTTTCATGGTCTCGCGTAAGGATTTCTGCCGCTTCCAAGATGCATCCGACGTTTGCCTATCCAGTTGTTTACGCTGTTACTGACACGTTCAATTTTACTGCGGTCACCTCAGCTTCGAGCGACTATTTGCCTCGGTGGACTAGCTCGCAGACCAATTTGCTCTGCCGTGATTGTAATTAATACGGTGGAACGTATCACGCGAAGCAACTAGCCCGTAATAATCTCAACTTGTCTGATACTTTTGACTTGTTGCACTCGCCATCTAGAGCGAATATCTTTTCCGTGCTTGTACTCGCTGATGAATTTCCGTTTCCAAGCACCGTGTTTGGCTCACCTTTGAAAGCCATCGATTTATCGTCGGATCACCCGTCGGATTCGTCCGACAACGAAGCGAGATAAAGCTGCACTATGTATGTCACGCCATTACCTCGATACATCCAATGCGTTCCATACTAAGCAGCTATTCTGCAATGTCGTAAAATTTTAACGATAATGTCGCGACGGTTTCCACTCGTCGATATATACGTACACAATACGCATCTGTTCGTTTTTATTAAGTCGGTGACCCACGTTATTCGTGTTAAAAATTATACGATGATAATTATTCGCGTGGTTTTTAAAGGCAGGTGAAAGGCGTTTGATGTTTTGCGTATTCCGTTTCGTACATCGATATTGTCTATGCGTTTCTGTACGATAGAAACAATAACCAGACTCGAAAGCTAGTCTTGGAAAGATACCCGCGTTCTATAAAGTTGACGAGCCACGGTATTCGGATTAAAAATTGTGCAACGATAATTATTCGCGTACCTTTTAAAAGAAGGCGGCGAAAGGTGCGGATGTGTGCGTATTTCATTTTGTACGTCGATATGATTCGCGTGTTTCTGTACGATGCAAACAACGAGCAAACTCGAAAGCTTACCTTAAAAAGATATTGCGCTAACTTCTATATATGTTTTCGTTTCTCTGTCAGTCTCCTATTCAGAATAACGTTGACCTGGATTTACATTTTTCCACAGAGCGCACTCGGCTAAAAATGTTTGCATGTATACGACAGCTCATAGAGAAGTTGCGTTTACTTAATGGATCCCAAGGCGATATATGTGAATATCTTTTATTGTCGCTGCGTACCAGAAACTTCGATCGTGCGAACTGCAAACGAAGCATGTCTCCGCATTAGGTATCGAGCCAGATGAACGAAATAACCAGAGTCGGTGTGCTTCTTTTATCGATTCATGAGATGCATGCGTATGTAACTGCGATATTCGGATGAACTTATAGCGGAAATGGCCATCGCTATATTTTCGTCGAACGATTTACGTGCCGCCTTAAGAATGACACGTATACGATAACAGTGACAGAACAATTTCTCATCTTGACCGTGGCAAGGCAAGATGCAAAGAGCTGTCTAAATTCTCATCATTCCACGACCTATATTTCTCCATTTTTGCAGTTTCGTACGAGCAAAGTTCTCTCTAGCGATAGCTTCGACGCTGCGGTGCACTTGTTTGCGAAGAAATCGAAGAAGCTCCAAATAGCGACGAAGCGATCGTATCAAGGTACGACGATCGAAAAGAGAGAAAAACGAATCTAACGGAAAATGGAGCAGTAACCAAGCGACAGAGGGTAAGACGCGATAACTTAAGTACAATTAAAGAATTCGACGACTAGAAAGGGAAATCTTACCATTTTGACATATCGCAAAAGCGTAGAAAAGAGTTTAAGAGATTAATCGATCAAGATCGATTAGAATCGATAAGAAAAGGATCTATAATAGAGAAAAATAATCATCCCATTCCCATGCATAGTTCTGCTAGGTGTCTTTTAATTGCTATTATTTTCTAAATGTTTCCTTTTCGTAAATAGCACAACCTTGAACGAGAACTGCAGACTTAAAGAACTTACCTAAATTTTGAATCGTCTGAATCCAAGTTTGAACGAAATTCCAGTATCAGACACACAGTGACAGACAGAAGAAAGTTCAAAACTGATACACTACATACGAATTGAATTAACTTTTGTATTAGCAATATTTTACCACACTGATAATAGTCGTCTATTCTGTGAAATTGTACGTCTATTACATTTATTCATCGCCCTCGTTAAATATGAATCCATTTCATAAAATTACCATGTCTTTCTATTTCATAATAGATCATCATCCGCCACTCTATATACATAGTGTATATAACGAAATCAGTATGCCAATGGGTTAGAGAATTCGATGAGAAGCAAAGAAAGGAGGCATCTCACCGTAAGAAAGAGTAGGAAATTAATCGAACAGGCACGCGAGAGATCCAAGGAGTACAGGAAGCACATATTAAGGTGAAGGAGAATATAGAAGTGCAGGAATACCGGGTGACACTCGCGTATAAAGCGAAAGAAGGGGTGGTAAATAAGGGATAAGGAAAGAGTGAGGCACGCGAGGGGTGAAAGGAGAAAGAAGGAAAACAAGGAGGAGGAAAGAAGGGAAAGGCAATAGGTATAGAACATAGAGATAGAAACGTGTGGTACGCGTACGCCCCGCCCTCTTCTCGACTCGACTCGTCGCCCTCCTTCTCCCTTTTCCTCTCGAACCCCTGGCGATAGGGTTCCGTTGGTTGTGCACCCTCTTCGACCCTCTGTCGGTGTAGCTTTCTCTGTCTCTCGTCTTTTCTCTCCTCTTTGCGCTCGCTCCCTAGCTTACCTCATACCATTTTCGATGGATCGATGGTAATTCGGGTAACCCTCCGCGGCG
>NT_176871.1:1137092-1137294 GCF_000188095.3 Bombus impatiens | reverse complement strand
CCGTCGCCGCCACAGCAACTCAGCCGCTCAGTCGGAACTCGGGTTCACTCAGTCTACGACCGTTTGCCACGAGACTTCGATCACATCGGTCTTTCCTCGTCTCTCTCTTCCTCTCCTCCCTTCTTTTTCCCGCTTGGAGGACAGAAAGCAACTACCACCACCACCGCCACTCGACGCCGTCGACGCCGACGCCGCCGCCGAC
>NT_176871.1:1014103-1136745 GCF_000188095.3 Bombus impatiens | reverse complement strand
CTATCGCCACCACCACCGCCACTGTCACCGCCACCGACGACCGGAGAGACGCACGTAGTCTAAACGTGAGACTCGTACGGACGTTGTCGTCGTCCTCGCCGGTTGCCTCTTCGTACACTCTGTTTTTCGAGCCAGCCCTCCGGTTGTACATCGACTTCGTCCACCGTCAATCATCGTCTCCGATCAACAACAAAAAAGGTCAGTCACATTAATATCCCATTTTATCCGATGTAATTCACGCATCGTTGTATACTTCGGTGATCACCGTAACTCTCACTTTTCCGTTATTTAATACGCGGTCTCTGTATGCTACGTAGTCTCTCGCTCCTCCCTTGTTGTCGTCGACGTTTTTCTACACGTTCCGTAGAAAGACGTGTTATTTATACGGTCTGCTTGTCCTTGTTGATACAACAATAAACGCGAGGTTGTTTGGCGTTATCGGAAATATGGCCATGTTTGTTCTTCTTTATCGTGTTAGACGATCGAGCTGCGATATCTGTAAGAATTTCGACGGACGAAACCTGGTGGAAGAAATCCGCGGGAGGAATCGAAATATTTTGAACACGAAGCCGCGTCGAGTCGAGTTGCAGCTAAGTTCACGATGCATCGCGCGTACCCAAGTACGTTGTCGTTTCTCGTCGGCGTATTTTCCTCTCTGTTTTCGTCTATCTGCCTCTGTTTTTCGTGGCCGCGAGAGGCACCAGTTCCGGTGCCACAGCTCGATAAAACGCAAGGGTTAGGCCGCTGCAGGTCTCCTCCATCGATCTTGAACGCTAAGTCGCCGACGTTCGTGGCTTTCCACCTTCTCTGGTGGCCGTGTGCACGATGCACCCGTCGTCAAAGTCTCCGCGCGATTTCCCCGCGGAAACCTCCGCCACGTCGTTATCGCTCCCTTCGTCGCACGTACCCCGCACCGTACTGCCTTTAACCTCTTGCCGTGTATTTCGCTTCGACGAATTTCGCTTTGCTAACGAACCATGGGAAATTCCGCACGCGCATCTCCGATCCGTAAACAAACTTCTAAATGAAATTGAACGTAAACAATTCGAGCAGTAACATTTTTTCTCCCCTGTTCTCTCCGGCCGATATGCGGAAAGATACGCTCCGTTGGAATATTTGCGTACGAATTTTACCGTGATGTTTTCGCAAGCGAAACGGTGGAAATTGCATTCCGGGCAACCGGAATGTTATGTTAACGTAGCGTTATCATTCTCCGTATTGGGTAAACCGGGGTTCCATTAGGGAAATGTAGCTTCGGAGGGTCTTAAATTGAGTGGCAGTTAAAAGGGAACCATTTCTGTGATGTATGCGGCTTGATGGTACGTTGAAGGTGTATCGAGAGCGCATCGTTCGTTGCTCCGAAACGAGCGTGTTCTCGAGGATAATCCATTTGGATCGATGTCTAATTCAGCAACCATCTGCCTTCGATATTTACGTCCCTTTCAGTAGCGCGAATGAACTTTCGCTATTCTTGTTAGCTTTGAGAAATAGAAAGGCAAATGAATGGGCGAAAAGATGCCAAGAGATCGTTTTGGAACGTTAGAGAGATACAACGATGAACGAAAGAAAGTCGTAGGGATAAGCGACACAGAGAAGTATTTCAACCATTGAAAACAGATTTATTTGACAAGAACGATTAAATTCTTCGGAATTAACGTAGTAAGAAAACGTTCAGTACGAAGTTACTATTAATGTAATGTATTTGTACTCGTGCACAAGTATGAATTTTAAACTTTCATACTGCCCGCCACCGCAAGGAAACGACGAGGGAAGATCGGAGATCTTTTGTTCCTTTTTCTATACTTATACAAATGGGAGCATAAATGGACGCATAAGTGGAATGGTACAAGCAAAAAGTCTTCGAAACTAATTATTCAAGTTCCTTCGTTTATTCGTTTCGTCGTAGGATATTAAGCGGCATTGCGATTATCTCGTACCGCGTGAAATTCCTAAGAAAATATAATCTTCCGAAGGTACAGCAATCGAGGGAGGTTTCCAGCGTCTCCGCCAAAGTTTTCAATATGTAGATTCGAATTTACCAAGTTCAAGTGATATTTAAGGCTCGAAACTTGCCGTGCGAATTATTCGCAAATCCATTTGTTGGTTGGCGATCGTCGAACCCTCTCCTTCGTAGCGTAACGTGAATTCGAAATTTCTTTAGCAGACATTTCTCAACTTCAAGAAGTTAGCTTACCTCGAAAATTAATTTCCTTTTGTCAAGCGGTGTTATTACCAACTTTACTTTATACTTGTTAGTCGGTCGGAAGGTTCGATTCGTCGTTGTCACAACCATTTGCCAACTCTGTGTCTGCCTACCCAATCTCTGCAGGTTCTCCAACCATTTAACTTGATAAATGTACGTTGCACGGCCTCGTAATTAATGACAGAGGTGATACGCTGCTGTCTGATTATGCGAATAGGCTTAACTCCGGTGCAATGAATCACAGACGTCTGTCGGTGGTGTGTCTGTTACCCCTGACGATCGTCGAACATATTCCAAAGCGTCAATGGTTGACTTGTTCTTAGCCGGCTGACCGTGGATTCATGAATCACGAGACGTCAGCTCCCGGACGAAGTGGTATATACTATCCTCGTGGTAGAAAATTCTCTCAAAAATCTCTCGCCAGTTGCTCAAAGATTCCGGATTTACACAGATTCACGCGAGAAAATGATTTCTTATCTCCGGACGTTATTTATCCCGACTCACGCGAAAAAATAATTTCTCACAACTTGAAGAGTAAGAATAATTCGATATTGGAAAAAGGTCGAACGTATAATGAAACGTTCGCTTCTCGTCAATTTCTCGGCTTCATTACACAAGTACACGATTAATATTCGATTCTCAAAGAACAAGCGACGTACTTCTATAAATTCATTCTTTGCAAGAAAATGAAACAAATGATGATAACTTGTGAGATAAAAAGGAACAGTTTTTGTCGCGTCATGTCTTCTTCTTTTTTATTCTTATTTATTTGTAGACGCGAGAAACTCTAAACGAATAAAAAGAAAGAGGACATACAGAGTAACCTATAAATAAGACAGTGAGATAGGTCGGATAAAAATCTAAAACAAGGTAGGAGCTTGTATGTGTTGAAATAAATGAGGCAATTGATGAAAAAAGATCAGCGGCTGCAGTGAGCATCGATCAGTGTGGCTTCTGAACCACTCGTCCTTCGGATAAATTGCAAATTATTTTCCGATTATTACCAGATGCTTGAAGCGCCTAATTATTTCATTTATTTCATTTATTACGACACGATAGCTTGTTTAGATCGCGCAAGTATAGTTTGTCGAGGAAGAAAATACCCGAGAACGAGGAGTTAGATTTTCCCTCTATCAGGTAGGGATTTTTCCGTTCTTTTGACTGTGAAATTTAAGTTCACACGCGTCGGAGCTCTTTCTCACGGCCCTAAGAAAATTCTGTCTGTTCGCATAGAGTGGCCTCTTTCCGCATTCCTACGGCACGTAGCATCGAAATTGAGACGTCCTTCCTGGGGAGTAACGTCTCCTCGGCGTTCTGCCCGACCGCATTACCATTTTTCGGCAATCGAACCGAATCGATAACTCGCTACTCTGGCGCCGTTGCTTCGCCGTCGAGGCGTCGTTAAATCGACCCCGATTCGACCCTATAAATCGCGTGTAAACTGACTTTCTTTCTATTTCACCGTTTCGTTCGAATGCTATCTTACCGGTCGTAATTTACATTTTGCGTCAAGGAGATGCTGATTTCAGATAGTCCAGTCTGAGACTTATTACGTTCTCCGGAGTGCTTTGGGATTTCAACGAATATCCGACCGGAATCTTGGCGTTGATCAGAAATAATGTCGCGATTAGCTCTCTCGATAGTGACTCGAACGTTTACGATTTATGTGTATCTTATCTGTATCGTCGAGAATATTGCTCGAGTTCTTTCAATATCTGAGGATTTCACTCTTTCAACGTGGATTAAAATCTCGGGGTGCTGCAATAAGTATATTTGAGAAGTAAAAAAGGAAGTCGATTCGTGTGGATTTTGCATATAATTATTTACCTATTGGTTAATACGTACTCTTCATGTGGTAGATATTAAAATAGGAAATACATAATGATTTATGTATCCTCGGTACAATTATCAATTTTAACAATTCATAAATTTGCCAATAGCTTCAGCGAAAGAGTTAAAGAACGTTGGACAATTTTCCTATTTACTTTTGAAATACTTGCATTCAGTTCTATACGCACGTACATATAGAACCTCGTGTTCTCTTCGTCTTTATCGATTCAATTGTATCTTTCTAACGTTAACGAATATTTCAAGCTCAAGGAAAATATGAAAAAACGGTTATTGGTATGCTGGACATTTCCTTCAAATATTTCAAACCTGTTTCGTTTGTTAAAATAGGAGGAAGATTGAATTCCAAAAGCTCGAGAATGGCAGTAGGGTTTGCGTGAAATACGGTGACCCAATAATAGACACGGACAGTCGATCGCTTTAGTATTCGGAAAATCGTTCGAAATAGGAAGGCACTGTCATATTTTCTACAACGAATGATTATCCGATAGTCAAATTGCTTTGTCGATGGGATGATTCTTTAAACGACGCGATGTCCTCTTAACCCGGTCACCGGGTAGCGTAATGGACGACCCACCCACTTTCTTGGCTGACCAAACACCGACCGATACTACTAATCCCTGCGCCGAAAAATCTAACCTGATCGACCGATAATCGAATATCGGATTGTACTGAATCATGTTCGGCGAAACGCTGAAATGTTGAAAATGTACGAAGGGAATAACGTAAAATAAATCAACGAACGTTCGAACAATGAAGTACGGGAAGCTCGTTAAGCGGAACAATTCGTTTCTATTCGAGGCATAAAAACGATTATAATAACGTAGCGAGGGTTGGAAAGGCGATATCGCATACAAAGATAAATTACAGGCCATTGGCTCGAATTATACTGTTTATCCACTCGCTAAAAGCGAACCCTCGAAACGGTTTGTTTCTGTTGAAAGAAGTACTAACCTCGTTACCATTAAGCAAATTTAGCAGTGATATTTTTTTCTAAGTGAGGGTGATTTAGAGGGTGTAGAGGGATGGAGACAGACCGGTGAATAAGAGAAAGTGGCGGTCTGAAGGACGAGTTGTCGAGTAAGGCTAAAGAGGGGGCGACAGTTCCCTCTTAACGAATTGGAAAGCGTACATACCTAATGCCAGAGAGCTTTCGTGGAAACTAATTTCGAGCAGTCTGGACTTACGGGCCCATGAGTTCGTAAGTAATTTTGGAAAGGCTTTGAGAGGTCGCGATGATAATTCGACCGGCGTCAGACTTAGGCGAACTAAGGGTAGGTCGTGGTGCGCCGGCCTGGAGCGTTAGATGAAGGAAAAAGGGCGGAACCGAGCTGGAAACAAACGGAGGCTCCAAACGTATATTACAAGATTCGTAACTTACCTCGACATCGATCGAATTCGATTGCAGTGGCGAATGTTTTGAACTTGAACGAATCGAAATTCTTTAATGATCAGACGAAAAGAATGAGACGTATGGATAAGCCCATTTGACACAACATGAACAAACACATTGTGCTTTTCTCCGTGTTAATATATTTTTATTAACTCGTTCGCTATTTATTAAAATTACGACGATTATCGCGGCAACTGTGTAACAAAAATTAGAAGAAAATCGTTTGATTGATTATTTAATCCTTAAAGTCTAGTGGATTTTATTTATAGTTATTTCATATTTGTTGGTCGATGTATAAAAATCTTGGTGTAGTAAATTTTAGAATAGATTTTCGAAAAAAAAAAAGTACAAAGTATAGAGGTATACAAAATTGCTAAAACAAACTTCTCGTTATGATATTTGGAGCGTGTAACAAATATCTGTATTTACACATATCTTCAGACGTGTTCATAAAAATCTGAATTTGCAGAAAAATCCATTGTTTTAACAATTTCTATTTTCTGACGTGCTCATGCGCTATATCGCTTTATTTGTTCATCAAATACTATTCCGTAAATCTCTGCTCATACCATTCTTTTGGCCTTTTGATCGCGAAATACAATGAACAAATAGCTTAATCCATTTAATCAAACCACTTCGATTATGTTGTAACGTGTTCGCGCATTTTAAGTCGATCTTTATCCTCCGAGCTTCAATTCCTATTTTAAGCCACCTTTTGTTCGTTACTCTGTGAACATGGTGTTATAATCACCTTGTTTTTCAACGGTTCAGTATCAATTACGTCACTTTGCTGTTAAACGCTTGATTGTATTGTTTACTCTGTAGCTTTTCGAAGACCTTTAAAGCATAGCATCTTGTTAGGAAACTATCACCTTTTACCTTATACACAGAACTTTGTAGTTAGAATTAGGATCTCGATAGGTACATCTATTTAATCGAATGAACAGGATAAGAAAGAAGACCGAGAACGTTTAACCGAATTCTCGTTAGCTCGTCCATTGTGAGAAACTCTGGAGCTGCTGTCAGATGTTGAGATATGGGCGTGAGGTCCTACAATCAGGACAGTCTTTCAGACGATTCGAAATAAGTCTCGAGAAATAGGCAGATACAAAGAAAAAAGGGCAAGAATTTTACTGCTATCGAATTGTTGAATAAATATTAGCTGTTGTAGTTTCAAGTTGTTCGTTTTGGAAGAATATAGAATTTCATCGTCGAGCTAATAGATTGATCGAAAGATTCCAGCCAAGTAGATTGCTCGTTTTCTATTCCAAAAACGGTATCCGAAAGGATTTCAACTAAACAATGTTACAAAATAAACAGTTCTTACCTAATTATATAACATTACTTCGAACTTTTTTAAATATTATAATATAAAGCGAAAAACCTATCACATGCACGTCACTGTATTTTATGTGAATCCGCAATCTACTAATTTTCACGAGAACTAGGAACAAAACCGCGGTATCGTAGAACCCCGTAACCAGCGTACCCCTTCTGCGCGAAATGTATTTTGGCAAGGAATAGAATTAAATTTTTACTCGGCATTCGTACACTTGCCTGGAGCACAATAGTTCCGGCGGAATGCAAACAGAGGAACCAGTGCATCCGGTCGTCGATTTTAAGGTACAAACTCCACACACTGTTTTTCTCATGCAGTTTCAGCATTCGTTGCCGGCTGTTATCCTTGGCATCGTGCTCCTTTTGTTCCTCGCGTATGTCTCTTTCGGCCTTTCCTCGTTCTATATCTCATCTCCCTTTTGAAATGACAACGCACCGAGAGACGGCATCCGTCGTCCTAATTCCTGCTTTTTCTTCTTTTCTTCTTTTTTCTTTCGCCAAACTGTGCGCTACTGTATCACGTAGACGGTACGTTCCGTCATTCTATAGATAATTTCGCAGAAGATGCATAACGCGTGTCCCGTCATTCTAGATAATTTCGTTGTGTGGTCGCGATTGCACAGACACGATGAATCGTTTTCGAGCCAAGCCCCTTGATTATCGATCGGCCACGGCATATCGTCAACGATTATCAGTTTCGAATATAGCCTGTGCTATCCGTTGCCTCGTATATCGGCTATCGCCTCGTGTACACCGCCGTCAGCTCGATTATGCTTATATCTCGATAACGCGATTGGTCCCACGCGAAAGATTAAACCCCTTGTCGCCGTGTAATTCACGGAAAGTTTCGCGTACAATTTCACCGAATTCGGCTGTGTATCACCACCTCGTAATCGTCCCCGATCGGAACGATAAAATTTCTCTTCCCCAAAATGATAAGGTACGCTCCAATAAATATCAGAATACTCGCTGGCCTCGTATTCAGCGCGATAATCCATGCAGATTATTAAAGAAATTATCGTAATTTTGTACTGGCGCAGGATTACGACTTGAGAATTGAAAACGGAGAATTGTGAAAATTATTTGCAAGAATTTCGAAGAAAATTGATAAACTATATGTCGCAACAGTACTGTGGTGTAAATGTCACCGGTAGAATTTGAAATGAATTACATAATTCACAGTTGAATCTGTGTTAAAAATGTAGCTAATTCTGTTTTTCAATCGCGAAATTTCGAATAGGATAATAGAATAATAATAGAATTATCGTTTAAAGAGACAAGCTCTTTATCTGTAAATACTTTTACTGCTAAATTACGGATAGGAGATTGATAGAAAGTTTCTCGAAATTAATAGAATTTGTTACGTTAATGCAAGCACTGATATCTAAGTATTTAAAGTTGGTGGGAAAATAATGGTTTCGTGGATGTAGAAACGAATTAATGGAATGTTCAGATTATTGACAAGCCTCTTTAAGAACGACATGGTACACGTTTGATATCGTACCTATCGTAAAATATCTAGTTTATCCTTTGATTTACTTTCTCCATCTCTTTTTCTTTTTATATCAATCTAGATGATACGGCCAGAGTATATTTTATGAAGGGCTTCGAGCTTAAAAATAAAAGGCAGATTCGGGATGGCTGGAAGAGGCAGCCGGCGATCGATCTGTCCATATTTGTCTATTTGCTTTTAATCTCGTAAAGGAGCAAAGGTCGAACTCCGTCCGTAAGCCTATTAATCTTTAGAAATTAGGTCATCGTTGTTGTCCGATATTAACCGGCCAATCTTTTTGCTTCGTAGATGGAATATCTTGATGTTATTCCAATGGAAGGTATATCGATTTTGTGTCATATTCTCATATTTTAGTTACCAGTAGGTAAGCTTTATCGTGGAAAAAAAAGCGATATTCCACGTGGGTTCTTAAACACGTATTGTATTTGCCTTTAAACAATTCCCTCTGGGACACACGTGTGAAAGTGTAGGACGTTGCTTAATGATAAACACCTGACAAGCTACACGCTAATCGTCAGTCGTGTAATGTCTCGTAGACGCAAGCATTGTGAAAATCTTCAGAAAAGTGAGAACGTTTCGTTCCCGTTGTAAGTATTAAAGTGGTTGAAAAATTCCTGAAAAATATTTTCCTCTCTTTTTCTCCGTGTCTGCGTATCGTCCATTTAATTCTACGATCTTTTCCTCTCTATTTCTCAACTGATTAATATCTCTTACAAAAGATTATTGGCTGTTTAGAGTGTACGAAGTGAAAACTAAATTTGCAAAATAGTTTTTCGTTTTCCCGCTGACCTCCTTTAAACTGTACTACCTTTGAAACATACGTGCGATTTGTCAAAGAAAAAGATAATATCACATTGACAGATAGTGCACGGAATATTTTCTCCAACATACTATTTCGTGCAACGAGGAAAGGTTTTCTTCTTTGGAAAGTCGCTCAATTATTTATCCCCTTTTGCCGGTATGGTTTGTCGGTCAGATATCCAAGAGAAAATACAATTCTAAAATTCGAACGAGCGTATCCGATAAGGCGTGCAAAATCTCGGGAGGAAACAACGGAGAAGTTCGGGCAGGATTCCAAGATGCATTTCGACTGGTCGAAACTCGGGTATATTCACGTGTCTACGCGGCAAACCCCGTGGTCGATACAATTCTCGGGAGCAACGCCAGTGGAAAGCTACAAATGCTTTCATAATGTACTTCGGTTGTCCTACAGACCACCGAGATACCACTTCGAGTCCATCGGTGACGGTGCAAGGACGTCATTTGTCAAGAAAAGCCGTGACCTTTCGCGATATCACTCGCCGATTGACCGTGTTCTTTCGCCCTTTTCTTCTCTCCCCAGTTCTACGAACCGTGTCTCCCTTTGTCGACCATTTTTAACAATCGCGTTTCGTTTAATCGCCGCCCCAAAGTATTCAGACACCTGCTCACTTCTGACGCTATGTAATTTAAGTAGAAAAATACGATCGAATCGAACTGGGATGGTTTTATTCTTCGTAATTAGTACAACTATTTATAATACATTTATGGCAATTAACTATATGGTATGGTGGTGGTAGACTGGTGCGTATTAAACGTCTATAATATCATTCGTTAAATTCTGTCCTATGTCAATTATCAGTCGTATCAAAGAAGAAGAAATTTGTTATAAATTACGTATATTCGATGTTAGGAAGATTTCTAATACAAAATATTAAAACGTTATAGTTTTATCATAAATAATCTTAATAATGAATAATATTCTTATGTGATGTATTTGTATGAGCTTAGAATCGCAAATGGAAGTTATGCCTCTCTTGTAATTCGTAAAAATAATTTCTAAAAATTCTTCTATCGTTATTTTACACGAACGCAAACTTATGGCCGTCTAATTGTTCCTTTCATTATTTAAACCATTCGTCGTATTTTATATTACACCAGAAGATGCCCTAATCCTCATGGACAGGAATGTACGTAGTATCACGAACGGTAAATAATAAAACGTTTCACTGTTACGTCTGTTAATAATTAATTTAAATGTGCAGTCTGCTGATAAACATAAATTAGTAATTAATAGCTAATTTATAGCCTTTCGTAGAATTCGCGTAATGGTGCTACAATTCCAAAGTATCCAGACGCTTATGAGCGATATAATCGCCGGAAGATTTGCGTATGGTACGGTAAAATAAAATAAAAATTCCTAATGGTAACAGTTTCGAAGATTAGTCCCATTCCTTGACCCGGTTAAATTTAGCCCGGTGTCTGTTTTTAACGGCTGTAAAAGGGATGCTGCCAGCACGACTGGAAAGATAGACTTTCGACAGAAATAACTGCTTAAACGAACGGATATAATTCACTCGACCTATATCGCTAATTCGGTAAATGTAATCTAGGTCGATCGAAAACGGCAACAAGATACCCGCAGCGGAGACGAAAACGTTAAGGCAATAGCTCCGCTGGAAATATCGCTGAATAGCGATATTCAGTCGTTGGGAAGTGGTTTCGCGTCTCTACATTGGCGAAACAATGTAACCGTATGAATTATGATTTAACATTCGCTGTTTCAATAACGGAAACAGCTAGCAAAATATTTCGGTTGACCTAGATTGAGACGCGATGTCCGTTATATGCGATGAACGTTATTAACGTGCGTCTGTTATAATTGATAACGTTCGAAATCGTGTTAATTTATTTTTCGCGAGAACCTCTTGCTAAGCTAAAAAATACGCCGTGTTTCGTTTAACGTTGGCGCGTAAATGTTGGGCAAAGAGATGAAATTCAGAACGTTCCAATTACGAGAAGCAACGAATCGGACGTTTTAATAAATACACCTCCCCCCCCCCTCCCTAAAAAATTAGGAGGGATCAACGAGCATAATAATAATAATTTATCGCACGATACACATTGGCGGATGCTGTCAGCTAGTTATCATCAATGTCATGCTAAATCTTCGGCTGCCGACCTACATTATAAATCAAGGATTAACATCGACCGCGATTCAAAATCCTATTATACGAGTAATTTATGTCTCATTCAGAGGGCGTGCGGGAATGAGAAAAAGAAAAACTTTCGTGCCGCATGGCGGTGGGCCATTTGACTTCGTAATTTCTGCGGCCGGAAGCTACAGCCCCGCTAGATGGAACATTTCGGTAATAAGTCGACGAGGGGAGGTTTTATCCTTTTTGCAATAGTCCGGCGTGCGTTGAATTTCCCGTGAAACCGTAAACTAAAATTTTACAATGGTGCGTGGCCGTCATGCTAAAGTAATTAAATTACCCGTACTTTCTATATCCATTATGGCGGCGTAATGAGAGTAACAAAATTATATTACATTACCAACTTTAATATAATATATTGCATCGGCCATTTGCATGCATTAACCGTATTGATACGTTACGTATCATTGAATTACCGTGGTTATTGTTTCCGAATATTTAACAGCCCTTGTCCTCTTCAAAATGCAAATGTTCTTAGAATGGAAGATCCGCGGTGTTAACCACGAGAATCGTTCCTTCTTAAGTTTTATCCCTCCGTGTAGTTCCTGACCGATATATTACGCGGATGTTGAGCCACTTTAAAACTTTCCTTACCGCGACTCGAATAAATCATGATGCCGTACCTCGTATGGGTAACGGTGCGTGATGTACGGCTAGAAGATCCGTCCGAGACATCTTTGAGGTTGCAAATGGCGTTATTTTTCACCAGACCTTCTGCCTTTCTTTTTTTTTTTTTTGTCGTTGCAGGCGTTGTAGCTAGATCTGACCATACATATTCTAGTTGGCGGCTATTTTTCTTGGAACCCGAGCCCACCAGTATGTTTAAGTTCAGACGTTTATTTTACGATAAATTATTATACCGCGTTGTTGTAAAGCCTGCGCGTACCAGGCAACTGATACGGTTAATATCGCAAGCTTTCCAGTTTAATGGTATTATTCTGTACTATCCAACTATAGTCGCTGTACAAACGAAAAAATTCTATCCGAAGAAACTTATTTTCGCACGTAGAATAACCCGCTACCTATCGTCCATCGTTGTCCAATCGAGAATTAATTAAATACACGTATATTCGATGAATTTGCAAGCTGGATTTTCCTCGAAAATGAAGCCTCTAACGCGTTCCCGTTATTCTCGATTTTCCACATATTTCGAGTCATAGAATCTGCCTGACTTCGCACGTAACAGAATTTAGAATGAACGGTGCATGCTGTACGGCGAGATGCTAGTCTTGCAACGCCCGTCCTGTTCTCTGTTGAATCGTAAATACGGAGACGAACTTGTGCCTCGAAGTAGGAAATATACGCAGGTGTCTGTGCAGATGTAGCGTGTGCATCCGCGTGAGTTTCGGAGTCGAAGCTCATTCGCAGAACGACAAATTACCAGTTGGATTAATCCGCCGGATGCCTAGTTGCACATACTTAAGATGCATACTACCGGTGCATATAGATAGCTGCATATGTAGGAGGATGGATTGTCTTCGTTGCACAATGAATCTGCGCGCTCTCTGATGAAATCCTTATCTGTTTTCCTTCCTACGACGCACAGACGTCTCCGTATCCTTCCAATTAGAAAAATAGACGATACATATTTAGTAGTTTGTTTGTTTCTACTGTACTCTCATTGTTGGTTCTATTCTCGTACTATAGTCATTTCGCGCGTGTTAAATTTTTCCAGTGTATATTTCGATATTAATCATCGTCGAGCGGAGACTGGATTATCGTTGTTACGAAAGTTGAATATTTTATATTGCGTAACGATAAAGCGAAGAGTCGAATAAGGTTGACATTTATCTGAATGCGATAAATTTGCATTTTGCGGAAAATAAAATCCTTTATGCGTTAGCTTGTTGAATAATGAAACGAATAACTCTACGTGTATGTAAAATTATTCAGGATTTATTAACGGCTAGAGGTGCTGTTGAATAGCGTTTGTCAAACATACAGCTGGCTAAACAGGTTAGATGTTTTGCCAATTGATTCGTCACGAAAAGATAGATTATGCGTCGAAGCCAACTACGAACCAACATCGAAACCAAGTATATCTCACGTGCGGCCGGACTGTAGGCTTTTAGCTGTATTTTTTACACTTTGCAGGAAATTCACGTTGAAAAATCACGTGTGCGGTTAAAAGACACGGGAAAGTGGTTGCAAGAAATATGGCCGCGTCCGTGCAAGGATTAAATTGCAGCCTTAGCGGGATACAGAGTCATTACAGTATCTCACGAGCATAGGAAACTAAATCTAGATGTCACGAGTCGTTGGTAGCAAAGCAGAAAGCAGCTGACTGTGTTACACCTTGTCCCGCTGTGTTTGACCCAGAACAAAATACGTCTTTCCACGGACTTGGACTAGGTTGTCGTTGTATAATATACTCGAACTCGCGGTCACCCTTTGAGAACCTCTTGGACGTGGCTACTTGCGAAGCGCTCATTCTCACGTCCTTTACCATTACATTTTTCTTTATCCTTTCTCACGTTCATCCTCCCTTTCAATTTTCCTTACCTTCTCTTCTAGTTTAGTTTTCTCGATCCTCCTCTATCTCTGTCGTCTCTGCGTGCTTCGTTTCCAGTCTCTCGTAACACCATCTCTATTCAACCATCTAAAATATTTCCTCTGCTTTCTCATCCTTTTCCACGGCAGCACACGCTCGCGTTTTCTGACTGTCTGTATCTTCGTCCCGCGCCCGCTCCAGCTTTGTCTTGGTAGTTTGAGTGGCGGTAACGTGCCGCCTCTTCGTATCAAAATATGGCATCGAACGATGCCGTATCTTTCTCGATGATTCACTAGCGTCGCGCGACCATATACCGCATAGCGATTTACTACGCTCACCGGAATTATTCTGTTCGTGTAGGATGGTACGCAAATATAGCGATCTACGAAATTGATCAAACGTCTTCCCAATATTGTCGTTGCGTATAAATTGAACGGTACATCGTAGTCGAAAATAATCGTATCTTCGATTGTCTTTTATTTTTTGATAGAGTTCCCTTAAATTGCCGTGCTATATTCACAGAACATTGTACCTTTTTCGCAATGTCACCGCGCGAAGAAGCAGATTTCAATAATCTCTTTCCATTTCCACGTGCTTACTTTTTGACGCGTCGATCTCGTAATTACAAATAATTATGCGTCTTTAGTTTTCCTTCGGAACGTTCCAAATTTATTTCAATATGTTTCGAACACGAGCTACCAAATGCGAGAATATATGATGTAACGAGAGGAAAAAGATATTAATTTGAATATTGGAAATATTTGACCAATTGCACGAACTGCGCTGTGTGCAGGATAGAAAACGTACAGTTTAGAAAATTAAGCACAGAGATTGAATTTTACGGTCTGATTACACGTTGGCCTCCCTTCGTACGACGATTATTCACGACTGTTCAACTTGTTTGTTGCTTCCTCGTGTTTGTTGCCACCGCAATATTTCTCTTTCAGTCCGATTTGATATATTACATAGCATCGGACATTTCTGAAATTACTAAGCAGACTTTGCTCGGCGATCCTCGAAGAAGCACGAACGTTTTATTCTTTCCCCTCTTTTGCGTGTTGAAAAATTTGGTTAATTAAATTTGGAATATAAATAAAGCAGTGGTTTTTACAGCGGCTCTTTTAGACAAAATAGCTGCGGGGCTAATACAACTGCGGTGAGATATTTTTAATTAATTACGCGGAACCTACTGAATCGAGTAGAGTAAGAATTCGTTGCGGATCTCCCTCGGGTTGGGAGGATGAAATCCGATCTCTTCTCTTAAAAGGCAAATTATTCTTCGTGAAAATATTATTCGCTTCCCATTGGGAATTTTCACATTTTCGATTGAAAGCCGCTATCATTGCCTATTATTACAGAAGAATAAAAAAGTACGAGAAAGTGGGCCAATTATTTCGCGTCAAGTAGCCGGTAGCGAGCGAGCCGGTTTCTTTCTCTTAGACTTCGATTAAGAATCTTCCTCAGGGAGTTTGAACGAAAACGGCCATGGGCTCTATCTATATTGTTCTTATTCCCAACTAATAAAATTTGCTTCTGATGAGCTTATCAACCGTCGAATATTGTTACTACACGGAGCCTATTTTTTGCCAATATCTTGCGCGATAGTCGTCTCGATCGTTGTAGATTGCCGCGGAATTGCTCTTCCTGTATTAGAGACTTTATCGATCGCAGCATCTCCTCTTTAGCGGAGAACTCTGGGTTTTCCTTTCAGATTTTTCTTTCTGCCAGTTTTGAGAAACAAATTTTTCATCTTTCATTTTTGTTCTTTTCATACGAATGGTATTTTTTTTTAATAATTTACAGCATTTGATTGAAAAGCACAGGCTACTTACACAGACTTACAAATTTGGACAATTGCTTCGTGAATAATTACAGAATAAAAAGTACAGATTTTTTCGGATGATATTTATGCGACAGTTAGCTTTACTTTCCAATTTTTCTTTTTTTCTTTTAAGAAAGATCTTGCAAAGTAAAGGAGCTATTCATTGTATATGGAACTTCTATTCTTGGAACATCAGTTGGTGGCTGTCAGTCTCGGCAGGGGCTGGCATGTTCGAAATAAAATATTCTTTTGAAGCTGCAGTCTATTATCTGAAACGTAGCGCAGGATTTCTGGAAAACTTTAATGATCGTACAGATGTCAGCAATGTGAAAAAGAGAAGGATCTTTTAAAGAAATGTCTTTAGAAACCTCTAACAAGCCTCTAAAAAGTGATAAAATTACGATACAAAGGATATTCGTTCAAAATATGAAGAAGATTGAACGTGTAGTCCTGAAAATTTCATGACAGCAAAGTCAGAAAACAGTTCCAGGAAATACGCAAGGGAATTTTTAAGATAACATTTTCCCTCTGCGAGCTTCATCACTGTAACATCGTCAGCAGTTTGAATTTTGATAAGTCGCGTTAACATCATTCTACGCATCTAACGTTTTAAGAAAATTAAAAAGGAAAACTCGATTTTTTAACCCAATTTTTGCAAGTGAAGGAAGAAAGTTTCTCATTGAGATTTAATTGAAGAGATATTCCAAAGGTATCATGGGACCTTTGACTTTTGATTTTGTCCGAACCAATACTTGCAATTATCCGTGTACCATTCGCCTAGCATTCCAAAGAGGCAGAGAGAAAAAGAGAGAATGAGAGAGAGAGAGAGAGAGAGAGAGTTCAAAGCGGATCACGTGTCGTTATGATCGGTCGATACGAAGCGAATTCCTGAATTTCGAAGCACGATTTATGGAACAAATGGGAAATCTTTCACAGCGACAGGATCGAATCAAAGAAAATGGAAATTTCTTCGATCACGCGTGTCGGATCCGTTGCTCGATATTTACCTACCAATTTTCTACTCTTTGAAACGGTTACAATCCACAGAGGAAGCTTTACACGTTCAAAGTATTTCCTCTGCGTCGTATTTGTCGTATCCTTTCGAGCGTAGAGAGCGTCGATCATACGAAGAGATTGTCTTAAAAAATACGTATTTAGTACAGTAATTTGAAGAAAAGCTAGGGAAAATCCGACATACTCGTATGTTTATTATTCTCAACCTGCGCCGTTCTACCATTGTTTTTACCCTAAGCACGGTTTTTTATTGGATTGCCAGGGGTAACGTGTTTCCTAAATATATCCAAATTGAAACGAGCGGCACGCCAGCGTTCAAGGCACACCGGCTCGCCATTTCCAGAATTGTATTCTCCACGGGATTTCATCACGTTTCTCTTTTATACGCACCGATTTACCGACGAAATTGGCCCGACAACGATTCCTAACTCTCTTTTATTACGTTAAAATTGTGAAACTGTTAAATCTCTTGAAATGTTGCCCTAAACAAAAATATCTGCCGTGGTCGGGACAATTCGAACGACAGGGGATATTTTCACCAACATTGTCGAATCTCTAAAGCGATGAATAATAATCAGTTCGTGGAAGTTGATGTATTTATCGGGAATTTAAAGACACAGAAACATAATGATGCTCTTTGTAACATTTGATGGATGAACCAATCTTCTGTTTGCTTTCTTTCTACTACTTTAATTGTGTTCGTAAAAGCACGAGTTTCAACGAATTCGAATAACATTTACGACGATAAATATCCCTGAAATGTTCACGAAAGTATTGAAAATATCTATACATATACGCTAGTAAATTCAAATAGAAAAGCAAGAGATTAGCAATATAAAATTGATTGACAGCACATTGAACTTAAATTTTGTAAAACTGTTCCACCATGAAACACGAAAAATGTAACTTGCGAGGGTTTACGATCTCCATGTGAGGTTGCCTGATATAAAATAAAAAAAAAACTTTACTCGAAACGCACGTTGTATACCTGCAATAATCGAAAATGTCTGAACACTTATAATGTGTAATTCGGAGGGCATTTTCACGAATATTGACGAGTCCTCAATCACGTTGAAAATTCGAGACGATGAATAATAGGTTCGTCGAGTAACGTTAAAGATGGGATGAATATCTATCCGGCAGGTTAACGATTGATCGCTTCCCTCTCGGATGAGACGATAAATTTTTGATTAAAACGCGAAACGCGCGGCCAAATAGCGTCCGCATGTACCATCTCGCAAGTTATTAGCCTCGCAACGATAAATGAGTACCCTTTAGATGATGCTCTCCTATTTTAATGGAATCTCGCAGCATTGATGAAGACTCTCTTCCGGCTAGAATCTGCCTGGGCGAAGGATCACGTAACTATTAGTTAAATGCATTTAGTGTCTATTAGTGGCGCGTTTCCGTGTCGTGCTATGGATGACTAACAATCTTTGACGGTGTTCACGCAAAAAGGGGCGATAGCCTGCGTCAAAAGGCGTGAAGCATCTCGTAAAAGCATGGAAAATTGCGTTATGAATGCACAGAGGGTTTTAATGGACATTTTGATGTCCAATTACCACGACCATTTCGCTTATAAATTAATTTCTCACGAAGCGCGCCAGCTTCTCGCGACTTCCTCTTCGCAGATGAATAGACACCTTTCGACTTCCATTTGGTCCGGCCAGTTGGACTGGATTGAATTATTTAAGAACGGCTCTTGTAAGGAGATACTTCGCTACCAGATGCTCTTAAATGGACTGCCAGTGAGCCGGCGTTTTTATCGTGAAATTGAAATTGCACCGCGATCCGAAGATAACTGAATATTCGGAAAACGCCACTTTGCTTCATTTTCTTGCATTATTCCGACCACTTTCCACTCAATCGTGCTCCTCCCGCGTTTAACATTTTTTTTTAAGTTTGAATATAACACGATGGAATATCGTTGCAAGAATCGACAGAATAAATAGCAAGCGGACTGAGTTGCTGCGTAAATTCTGTCCGCCCCTTCGTTTATATAAGCCAGCTATTAATCTTATAATAAATTGCGCTTTTAAAGCGTAGCGGGAAGAGAGGAATAACATGTTTTCGTTAGTTGCTACTGTAAAATAAAAAATTGTACGCGGATTTTCAGCTATGCGACTGTCTCGAACTGTTACATTATTTAAGGATTCACTGTACTTTCTTCCGCACATTCCATGATATTCATTTCTATAAAACCTTTTGCTCTGTTCTGCAACGCCGTTTCGACTTTTTCCATGAGGAAAGTTATGGTCAGATCGTACATAAGCAGAAGAGATGAGAACAGTTTGAGAATAGATCTTCCCACGTGACAACTTCGATACGACAAATAAAAGGTCGGAAAATTGTGTAAGGCAGAATTCTAGTAAGTGAAAAATTGGTCGGAGATTCGGCAGTCTCGGTGCTCTTCCCGCGAGACCATCCACCCTTTCTTCGCTTTTTTATGTTTGCTATTCCACTTCGTTCTTTCTTGTTAGCGTACACCCTCGAGCTTTCGAGAAGCTGAAAGACGCGAAAAACGTAAAAAAGGATTAGAAGAATCAGCTGTTCTCTCTCCGTCTGACCAGTCTCCGAGCCGTTCTACTTGTTCTGCCGAGCTAGTTATGCTACTTGTGCCCGTAACAAGTATAAAAATATTTGGAGTAACAATATCATGAAATTTAATCGAATTTTCAAATTAATGGTAAATTAATATTAATTAATTAAGTTTCAATATGTTATTAATTTACAATTAAATAAAAATACATCAACGGACCCGTACGTTTGTACCAGTTTCAAATAACATGGAAGAATCTTCTTTATCTGACTCACAGTTTAAAAAATTAAAAAATTGTACAGCTTTTTAAATAACAAAATAATTTTGCAACCTGTGGTAATTACGACTGCCAATTTTAACTCGTAATATTCTATTTTATATAATTATAACGATAATGAAGAATCGCAAAACTTTTTCTTCTAAGCTTGCTCTTTAATTTGCTTGAATGATCGTGTCAAAGAAAAGCAATGTTCGGATATTTTCTAGCAACATTATATTTTTTTTTAGTCCATTGGAGATTATTATACAAATCGCAAAACTATTATTTCTTTTTCTGTATTATAGTACATATGTTAGGTCCATAAAGGATTTTATATTTCTGTCTGTTCGCCTTTTGGATAACCTGGTAAATGAATATGCAAGACAGAGAATATAGTAAAATTGCACGAGCTAAAAGGTACGTTTAATTAAATTGTTTTGCTTGACCCTGCGAGATAGTCCTTTGTACATATGAAATTTAACATCTTCTCTCATCATACGATATCATGGCTCGCGATAATTTAGTTTTTATCCAGCAAGTTTTAACCTGGTAAAAATTTCTACGCGTCCAGCGAACAATCGTGTTCAGCGATTTACATCACATCGCGCTTATGCCAATTTGTTAAATGTACGATGGATTTAGCGATTTCATCCTTCTTACTCCTTAACACGTTCACAGCCACGCGAGTTTTATATGTTTCGCTCTGAGTGCCACAATATGTCGAAATATGCTGCACCGTAACGTCTAATTTTTGCAAAATATTATATTATATCTGGGTATTTTTTCCTGAAAATATCATATAAATCGTATTTATTTAAATCATTCGCATTGTTGGAAATCTGTTATGGGGAATGAAATTTATCTTATTTTAATTGCTGTGAAAATTTTGGTGACATGGGTCACTGACGATCGCCGTAGCACTCAACGTGTTAACGATTTTCTCGTCGTTTCGCGAGCTTTTATCTCGTTTTCTGGTAATTTCACGGCTGCTTCTTCATGTTCCACGCTACCTGACTTATATTTCGGGGTTATATGCACGCTGCTCGCCCCCGGAGAAACTTTTAATTAACAAAAATGGGAACGCTTAACGTCACTGGCTCTCTGATATTTGTTAAATATTTTATGTGGCGGAAGAATACACGGAAACCTGTGAAATGGATGAAATTGGACGTCATTGGAGCTCGTTGGCACCGAATTCTGGTCGTGTCGTTTTTACGGCGAAGAGTGCGACTGCCTATTCGAGTTTCGCGTTTCTGACTCGCGATACCGACGTCGGTATGAATGATTCGAAGCTTGGTCTCTACGTTTCATCGAATTTCTACGACTTTTCTGTACATATGCATTTTATCGCGTTCCTTTTGTACATCGGATCCCGATGGTTAAACGGCAACGACATATTTTCGATGGAAATAAAATGGTCTGAACATCCAGCCACACCTTTCCCGTGGAAACTGATATGCCAGGAATGCAGCTTCTGTTCTGTCTTTATTCGCGATATTGTTGACGTTTGACAATCGAATAAAGAGAAAATTGCATTAAATATTTTAGTTCTTGCTTTGTTTCACGTTAGCCACGTTTGAATTCATTAAATTAAATTGATAAAGAACTATGTTCTTTTTATATATTTGCAAAATAAATAAAAATTTTCTAGAGAGAAAATACACTTGGCGCCTATGTATCTAACATATATTTATATGATAATATCATATAATTCATTATTATTATAATGGGACTTTTTGCCAGGAGATTTCACGATTTATAATTTTTCGTAGAAATATTCTAAATTTATAACGGTGCATTTTGAAGCATCTCAACAATTTTCTGTAAAATACGTTGATAAAAGTTCTCTCTGTATATACATACCACTCGTAATATATATATTTTCATATGACTTTCATTTTGCCTTTATTCGGTATAATTTTTGTACTTTGGTTATCGATAGTTTTAGAATAAACTTCAATTTCTTCGGTGATGTTCATAAACATTTAAGTTTGTATGAATATACACATTAGTCTTCGTTTGAATTACGCGGAAGCGTAGATGCTGCTACGCATGCGCGCCGCGATGACGCGGGCCGCGAGTTTTGATTTGAGGAACGTCGTGTCAGACGTCGAGTGATTCGTAATTCGCAAGCAACGGTAATAGATACAATTATTACTTAATAATAGCTAGATTCGTATTTCTTGATATGCAACAAGTGTATAAATGAGTACGGTAGTATGACGTAATGTATTTGAAAGGTGCTATTCGATTTCTTTCGTGATACTTCGTGTTTAGATTTCTATAACTTTTACATTTCTATAACGATGAACTTTCCGAACTACGATTGATAATATCGAGAGAAGATCTCGAAGGCGGAAAGAAATGCGATGGTAAGAAAATTTTGGTTTAAAAGTTACTATTATTCATTAGTGTAACGAGCTACGTTACGTTTCTCCAAATCGTTGAGAATATTTAATATTACGGTATGATATATTCAAAACCTTGATATTACGGTCTTTTATGCATTAGGCGGTACTCAGGTGGTCATAACTTCGTAACCTATTTTGACCACTCTGAAGATTTCCAAGCACACGTATACTTACGGTAATATACCGCAATTCACGAGTGTCCATGTATAAAACTATGCTGGAAATAATTAAAATCGTTGAATTTCCTCGTGTATCGTCGGATTTAATTGTTTAGTAGCGAACAATAGTGTTTCGAAGGAACAAAAGCGTGTTAGTAAGAACAAAAGATACAGAATAGTAAAACGCGGATTGCGAAAGACTGGAAATTAAGACACGCACTTGAATTCATTCGGAAATAGATATGCGCTATTAGCAATAATTAACAATTAATGAATCGTTTTCCGTATCATTTTAATTTTTATAACCGTTCCTTATGCGTGTACATTCGTTCCGTATTTTACCTTATTAACATAAGCTTTATTACAGTAGCGTACAAATACCATGTCAATTTCCATTCAGACTGTAGGATGTCACTTTTCTTCGTTTGATCGATACACTATGACCGTTGATAATAGCGATCCTCGAATAGTTTTGAACAACGTGGTACAAATAATTAACCATAGCGCAAAGCGCGAGTAAATACGATGTGATTAGATCGATTGACTAATTGTTCTGTATTAATCAGTTTCTGTATATAGACCATTCGTTGTTTGAAAATTGTACGTTAATCGCGTATAGGGAAATTGTAAAATTGAAGAAAAGTGGAATTCTGATAGCTCGCAACATCGGTAGTCGGCTCTCCATCAACCGCGAAGATTTTACTTATCAACGCAAAGATTAAAAAGGTCTTCTTGATGTGAACGATATCATTAGGATATTCACGACGTCTTCAAGATTAAAAAGGTCTTCAGAATGTTCTTCGCAAGCCACATTGCAACGCCTTTTCTCAACGACATATGTTCACATATTCCAACTATGTTTCTCGATCGTTATTCCTTCGAAGAGATCGAAAAATCATGCACCCTGTTCCTCGCGTTTTATCGCAACGTTCTTTTGTCTGGTGCACCCATTATCCTTCTTTCGTGTTCTGCTGCCCCCTCCGTTGACATCACCCTGTCGTCGTCCTCTCGCCCCGATGTCACTCGAACGTAGCAACTTCGTTATCTCCGGCTACGTCCGTCAACCCCGTCAAACGTTTCCGACGCTTTGTGCCGCGAGTTTCGCTCGCGTCAAGTTCGGCGTGATCGGCGACGCCGGCGTGGCGAGTCGACGTCGACGTCGACGATGCCATCCTCGTAGTCTCGACGGCTTATCCGTTTAATTAACGAGACAATGCCGAGGTTGGTGGAGATTGCACGCGGCAGGTCCACAGGGATTCAAAGCGGACAATATCGTTATTGTTTACCCTGCTGGTATCCACGTCAGTCCTTCGCTCGACGCAGTCATCGCGAGTCGAGCTGAGCACACCTGAAAAGTGCGGTGATCGAACTGCGAAATGCTTCGAATTTTTCGCAGCGCTCCGCATAGTCGAA
The DNA here is from genome assembly GCF_000188095.3 of Bombus impatiens. Classification (NCBI taxonomy): domain Eukaryota; kingdom Metazoa; phylum Arthropoda; class Insecta; order Hymenoptera; family Apidae; genus Bombus; species Bombus impatiens. Next base: position 1,113,368 of record NT_176871.1, on the reverse strand, counting down.
ATTCGCGCATTGCGCTACAAAATTTGAAGTATTAAAAAGTTTCGAGCACGTTACTGAATATGGAACGGTGCGCATGTAGCGGCAAAATAATCCTCCGGATTGCCGGATACGCGATAATAATTAGACTGCAGATTTTTACGTGTTTCTGGTAAATTTAGAGGCGCGAGAATAATATATAAAAATAATAGTATCCAAGGTGGAATGTGCTCGTAATCATTTTTAATAGGATAAACAAATTACCATGTAGGTTTTATTCGTTTTGTTCTCTTCGTAAAAATATGAAATTACATGAAAAACGTATAGTCCAAAGATAGCCGTGTAGGTAATAGTCGTAGCTCTTTTCTCAGTGAAATTGGTTGAAAGTAATTGCAAGAGTACTAAATGTACTTGTGGGACTAAATGATAGAAGACTTGGGACGATTCTGTAAATTCATGTACATTCAACGAAACGAAATTGCACTTTGCCACGATCTATGGACTCTTGAAATACGCGTAGAATATTTTCGAATGACGAAGCTGATACGTCTTCTTCGCACGAATCCATTTCGATTTGTTGGCGTAACTGCAAATTCCCGATCAGACTATTTCCTGACGTCGATTTGATAAGAAAGAATTAAAGGATTCCCTATACGCGTCGAGAAATAAATATTTCGGTAGCATGGCCCGTTACATGCTCGAGAACCACGAATATCCTATTCTTCAAAACGTGAGAATAATACGAAACACGAAATCAGGAGGTTTGATCCTCCATCTGGAATACGTATCCAGCGATCTCTGAACTTATGTAACGGATAGCAGATGGCTGAAGACATTTCGCGAAACCCTGGCCCTTCTCGCCTTGAATAAACGAGACCCTTATTTCGTAGAATGCTTGTACGCGCATGTATTACAAATTTTGGGACTGTTCCGGATGCCGTTCCGGGAAATCTATTTCAGAATTCGAGGAGCGATTGGTAGAGACGTAACTCAATTTATCTGATGCTACCTGATGGAACAGATGTAGCAATGTAGAACAGTGTTTCTCAATATTCTTCAGTCGCAACTCTCTCTTATGACAGCCGAATAACCGGTGAACGCCTTTTCACGTCATATGTATGATATATTGTTCCGTAATTTATTCTATTTAATATTCTTGTTGTTGCGATTAAAAATCAGTCTCATTAATCATCCTCTTGGAAAGATAGTGGACATACCTAGTTTCAGATGAAAAAATCTTGGACTAAAAATGACAGCCCGTAAAATACTTCGCAATCTCTTCAGCATGTTAACTAGCATCGCGATCATCGGACACTCACTATACTAAATTTTGTGGGATGACTGAGATCAGATAGATTCATAGATCAGAAAACCTTGAACAACGTGAATGATTTAGGTAGGTAACATCGTTAGAGAAAAGTGTGCAAACACAATCGGGTACAATATTTAATAAAATATAATAATAATAATTTGCAAAATATTCAGATAACATAATGTTTCCTACAAATTAAACGTTACAGTGCAGTGTATTTACAGTAAAATGTCGTACAGTATCGTATTGTATAGTGGCAGTCAACGTTTAGGGATCAGAATTCATAAATCGGGTATCCAAGCTGGAAAGTCCAGAGGAATCGCGATCGATGATGACTGAATTTTTAACGATACTACACCATCGATTTAACGATTTTATCGTATAGTAGCGTGGCACGCTCGTGGTCGCTTTTTTGCGCTTAAGCGGGAGTATGTAGCTTCGAGACCGCATCCACTCCGTAATTTGCATTTTCACCGACAAAAAGGGCTGGCTCGGAAGGGAAACACGGTTACGGTTTTGCGTAGATGCTTTTACGATGGCCGCGCGCGCGCGCCACGTTAATGTATGCCTCTGCATGGCGGGCATCTTTTTCACAAGCGCATTCAGTATCATCGTTAATGTCGTGTAACAACATCGAGGCAGACGCGGACGCGGCGTCAACGCTTGTAAATATGTGGCGGGGCAGGCTAACAGTCGGAACGGCATCTCGTGGCCAGGAAATTGGGATTAATTACCGGGAGAACCTGACCGTAAATACGCGCGGCCCGTTGAGCTTTTGTGCTAACGCCAACATGGCCAACTTCTTAACAGAATTACGCGTGGTATCAACTGAAACTTCTGAAAGGTGAAATGAATCGGATTAGCCTGAATGGCGAAGCAGCTGCGAGCAATTTGATGAAATTCTCGTACCGTTTTTCACCTCCGCGGGATTGTTTCGTCCCCTGTGTCGGAATGTGGCTCCACTTCTTCTTTCTCAATCGCATCACGCGCGTTTCGTTCCTAGTGTTTACCCTTAATCTTCTGTCACAAGCGAATTTTATTTACACGTCTGAGCTTTATTCAGACGTCTTTATTCAGAAATTTGTTTTTAGCATTCTCTTAATAACTGAGACGCGTCCTTCTTGATATTCTTGTAAGGGAGACTGACCGCGTTAAAGTTGGAAGCCCAATACGTTAAAGGGATAGATAAGATAGTTTGACAAGATCGACAAGGTAACGAAAATTTTGACGTAATCAAGTAACTTCCTGCTCGTCCATGGAAGCAAAACATGTTCGTTTGGAGTGTGGTCTAAAACCCTTACAAGACCGCTGAAGACTAACCACGAACTGTAACACGTAGTTCAATGCCAAATTTATTATAATTATCGCTGTGCTAAATAAAGTGAACGGTTTGCAAGTGAATAATGGTTAAATATATTAAATTGCAACGTAGGTTCATAGATATTTATTATATATACATATATTCTAACAAATATAATCACAGACCATATCTTATGTACGATATATATTACATACTTTTGCATTATGTTACATTATGTTCTATAATATAGGAAAATTAATATAATACATTATATCATATACGAAATATAGGACTAGGATCAAGATCAAGTTACAATATCCGCAAGTACTGTTCGAAAGTACTATTCTCATTTCCATTAATCAATTGCTATCGTATCTGATAGCTGGTAACGCAAATTTCTCAAACCATTTGCCTCATTATCGTGTACGATCGCGAATATAGTCCTTCCCATCCACGAGAGCGATTCACAATTCGCAAAATCCGTAAGATCCTCTTGTGGAACGTAATCGAGGGCCAGAAAGAATTTCAATTAACGGTAGTCCGATTACATTCTGTAGCGAAATCTACGTTATTACGCAATTGGCGTTCGATGAAGCAACATTGTGATCCAATTTATACGCGAATCCTGCTCGTTAAAAAATGTTCATACCGTTGTAGCTATCTTGCAGAAATGCGGGATACCCTTCTCATTGAAATTTCTTTCGACGAATCGGTGAACGGAATAGTTTTTACGGATGTTGCAACAGTCCGTCCAATCTCCTATGGGCGAATTCGCTCGTTTGCATGGCAAACCTTGGAGATGGTATGATTTTTTAAAAATTTCCGCCCGAGCGAGATCTGGGATGTAATCTGTGAGATGGGTAACCGCAACTCCGTTTCCCGGATGGTCCACCGGTGGAAACTGTTTTTGTGGATTTTCCCAATATATCCGTTTGGTCTTCTCTGGTTGCTATCCTCGGAAGAATCAACGGTCTGTTCGTCTATGTTCATGCAATGCATAGGGATAGATAGAACTGTAGGAATAAAAAAATCCTGAAATTTACAAACTTATTATCATCGCGTTCGATCGATACAAGCAACGTGTTTTAAATTCATTTGCACTCGATACGCAGTCGTTTAATATCAAATATAATTTCCCTTTTAACGAATAGCTTCTCCTTTTTCAGGATATAGCCAGAGATTGAAATTTTTCTTCCTTGAATCCAGCATGCTGCTGATACATTTTTGCGGAAAATACTCCGTCAAAGGACTGTCGCTACACTATCTCCGATTTCAATTTAATTAACGATTCGTGGATTGATACACGGCGAATGGTTTTTCAGTTACTTTCATCCCGATGTTGGAAGATGCATTTTCAAATTACCGTGAAAACTACGTGCTGCGTGCCTGTGAACATCGATAAACCATAATATCTAGAAATTGTAGCATGTCATGGGGAAGACGTGTTCGTAGAGGTGTCCGAACTATTTCGTTCACGTCAGCTGACGTTACGTATTTTATCTCACACAGCGAGTCTCTAGAACAGAGCTGGATTGTTTGTTTTCTTTTTTTCTTTTCTTTCTCTCCATTCGTAACCGAAGCTCGCGATGCAAGGATCAATATGCCAATAATTCAACGAATCCTCGGACATTTTTCTATTTGTTTCTAAAGGACATTCTTACAGGGCCACTCACGAGATGCTTGCTCATCCTCTTCAGACGCTTGTCGGCATTGTCGGTGCTGTTCCGAGTCGAGGAGCCTTGTTACCAGTCGTCTCAACGCGCGTCCTTCCGCTTCGTCTCCTCGCCTCTTCGGTTTCTCTTGGATGACAAGCTTTTCGGTTTACAAGCCAACGGGTTTTAATTAATTTTTACGGCGCTCAAAGAATCCCTTTGCCGCGGTGTCACCTGCCAGCATATTTTCATCCTTCTCACGGACATATCGTTTAATATCACAGAGTATTTTTATGCCGCAGCCTGATTCTCTTGTTCGTTTTTCCAACAATCGATGCATGACTTTGGTATAATTTCATCGTAGCCTCTCAATAATATTTAATATAGTTCGATGTAGTTTTTGATGTAAAACGTGAACAGTAATTTACGGTTAGAACACGAACGTATTACTCAACGTCTTTGCATTTATCGTATTCGTTTATGATCTCAATTTTTTAATACATCATGCCTGTCACGCAGAAGATTCTGTACGACGTACGACGTGATACGGCTGTCACGGTCGTAATGCTAAAGTTTGGAACGAATACATTTACAGATGTACATTTCATAACAGTTACAAAATTATTTAAATAATCATCCATCCTATCAATATCTATGTTATATGCTAATTTTTTAACAAGTATATAGTGGTGATAAATGTCTACATATTTTTCTATAGGTTTCCAGTGTAGTTTCAAACTCTATAAGTATAATCACGATAGTTGTCTCTCATTATAATCAATTTTATCAATACCAACGAAATTCTAAGAAGTTTCGCGTAACCCACGTAACATATCTATAAAAATCTTCTGCAACAAGTGATCAAATACTTCTTCGAGTCATTGCACGCGTAAATTCTTGCAGACTCGACGGATCATCGATTAATCTTCTTTAATTCTCCGTCTGTTCGCTCTCTTGTCCTTCGTTTAGCGAATAACTACGATTTGATAGCGAGTTGCCCGTGAGTCGACCAGTTTCCGTAGCCTCGCTGGTTTCAGCAACTTTCGTAACTTATAGTATCCTCTCTGCTGCTTCTGATTCGCTTATAATGCCAAAAGCAAGTTTCCAAGCGAGTTTTTATCGATAGCACTTTAGCCCAACTTGGTGCTTTGTCATCGTTCAGTCTTCCCTACGAATTTGTTAATACTCTTACGTTTCTCCCGCCGGCGGAAAATAAATCCCTAACTTTTCCTGAATCGATGGAAATTTAAACAGTTCGCTAAGCACGGTGATATTTTTCATGCTTCCATTCGTGAAATACGCAACTCGGTTCACTAGATCCTCGGCGCTTTAATACTGTACACGACCGCTTGTAAGTATTTAGAACATACCGTAGATAATAATAATACATAATAATATGTATGCGTATATAGGTGTATGCAAAAGTTTTGATCTTTTCTTTTTCAAGCGATATAATTTTGCGTGCAATTGTTTGGTATTGGTCTATTTGGAACGCTAACTTCTTCGTGATCGATTGATAGACGATTATTTTGCAAAATTTACGAGCACGATTCTCGACAGATTATGTTCCCTCTGTAATTCGTACAAACAATTCTACAAAATTCTTGCATCGTTATCTTGCGCGAATGCAAGATTATGCTGGATTAATCCTTTGCTGGGCACTTTAAACCGATCATTGTCGGTTGCTTTATACGAACCAAGGAGTGGAACGCGTTTATATGAACTGAATTCTCGCGAACGGGGTACATTTCCGTACCAATAATCAAGAAAAATCGATTTACGACGATCATACACGCGAGGAATTTACTGAAATTCGCGAATGGCAATATCCGAGTAAGGTATGACGATACATAGTCATAACGTGGCTCGAGCGGCGCGCGTCCACTGGAAACGAATTTGCGCTTTTATCACCGGAGCCTTTGTTCGGATTTCGCGCGAACGGAGACGAAATCGAAAACAGTATGCGCGCACTTTGCTCGACTGCACACAACGAAAACCGGACTCACCCCTGTCAGCCTACGAATTTCTCTCGCTGGTTTCCTGGCGCGGCTTTAATTACGTCGATTCGTGAATCGTATCGTGTGTCATTGGCAAAACGGCCAGCATGCAAAGCACAGCCATTATCGGGTGGGCCAGCGTTGTAGCGCATTGAGCCTTGCTATATCTCGTGTGTATACCTCGCACAATGCGATAGGCCGCGTAGGGTGAAACGTGGCGGTTTGTAACTAACGGGGAATCGTGTGTACGCCGCTTTGTGAGAGGCCAAGCATCCAACATCGCGTCATTGCGAGCACGGAATTCCGTCGAAAACAAGGCGCTGGAATTCGTTTGTTGCCGTCGAAGAATGTAGGCGCGGTACTGAAGCCTGGATTTCCAGCCAACTAAAGTTGCTATGCGAAGTTTAATTTGTTCCTTCATTGGTGTATCGTGCTGTGCCGTTTTCACGGACCTCCGGAACGTTTGAAAGATCGGGCCAGTGTCTTGCATTTCTTTGCCCGGCCCATCCATTTCGTTCGTTAATGTCTCGTTACGCGGCTTTCCAACTGCGCCGCTTAAATTCTGTTTTCTTCTCTTCAAGGCATATTCTATTACTTACACGGGTAAACACTTTACGTTATCTTGCCGGGGAAATGAATTTTTTACGACGTAAATTTGCTTCTCGCTCGTTGCCGTTTTCGTTCTAACGTTCCAGTGGATGTTCAGCTTGGATATATATATCGGATATACTCATGAGCGTTGGGATGGATGCTGGTTTCGTGTAAGATGTGATAATCGGTGATTTTGTATTTATGTAGCACGACGTTCGTGAAAGTTATCTGCGAAAGTTACAAGAGAAATTGTACGTGTCGGCTGCCACGGTAATTTAAAATTCATTTTGCAAAGTTCTTTATGAATCAGACGTGAAATTTAAAGAAGTTTAGTTAATACGATAAAAACGTAATAACGTAATAACTCCGGGGTTTAAATAAACTCCAGGACTGAATTAAAGTTTCAGATGAAATAATGTAACAAGTTCTAAAGGTTTTCACGATTTTCTAATGCGTATTCGGGTTCCTAATTTTCCGCAAGAAACATCAATGTCCGTTTAGAATTCAAATTAACGCGGGGTTAGCAGGACGTGGCTTTACGCATTGGATCGAATACGAAGCGGAAACTGAACAATCTGCCCTTTCCTGCAGCCCTATTTTATCGCGACTTTTCATTGAAATTTACGCGCAGTGGAACCAATTTTTAAAGAAATCCGATTTCACCGAATTAATCTTTCAAGCTTGGCCGCAAAAGCTTTACATGAAAAATCATTCGACTCTCGGCGATATTTTATATTTTTATTATACTCCTGACGGTCACCCATGTTTTTACTTTCTCGTGGGAATAAATACGCTTGGTCTGGAATCTGTGCTCGCCGCCGGCACGTTTTCATTGCGCTTCTTTCTGATTTTCTTTGAGTCGCGTATTTATTCTCGCATTTTAAATCGACTCATCCTCCCATCCGCCTTCTTTTTATTTATCTTTCCCTTTCTCCGTGTTCAAGTAGATGAGGAAAACGCCGTAGGGCAATGATAAATAATTTCCACGGTTTCCCAGAGCAATTTCCTTTTTCTCCGTCTCGTAAACTACACGCCGCGAAAAAAACTTTGTAGAAAGGATATCTCTCCTCGCGTCCACTGACCCTTCCTTTAACCGGCCATTTATTACAGAATCAGCTTTTTTCCCCTCTTCATTTTTAATTATTTCTTTATGCATCTGTTTATGGGATAAAGTTTCTCAGATTACCTGCAAGGTAGTATTCAGGTGAAAGAAACGCATTGTTATGTTTGGTTGCGTGATAAGTTCAAAGCGGATTTTAAGAAATGTTTTAAAAACAATGTTGAATATCCACCATTTCACTCGATTACTTTTACGCCGCATAATAACACAAGGGCATAAAATACTTTCGCAAGATCTCTGTCGCGAGACTTTTCGTTTTTTCCAGTAATCTATTTCTTGATCTTATATCTCTTCAGGATATTCAATTTTCTACCGCTGAAAGAGTTTCACAAAAATAAAAATAAATGATAAAGAGCCAATGTTATAGCCAGCTTACTAAAAATTCACCGCGCAAACAGCCTGTGAAATATATACCTGCAACGAATGTCTCGTAGCTTCTACGTAGATCTTCGAATTCGTTCAAAATTTTAACCATATAATCACGATCATCGAGTTTCATTACAATGCCAATGGAGTTTCAAGATATCTCGCATAACGTAGCATATAACACTTTTGCAATTATTACTTGTACTTTAGTGAGCTATTCTGCGTAAGAATTTTTGTTCAACGCTTTGAATATCATTACCGCGAGATTTATAATACCGACACCATCTATCCACTGCATTATTTCTTTCTTCCTGTCGTGTTTATGCATCGGATATCGTTGCGGTGTTTTACAGGTGCTTTTATTTTTCGCAGTTCCTTCGACGATATCGCAGCACGTATCGTGGCCACCGTTACGGCAAAACGTCGACAAACAGTCTTAGTTGATCCCGCGCGTTAGCGAAGAACGATCGAATGCAGCTGCTCCCTTTTCTACCTTATCTTCCTTTCTTCGCTATCTTCGGCGAGGTAGAGAGGCGCGACACGAAGCTGTAAACCGGTCACGTCCTGACTGGAAATTATGTTCGAAAGCGAACGGATTGGTAACCAGGATGTCGGGTGAAATAAAAGCTGAACCTTCTTCGCGCCAACCAGCGTCGAGCTCATTTCGACCCGTGTTTCTTCCAGTCGTTTCTTCCCTCGTTTAACGAACACAGTCACAGGCTTATTCGATTTTGTGAACTCACGATTCGACAATTCGTTCCGTCGAAATTATTTCGTCGACAGCCTAGAATTTATAGAACAGAATACGCATTCAAAGAATCGAAGAGGAGAAACAGTGAGAGTTGCAAACTGAAAGTTTGCCGTACAGAACATCTCATCTTCCTGTGAAGGCTCTCCGCCTCAAGGTTCCCGGACCTGTCATACGCTTCTTCTCGTAAATATCACGACACTCGCGTTAACGCAAGTAAAGGCGCAAAAATTAGTTAAAATTATGCAGACGTTAGACTAGAAAGGCACCGCGTATTCGATATCACAATCGATTGATCAATTCACAATAATCTCATCAATCTGATATAACACAATTAATTCTCTTCTTCTCTTCGTATATATATATATATATATATATATATATATATATAACATATATATATATATATATATATATATATATATATATATATATATATATATATATATATATATATATATATATATATATATATATATATATATATATATATATATATATATATATATATATATATATATATATATATATATATATATATATATATATATATATATATATATATATATATATATATATATATATATATATATATATATATATATATATATATATATATATATATATATATATATATATATATATATATATATATATATATATATATATATATATATATATATATATATATATATATATATATATATATATATATATATATATATATATATATATATATATATATATATATATATATATATATATATATATGTCATGTCTTTCGATCACCGTTTTCATCAATTTCGACATTCGCATTGTTACCGTGCATCTTGTTATCTGGTTCCACGCATGCCATAGGTGATTTAATAGTACACACTCAGATTTTGAGTAGATTCACCTTCGATCTTTTCAATAGGATTTAAATTAAAAACCTGTCGAGACTCGACACGCAACCATTTTAATTTACGTACATTGGATCGTAACCTTGCGTGAATATAGAACTCTGATTAATTAATTAATCGTTTTATTGATATTTAAAATTGATTGGTCGTGTCTCGTGCGAAACCAGCAGATGTCCTGCCATGAACGGAAGTGTAGATAACGACATGTGGTCGCCATCCTCGTTCCGATTCTGTTGAAAGCGAGAATGAAAGATCATAGACACGTTCACTGCGAACGATGAAATAGAAGCTGAAGTCTTGGCGGGACACCTTTTGTGCGAGGAGTTGAACTAACAAGCTCGTGTTAGTGGAAAATTCTAGAGGCTTTGCCTCGTAACGTTTGATGAAAAGCTTGTTTGTATCCCTGGAGCACCACCCGTGACGGTCGAAACATATTTCATAATGGCTGAGGGAAATTCCGTTGCTCTTCGCGGCTGTCCAACTTCAATAACTAAGGCTGGCCCTCCATCAGGCTATTTATTTATTTATTTATTCATTTATTCATTCTTTGACGAACAGAGTCAACTCGACCAGCCCGCTAATACTAAAATATCGACTGCTTTTTGCCACTTTGGATACTTCACGTGTTCCATTATACATCTCTTTTTTTTTTTTTTTTTTTTTTTTTGAAACGAGCTTTCGATTCTTTCATCGGCGCTTTAATTTATCAACTTTATCAACTTTTTATCGACAAAAAACGAACTGGTTGTCGATGTTAGTTAGATCGGCGGTTCACAACGGCTGCTACGGACATTCAAGTCGTTTAATTTGTTTCGCTAATAATTGGCACGCATATGAACGAGTTTATCTGTTCCGACGTTACACCCGGGACTTTCTCGTTGATATTTTACCGGGGCGTAAAATGCAGCGCGTTAATAAACTGCATGCTACCGATTTAAACGGTTTTGTTTAACAGAGGAAAATAAATACGGTAAACACGACCCTATCGTGAACAACGTGTGTACCACATACCTGAAAGTCGTTATCCATTTGCCTGATTTTTGAGAATAAGAGAGGATATTCCGCTAACTATTTTATCATAGTACGGCATTCGCGTATGTTTGTTTCCTACGATTACAATATTACCGCGGAGCTCTGTAAATTTGTTCCGGAGGTAGATGCTGATGGAAATTACACCTGGTAGTATTTCGTCGAGCAACAGTACACAGCAAACACTATCAATGTGTTTAGGGTAGAATACCGAACCCGTACTCTATTATCGATGACAATCGAACAAAGTAGGTTACAACAATCCATGACGCTTATTGACTTCTCTAAACGTGATCTGCTTTCGAGATAGTCTGTTCGAATGGAATTCTTCCCTCTCGGCGCGATCTTTGTTCTGTTCTCCTTTATTTCTGTAATTTTCTATGCTGTACAAAAGATTCCCACTATTATACTACCGAGTAGAAACTAGGACATAAATTAAAGCATACAACCGCTGATATATCTCTTTATCCTGGATCGTATGGACTTAGTAAAATGAATTAAAATATTCCGTTTCTAATCTTTCAATAAACCTAAGTGCTTCTCATATTAAATTCCTGACAATGTTTCTTAGATCGTTATCGAGGAAAGCACGAGAAAATATGAGAAATTAATTTTTCTTTTTTTTGGTTCTTTTATGTTGATGTCATTCGATGGCATATGATAAGTAGCAAATAAATGGAACAATTTGTTAGATTTAAGGACATTACACTTAGCTTCTGGTCTTACTTTTAGTTTTTCCTTCTATAGCAGAACGAGACGTCCAACTAATTTATCAAGAGAAACAGGTAGGAATTTTTTGAACGAGTTTTGTCAAATTTGCCGAGCTGTTAAGGGATTAATGCTCGAGTCCTGTAAACTCCAGGTTTCCTGTGAGTTTCTACCCGTAGTAATCTTTCTCCTTTCGCGAACACGAAACTTCCTCCTACTTCGCCAAAATGTATAACGCAGAAGTTGGTAACGGGTTCTCGAGGACGGCACTTTTAAATTAACTCGCATTTGGGTCACTGAATGGCGCAATACACAGCAACAAAGAAAGTGGACGAAGTATCGTGTATGCAGATATCAGATATGCAGCCTGGATAGGTTAGAAGCACGAAATCTGCCTTCGCTAATTAGAGAACGATCGGCCCAGTTCCATAGCGAATTTCAAGGGAAAAGGAGAACGCTTTGGCTGCTGCTCTGTCCGACGAATCGACTTTGATACGACCAACAAACGAAGGCCATCATGCATTAAACATCCGATCTGATCGAAGGGATTTAATAATGCAGAATCGCCGGGAAAATCGATTATATGAATCTTTGCGATCGTAACCAGTGACCGAATCGACGTTTTGAATGTTTAATGGCTACGATGCCTGAGCATGTGATAATATATTTATATTTAACGCTTGATCTGTTCTTTGGGATATTCTCCACCGAATTGTATTCTTCTATCGTTCGACAATCCCTAGAAATTTCCTAGAAATTGTAGGAAAATACGGAGAATTCTTGTATATATCCTTCGCTTCTCGTTTAAATTGTACGCTAAATATTTCCTTGAAACATTAATCCTGTTACGTTCGTTCCATAAGTTGTGGCTTATACCGTACTTTCTTTAATATTGAAAAATGGTTGAAAGAGTAAGAGAAGTAAGAAAAGTATCTCGAGTCGCGTAAAATATGAAAGAATCGCTATTGATACGCGTAATTCATTTTACATCGGACGTTTCGCAGATACGTTAAAATTCATCTCGTTTGCATAAATAAGAGCAGGATCGCGATATAAAAGTTGAAGGGCCGCTGCGGGGTTGAAAACCTTTTTCCCGGCTGAAGCTAAAACAAGATTGAAACATAAAGAACTAAAAAAACACGGCGGTAAGGTAAAGCCGTTAACCAGCGAAGGTGAATCAACTCGTCGGTCAGTTCGTAATTTTTTAAACGGAATTGTCTCCCTGCGTAATACGCGCGCATTTCCTCGTAGTTGCCGGTAGTCTGCGGACAATATGGAGGCGCAAGAAACGAGGTAGGGAGAACGAGAAGCGATAAAGGAGAAAAAAAATAAGGTCAGAAGAAAAGAAAGAAGTGGATGGATTTAAGCCTTCGTGTTACTGTTTCTCGTGTGACAAGGGGCGAAATAAGAGGATACGGCTAGCCGTTACCAGGGGCGAGCAGAGAAAGATAGAGCCTAAATCTGGGCGTCTGACACTGGAAGTCTTTCAGAAAGGGCCGTCAATATTTCAGAAAGTTTTTCAGCCGACAGACCGTGTTCCGGGTTCGCGCGTCGACAAACGCTTAGACTCGCTTAGACCCGCTTATACTTGCCCAACGTTTTATCGACGACCATGAAGACACAGGCTGTCCCTTTCGTGTTTTTCTCCTGCTTGAGAAATGGCGCCATTAGAATGTCCACGACACTTGCGTCCCCACGGTATTATCCCGTTATTATGCGATTCCCGCGTTGTTGCGCAATAACTCGGATGTAGGGTGCAGAATGTAGGGTGTTTCTCGAGTTTCTAGGGTGACGAGAATGGGTCAACGATCGATACGTTGATTATGATACGTTGATTTAGGAAAAAGTTTGCAGATATAGTTACAGTTTATAGAAAAGCAGCATTTATTGGAACGAAATTGTAGTTAGCGCTCTATTAAATGAAATTCTGTAAATCCAATCTATCTGAATGTGAAATCCTGTTTATTTCCCAATAGGTTCAGATAAATGGAGTTGCACTGTATTTAGTTCACAATCCTTTGGCTTTTACGAAATGCTTTAATTCATTTTGGCATACTTTGTGCCCGATTTTGGTAATAATTAAATCAATACAAAAGTCAATATTGGCTAAGCTTTATACGAATTTTCTACATTCCGTTTTAAAACGTTCCGTTCCGTTTTGTACTTCGAAACAAATTGGAAACTCAATGAAATTAAACTCGGCGATAAAATCTCCAGTAAAGAAACATTCAGCAGTTTGAAAAATTCTGCAGATTTGCTTCAACTCCACAGAACGTGGCTATTGTTGCGTATTTTCTACTTCTAAACGTTGCGAATATTGGTCAGTTACGCTCTTCGTTGCGATTGGACAAATTTATAATTCACAATGTATACTCTGTTTTATCCGCGGAAGGGGGGGTAGAAAAATCGTTTCCAAATCAATTTCCAATTCACTTGGAAAAAATGTTTCAGATTTATTAAAGAGAGGAAGATAGAAGAATAAGTTTGTTAATCATAAGTGCGCCGACAAAACTGGCGCGTTTAAGCGTTACATCGATTCTCTTCATCCCAAATATCGGTTAGCTTCGACATCTATTTCTATAATACGATATCTCTGCGATACTATAATAACTTGTACTTACTAAAATGAAGCGAATATCGCTACTGGTCTGATTTATCGGTATTCTACGCGATATTTCACGAACTCAAAATATCAACCTAGAAACAATAATATCAAAATTATCATACATTTTCATTGACACGTATTTCCAGCGGAGCAACTTGTTCTATTCGTAGTTAATATAATTTCAAGGAAGTCCCTAAAAAGTTTAATTAAAGCGACCGGGACGAACAGGTTGGATCTGCATCCCGTTCGTAAAATATACCGGCTATCACTTCTATCTGCACATGTTCGCCACGAAGGCGGCGTGGCGCGTTCTTTATTCGTCTGAGCTCCACTTGGGATTCCTTGAGTGGAACGTTGGAACTTTCCTCTGGAATCTTATCCTCTGTTTGCTGGTAGGCCGAACGAAGATGTTCATGTCCCCTGTGCACAGAGAATTCTCATTACGAGGCGACTTTGCATTTAAATGAAAAAGTAGTTTTCGAGTGGGTGCATCCCCTTCTGCCGATAGAACGTATCTTGATCTCCGGTGCTCGAAGCACTTTAATTAAAATTACGAATTCCGTCGGTGAGTTTTCACGCTGTTTCTTCTAGATATTCCGCGCGTTCGACTCGGTTTATCGTTTCATTGAGTTCCTCCCGTCTAGAGCCCATTTTTCTCCGGCAAATTGAAAGAGAAGAAACTCCGCCGCGAGACTTCTTGTTCTAGAGAGGAATATCGTAAGGTAGCTTTACTGCAAATTGCACTGTAGACTTGTATAGGAAAACCTATAATTCTTTCTAGGTCGGAATGTACATGCCCGTTCATAAGTACGAGGATATTTGGAGAAATGTAGGTAAACCTGATAAATTATTATGAAGTTATTGAAACGTCGAAGAATTATTATCGCTTTGCAAATGTATATGGACATGGGAAGCTATCGTGAACTTATCGCAAACCTGACAAATCATTTAAACTTATTAACTTATTAAAACGTTTAATGTTATATATATATTACAGTAATCTCATCAATTTGATATAATTAAATTCTTTTTTTTTTGTCTATATCTATCAAGTTTCTCGATTACTATTTTAATCAATTTTGACACTTGTATTATTGTTGCATTTGCTGTTATTCGGTTCAGCGTATGCTATACGATTTTCAACAGACTTCTTGAAGTTTCCTATCTGATTCACTTGACATTTTCTTATCAGACTTTAGCTTAGAAAACTGTGCAAGCCAACGCGTAATTATTGTTGCAACCTCTGCAAATATTATGCGTGTTATACAAAATGTATCGAATACTTTTATCAGCTTACGCATATTAAGCGATGGTCTTACACGAATACGAAATTCAGATCAGTCAGTTTCCTTAACATTTTAGATTGAATATCACGTGTGATATGAAAGGAGCAGGTGTTTTAGTACTTATCACCCAGGGTATATACTAGATGCGTGCAGTATAGTAAAACCGTAACAACGGCAACGTAAAATATTTTAGAGATCCTTAGAGAGGCGAATCTCGTTGACCAAAAACGTCGTTAAAGGGAACGGTCATGATTCTTATCCGGTAGCCGACATATAGGTCACGGTACTTAATTTACATAGTTTGGTATTCTGGCGAGTTCCGTGCGAACTTTGTTCGGATTTATGACGGTAATGAGATTTACATATTAAATTATCTGCGCGAGATAGTCATGCCCAGCAGTTCTCATACGTACAATAAGTTTCCACGCACCTAATTAAAAGCCAGTTCCATCTCTCTTCATATTTGTTAAGCATACGCGTCACGTTGTTAAGCATCGAAGCGGGACGATAACCTACTGTCTATATATTATCATTATATATACGTAATATGTTCATAAGTATATATATATATATATATATATATATATATATATATATATACAACTATATGTATATGTATGCAATGGCTGTATGCAATGCAATGAAAGTATTTGGA
Source organism: Bombus impatiens (assembly GCF_000188095.3). Lineage (NCBI taxonomy): Eukaryota > Metazoa > Arthropoda > Insecta > Hymenoptera > Apidae > Bombus > Bombus impatiens. The sequence continues at coordinate 1,097,121 of NT_176871.1, read as the reverse complement.
TATTTCTCCAGAAATCTTCTATTTATATATCGTAGAAAACATTTTGAAATTTCGTTAACATTAACGAGACTCGACTATCGTAATTATGTTGATAGAATTTGGAACGTACCTGAAGATGTACGTAGAAGTTACAAGGTATTTATTGGAAGCAGAAACTTCACAGAGATCACCAAAGTATTTGAACAGTCAAGTCCTTACTATATTAATTAGCCAAGATATTTAATGAGACCATTGTTAGCACTAATGAGCATGTCTACGACTACTACGCTGCATATCTGTTTTTTATTATTTACATGTCTGCGATAAATGCCATGTAATTTCTATATACATTTCCGGATTGGTTCCAAATCTTACCATTGTGCTCACACGATACTCGTAGCTCATTAACATTGACAAAATTTCAATTTCAAGCTTTGTATAATGTACATAATATAATAATAAAAAAAATTGCGTGGTAAGTGTCCGAATAACTACCGTTGTGAATTTGTAGCAACAGATCTTGAAGCATAGAAATTAACGATGAATTAGTAATTGGAAGCAACGCTCGTCAGATGATTATACAGAATAAAATCATTGCATAAAATCATTCACCTGTAATTTTATAATTAAGATAGATTTTTTATCAAAAATAAAAGAACATCCGGATACTTTCCAAGTACCAGCGAGAACCTCGCTAATATGCTTCACGATGATGAAAAAAATGCCTACAACTAATCGAATTTCCATCGCTACGTTTATTAATTTGGGGAAGATTCTGACACGCGATCAACTAATGGCCATACCTTTGGCAGTGTTCGAGTTTAAAGCCTCGCAAACTTGGCTACACAGATCGCCCCTATTCCCTTCAGCCTCGGGTTCACTGAGCCTGACATTCTATCAGTTTCTATAGAAATCGAAGTAGCAGTTCGGGCACCGCTAAGTCCTTGCGTACATTCTCAATAAGACTGACAGGACTTACGTCTATCCTGTCCGTCTTTTGTGGAGATCAGCTTTTGATTTATATGTCCTGATATTTTGCCAAGTTCCAACTACGTCGAAAGGAGTTGCCAGATCTGTGAGAGTACAGCATACTCATGCAGAAAAAGTGGTTATGTGTGGTAAGTAAATTTGGTTTATTGGATATTACATGTAACTAACGAATAACTGCAAATACAGCGATTATACAATTCTTCGATCGTTGCGTTAGAAACTCGAACAACTTATATTGACAGTTTGCACTGACCATTTGATTCTCGCTATTCGACGATTCAATCAGAATCTGCTGCGTTTCTCTGATCGTATTTCTTTAACGTTAAAAAATATCTCAAGTGCGAACTTTGGTATATTTACATGATTTCTCGTTTCAATTTCACGTTTGACATTTTCCTAAAACAATACTACCAAGTCCTTTTTCTTTGCTGAAATGAGAGCAAGATTGGAACATAAAAATTGGAGAACTGCAGTAAACTTGGCGTGCACGATATATTCTTGTCACGCGCAGCCAAGTTTCCACGTACATTCTCCGTGTCGATAAATTACTCAGTTCGCTGTATCACCTCACACGAATCTTTACGCAAATTCAGGGTCATTCGTGCGACCAAGTATGCTAATTTACGCGATTATCAATACAAGACCTTCGGTTTTCTCCATCTCCAGATATTATGCAAATTGCCGTGTCATCAAAGAGTACGAAGTTCGAAACGTGTTTGCGAGTTGCATCGTAGATGACCTAAAGGGCTCGGGCCTAATCTCTGTGTTCGTTACATGGTTTCGATTATTGTTGAATCCCTTCGCTGGTGATTTTCACATTTGCCATGCGTATCAATAGATCGTAATTCGTCAAGTAAAAATAAGTAGAATTCTACTGCGACGTGTTCTTGAAGTTTAATTTCGTTCGCTCGATAAATTATATCGAAACATTTGATAAACCTGCTGAATAATATATTAAGTAAATATTAAATTTTAATCTAAGATAAGATAAGTCCACTACAGAACGTTCTTTAAGGCTTGTTTTATTGCTTAGATAAGGGGGTGCATGTAAAGTTGTCGGATATTTTCCCAAGATCCTTTTTGCCCACAGTTCCATATTCCAACAAATTTGCTGAAAAGATCTTCCTCTCCCGTTTATATCGCTATGAAACTGCGGACTTTTATATAATTTCACATCTTCACTGGCATAACTAAAAAAATGCAACCTACGTAAAGATTTGTTTCGCCCATTAGAGAAAATAACAGCTATAACCAGGGCATGCACCCTTATTTTTTCACGAAACTTATTTCTTATCAGGTCTACATTTCATTTTTACAGTATCAGATTTTCGTAGTCACGTGGAAGCACTACTAAACGATAGGAAAAACGTACTTGGGTCTAATTAATTCGTATGCAAATGCTATGGTAAATACAACAGTGTTACACTTTTTGTAATCACTGTACTTCACTTGCAATATTTTTCCTCTTTTCACGCATTCTATATATTTTGTACACTTTTGCACGTTTAAATTTCCCATTAATGTATAAAAGAAATACATAAGTCTAGTACATTGTACACTTCGATGATTCAGTTGTAGTTTGGGGGATGCTTAGTACGTAGACATCGGATACCGTGGGCAGAGGTATTCTTGGAGAATCCAGGATACCATAAAGAGGCACGACCTACATGGTAAAGCACATTTCCAACGACATCAAGGCGTGGTGAAGGCGCGTTTGTCGACACTGGATATCTTCTCCTGTAACCGGCAATTAAGTCTAATTTCCGTGAGACCGACCCAGAGGGCCCTTCTACGGCTAGCTCACGACACCGTGACTGGATTGCACCGTTTCGGACTCCTTCTCCTCGTCCTTTCTTCCTGCTCGCCTCTTATCTCTCTGCCTTTCGTCTCCCTCTCTCTCTCTCTACTCTCCTGGGGCGTGGAACTGGAGAGTGTAACTTCTCACAATTACCATGATACACTCAGAGCTCGGTAATTCGATCAGAACTACGGGACAAGTTGCGCGCCACCACGGACCAGAAACTAGAGACTGTACCTGTGCAGTCGGCCCGGTCGAACTACTGATCTTTCCTACTCGGCAAGACGTAAAGAGATTTCTTGCTGTTTGCCAGCCGTCTCAGTGAAATTGTAGAGGGGAGCGGTTGCTGATGGTCTTGGAGTCTCGAGATTGCTTGTAGAATCGTAGCGTAACGAACAGGAAACAGGCGTCGTGGAAGAAAACAACGACATACATAGATCGAGCTACTGTTTCCAACTTTTAATGCAATTTTCATGTTGTCAATTTTTGTATGCCGTCTACCGAGATACAGCGAGATTGTGAGATTCGGTAGAAGTTAAGGTAATTGTATCGTGAGTATCAGAACGCTAGGACTACTAGTAGTATCGTAGCGTAACGAACACGGAACAGGCCTTGATGAAGTGTCGTGGATAGAGAACGACGAAGATTACTTAGACCCAATTGCCATTTTTCGATTTTCACTGCAATTTCCACGCTATCAAAATTTTCTGACAGTGATCGTACGAGCATGAACCCGTAAAACATATTAATCGAACATTACAAGGGAACGGAAGGAAGAAAACACGACTAGATGACGACGAGTATCAGAGCGACGATTTCGAACAGAGTAATCGAGTTCCTTCGAGGTTGAAAATTTAATAAGCTCAGTCATGGCCAGAATTTGATTTTTGAATAAATATTGGGCTAACGCAACGTTAGAAACTAAAGAATTAACCATCGTTGACGAACAGTTGGCGTGGAATCGTCATGAAGATGGCACGCTTACTACTCCCCTCGTCGTGATTTATAAATGAACGCCCACTGTGCTTATAACGTATTAAAAGAGACGTCGGGAGTTTCATCCCTGTCGATCAATTTCTGTGGTCCATACTCCCTGTGGTTAACGGAACCACCGCACCAGGGTAGATTATGAGCTGTCGCGTGCCATTAGACCGACCCTAGCGGGGATATGACACGAACATTTTCGAACACCCTCCATCGGCGACATTTGTCAGTTACAGCGCTCTCGGGGCACCGATCGTTCAGGCTTCTTATCGACTTTAGTAACACGTACTTGGTTTCTCTCGTTGCAGACAGCTTGATCCGATTTGCCTATCGATTTTCCAATTACGCCAGCTCTTCCCTATCAACGCAGTCTGTGCCCTCTTCCTTCGTCTTTTCAACAGTCTTCGTGTGCAATATTGTAAATTGGAAAACTCATGGACCAAACACCACCCTCGTGTTTGGTTTCGTGCAACACGCTTTTGTGTTTGTGCCGGTTATGAGATTGGCCCGAATTGCCTTCGATTTTCTATTTCTTCATCTTCGACGGTACGATCGCTCGGAGCGACCAATTTTCGAGATTCGATTCGTCGAGAGAGGGTGGAACCAAGCGGCTCAAGGTAAGGAATGAACAACAAAGGTTAAGACCTCGGTGGCTGGACCACGGGTCAGAAAGACAACAGGATGGATCCGTTATCTGCTTTTCTTTGGGAAACTCGCTTTACCAGAGAAATGCATTGACGAAAAGAAGCGGTGCAGGAGGATCAATCTCGGGTCGTAAATACGCTGGAAAAGGGTCGACGCGGATGAAGATGGAATTTTCCAAAACTCTAGGATCTGTGAATCTCGTTACTTAAGCTGATCTTAACGAAAGCCTGATATCCTTGGCTAGTCGTTTAAATATAATGATTTGATATACCGTCTAGCGTGGAATACTAGCTGAATAGTATTGGAGAATATACGGGGTGATCCACGAAATGCTCGTCATAAGACTTTAAGTTTGTTTTCATAGATCAACTTGTTAACCAGGCAAGTCGAGTTAAGACGTTATTTACCTTCCTAACTTTATGGCTACGACAATCCCTTTAGTTATAGGTCTTCTACCTTTTGGCTCGTGAATTTATTTATCTTTAGTTCTACGATTATTAGAAAATTAGAAATTGTCAGGAAATGACCCGGCCAAGTTAAAAAGCAACGTTTCAAACAAGAGTTCGATGATCTCGAATAAGTGGACTACGAATGTTTATACGTAGGAATTTCAAACACGCAAAGATCTCCAAACTATTTGAAATATCACGATGACCAATTCGTAGTCTACCCGGTATACGAGCCGTAAATATCGCGGGTGGAAAGTAGATATTAAAGTAGGGTTGCTTCTAAGGCCGCAACGTTTCAGCCTAATGGTTTTAGTTTGGCGTGATTTGTGGATCATTTCCGGCAAATCGAGAACTTTCGTTTCTGGCTAGTCATCGATGAAACTGCCGGTTGATAGACGATCGCGTCAATGTTTTCTCCCCTCGTATGTTTAAACATTTCCTTTAAAGAAAGTTTTAGGTTATTAAATCGATCTCGGGCTGCTCGGTTCGAGGATAAGGAAGTTGGCCGGAACTCCTTGCAGGCGGCAGACGGTGCTCGTTCGATGAAAGGTATAAGAAGCTTTAGCCGAAGAGAAATTTCCGGCTTCGAACAACCGGAAACTTGGACGGACTTGATAAATTTGAAGGGGTCGCGGGCACGCAGCCCTCGTTACCGAAATTCCTCTTCGTCCAGGGTTAATGAGGAAGGTCAAAGATGGCTTTCATTTCCTCCGTGAAGCGAGATGTCGCTCGTTAATGCGCCAAGGCGAAACTTGTAAGCATATCTTCCCAGCACGACGTTATTGTCTCCTAAAAGGAACGATCAGTCAGCCTCCGAGCTATTCCTCGTTCGGAACTTTCTTTTCTCTTCTTTTTCTTTATTCACGGCCGCTCTCTCGCATTTGCTTACATTTTTCGTCCCCGAGATACGGCTGGCTTCTCGGCGTTGAACAAAAGTTTCGTCGACACCCTCGAGACGACTGCACGACTTTTCGGCTCTCGGGCAAAGAATGGGACACGGAGTTGGAGTGAACTTCGATTCCATTACTGTGACAAGTTTTGTGTCGCGTGTACAGAGCCCTTTGTACCGAGAATGTAAATATACCGAGCAAAAGTGTAAACAAATAGGCGAGCCGTGTAAACAAGCGAATAACAAACAAATGAGGAATGTAAACAATGACGGCGAACTTGTACAGTATCGTAGATAAATAATAGCACATATTATTAAAGGTTAAGTTCATACGAAATATAGTGATAATTAATTTGGATGATTGGATGGAGCAGAATTTTATATCCCTGTAAAAATATCATAAATATATTTATAAAGAAGATTTGTATAGTTTCTTGATCAAAATGCCAGTCGAAAATTAACTTGTATGAAGCGAGAGATTCTGAGAACTTGAATTATAAAATCGGTGGAACAAAGACAAATGTAAACAAGCAAAGGAAGAATGTGAACAGAAATGTTGCACATGTATTTGCAACGAGGATAATCAGGTGCGTTATCGTTCGTCTTAAGATAACCAGCACAAGGCAGCCCGTTTCGCAAATGAAAACGTTCCAGTCTACGACTCGAATTGCAAGCTCTAGGACGGTGATTATTCCCGCTTCATCTGATAAATGTTACTGCCATACTTGTTCCCCCAATGTGTTGTGTATAATCCAGTTTAATCTGGGATTAGACGCATAAGCTATGGCTTAATCCAATGCACCGAGAACGTGTTGGTCATTTGCATACGCAGCCTCGTATTTGGCTTAACAATTCGCGAAGATGTTTGCCGGACTCTCAGTTAACCATCCAATTCTCCTACGCGTCTCTTTAAGCGACGTCGTCAAGTTAATTATCAAGCCGAAAGATGAAAAACGTACGATCTAAACGATCGATGTAGCTGCTAAATACGTAGCCGCACGAACAGGACACGAGGATCACTTTATGGTCGATGTAAGATCCATTTAACTTGCCTGAAAGCGTTATCGCAGTAACTCTGCAGGAACATTGTAACGGTTAACGAGGGAGACCAAAGCTTATGAACTGGATCATATAATTCGTAGTAGATTTACTCGTGAAACAGGAATATACATATTTGTTCGTTTTTCATAGCTTTGTTAGATCATATTATAATTTAGGAAATTTCCTTACTTTGATAAATATTTTTGCGCCTGCTAATGCGTTGTTGCGTATCGCGTTAAATCTGACAATTTACTTTTTTTACGTATAGTTTCAGTTCTCGTAACTTTCTTCAGTCGGAATTCCAATTCGATATTGGTGCAGTTTTTGAGGAATAAATCGTCCTTTAAACGTATCCATTATGTAAAATTATTAAGCTCGAATTTCATGGTCAAAAAAATATCTTCTTTCCTGTCATGGATAATCCTCGAATAATTGTGATTCGTGTAAATTTTCTGGATATTGTATTTATTTTATATTTATTTACTACGAAGAAATAATAACAAATAATAATAATAATAAATAAGATTATAAAATTAGTAAATTGATAAATATACTTTGATGATTCTATGTATAGTTGATAAGGGAAAATGCTTCTTAATTCTAGCGGGCAAATGATCGTACATTTTTTCGCTGCGGCTAGGTTTTCAATTCTTACAGAATGTAGTGTTATAATATTCAATTTACGGTACGAAAATAAACAAATGAATTGTTTTACATTCAATAAAGTATGAACACTTGAAAATTGAACTTTCCATATGTTTGCACACGATGCTTTTATAAATTAATTTTGTACAACTGCGAAACACGCGTGCCGTAAAAATTGAAGTTCCATCGAACGATCTTGGCGAGAAACGCGTTAATTTAACGCAGAATGTGAAACATTCAGAGCATTTCAGGCGGTAGATGATGAAAAAATACAAAATAGATGAAGAGTAATGGTTGCGCGTTACAGACGGAAGCGTAACGAAGATAAAATCCTTACAAAGCATTGCTCCTTCGTACATTCCGAGCAAATATAAAATGATAGCAACAGCCACCGCGCGTCCTTGATAATTCCTCCAGCAACGTGCTTTGCTCCAGGGACAATTTTATATTTCGATAGCTATTAAAGCGTGACGCAAGATAATGAACACGTGGGTGATAAAGTCGTCGGTGATTACGAACGATGAATCGCCTCCAGAGACTCGGAAGAAGGATATCAAGAATTAAGGGACAGAAGCTTTCCAAAGACCAAGAATAACAACTAGATTGCTTGGGGACCAGCTATGGCAGTTAACGCTTCGAACGAAACACTGAAATTATTTTTAATGTGCGGAGGAAGCTAAAAGTGTCTGTCCGGTCGAAAAATGTCCTATTCCCCTTAATACATCCGTTGCGTAAGATTTAGATCCACAGCCTTGTTCATGAATAACAGGGATGTTTCTAAGATGTTTGTAAGAGAAACTTGATAAAACGTGACGAAATTATAAAATTAAGTTTTGAAGGATTTTATTAGGACTGGTTTGGTATCTTGGATTTTAAAGTAGAACGTCGTAATAAAAATTATACAAATTATTCAAATTATTCAGGAGACAATTAATTGATTAATGCACTTAATATGAAGATTTAGATAATAGTTATTTTTGTTATTTTATGTTCATTATGAAGGCATCCAATGAATACAATTTTGATGATACAATTTGTTTCATAAACGAAAATGTTATAGATGCAGAACCTTAAGTACTCGCTTTTGTACAGGTTTCCCATAATTGTTTCATTAACAATGAAATATTACGTACTTAATAATTACGTGTGTAACAATCAGATACTTCATAGCAGACGTGTAACTGTTTTAATATTTATGAACACTGGTGTACTTTTGGATTGTGCTAGCGGTACCGACTTGAATCTAGGACATGAACCAGAAAGCTCGAAATTGCGATAAAATATTTCACAGTAATTCGTATGAAACACACATTTTAAGTTTTACGATATAAAAGCATCTAGCGTACGAGAATTATTCGTTAGCGTTCAACGTCGTAGCTAATGAAAATCAGAATCGCGGTGAACGTGTTAAGAAACAAGACGACGAATCGTTCAGAAACTCGACCCAAACGCGTTTTCTTCCAGCATAGCGGATTTTCAGTCGAACGTCGATATTTGTGGCGTCCATTCAACGTTCGCCAAAAGTTCTTTCATGAATCTCGAATTTTATTCTGTGTACTTTGTAACGATAGAGTGTTCCAAGATATCCATTCGATGGGAATCGCAATTTGCCATTAAACTGGATATATTCCATGAAAATATCGTTCCTACGTCAGCTGTTGAGTGTCTGAATGTTTCAATACTCTTGGTTGAGAGATAGAAGGAGCGTGATGTCTTTCTGGGTCAGCTGGATGGGATGGTTTAAAAATCAGCGGAACTATTTCACGGCTGGCGGGGCCATTAGGTTGATAAACGTTTAATGAAGTTTTAGAGGTGATAGCCCAAGATTCGCGATGGAATTTTTAGTGGAAGCACTCGGTCCGTGGGAAGAACGTGACTTTCGCCCGTAGCGATTTATCTCGACGGTGAATTGTTATGAATACGCGCATGGAAACACCAGTCGTTCCCATCTTTTAAATTTACATCGTATTTCGTTGCCACATCTCTATGCATAATTTAACTGTTTCAACCGTGATTCGAGTTTCGCGGACCGATTGTGTAAATCGTTCTACGTAATTGTGCTGAATATCGACTTTATTCCTCCTTCTTTTATCAATGTTCGTATTTGCGAATACTTCAATACACCTATTTCGATCTGTTTGATAGAAATGGAAAAATGAAGAATTTTTTTAACGATGAAACCAGGATGAGACAAGAGATATCCAATTGAGTCTTGCTTTCGATTTCTCAATATTAGTAATAACGATTTTTAAACAATCTTTCCTCTTGTTATTCGTTAACGAAGTAAGTGAACATTTCGCTGGAAATCTGGCTGCACGATACGTGCTTTACATCCGTGTAATCACTCATAATTGATAACGATCCTCAAAGAATCCTTCTTCTCTTTATACATCGACGAAATGAATAAAAACCGATTTCTTTGGCAATCTCATTTCATACGTGTTTTACATCCACGTGATCACGCGTACAATCACCAATGATTCTCTATATATTCTCGCCATTCGTCAGGATCCTGGAACACACCTGGGGAAACATCTTCGTACACATTCTCGTATTTAAGCTCGCCTCATATATTATTACGAGAGAAAATCCACGAAACCAGGCTTAATCTTACTCAGAAGAATACGAAACTCGTCGTTACATTTCCAATAGCAACAAATTTCTCGTTTTACACTTGCCAGTTTATATAGTCCTTGACGATATCTATTCGCCCGAACCATCTTTACGTTCGGTCACACATTTTCACAGAAGTCTCGTTGAACGTGTGAAAGTGCGGCACTTTCGGGATCGGTCTTCAGACGATGTTTCCCGATAAAGTTGCTTCGCAAATTTTACCGCTTCCCAAGTTTCCGCGAAGATAGCCCCGCTTATATAGAGACAATATAGAGGCGGTAAAATTGAAGACCTCTCTATACGTGGTAGCATCCACGTCGATAAGCTGAAGTAGCCGCGGGCTGAGTTCCGTAAGCCGATCAAACTGGAGTGAGTTTATATCGACGGCGAAGTGTTCGGGTTACTCGGGCTATCTTCCTTCAATCTCACTCTGATAACTTGTTAGCGGTGTTAACTGCTTCGTAAAATTGCTATGGGAAAGTACTTGCAGGCTACCGAAGCCCCGAAGATGTTAATGTCTACCGGTGTGTTGTCTCTTCTAACACGATCTAATCGATATCGGCCATCGATCTGTTTGCCCTCGAAATCTAGTTGTTATTCGCGATTCGTTTGGTCTTTCCGAACGTGCATCCCCTTTGCATGTATGTAGTTTCTCTTTAGATAAGAATATAAAATCTGTATAGGACCGTATATACACATGTACTTAACGCGTTCGTGAAATATACTTTGTGCTCATACGTTTGGAAGAGCGATACGTGTACCTTATCAAGTGAAACTGTTCGAAGCTCGTGAGAAAAGCGAAAAGGAAAGGAAACAATTTTCATGTTGTTCGTGTAAATACGAATAAAAATTAAAATCAAGATAGCAGAAATAATTTCGTAATTATTTGATGGTTTCAAGTAAATTTTACAATTAATTAAAAGTACTTGTTATAAGAATGATAAATAATTATATAGTGTATGTGTGTTTGTGTGTGTGGGAGAGGGGATACGCATGAAAATTGGCAGAAACTCATCGAGTGACTCGATAGAATTCAAAAGTTGCCGCTATTATTCATGATTAGTCTGGATTTATTAAACGTGGCTCTTTGTACATAACTTTTTTCATTATATCAGTAGTAAAAATATTAAAATATAAATTTTTGTTTGTTACAGGTACAGTGCAGTTATCACGATATTTTACAACTGTGAGTCACCAAACAATACAATGTATGTTGTATAACTTTCCAAGCAACTAATTTCTAGTTTCAAAGGATTGTAAGGAAAATCACTAAATATAAAAGTCAATCCGATGATTTAGCCGCTATACGTTGGACGTATTTTTACGAAATCAAATGAAAAAAGAAAGCAACGTTTACAAAGTATTACTCGATCTCTTGCAACAGTAAAATTTGTTTCGCCAGCCCCGTAGCTTTTTAGAGAAATTTTATTATTTCAGTAGAAAGGACGGTAATATTTTTTTTATTTTCGTTCGAAGAGTTTTGTTGGAACAATGCACGACCATTGTCCGGGCGTTATCGTTAATTTACGAGCTCTGGAATCGAATTCTGTCGTTCGCATGGTTTTCGATGTTGTTACACGCCCGATCCTATGGAATATTTACGATACTCGTAGATGTTGTGCGAAACGAGTTTTGAAATTTTTGTGGCCTGCACCAGACAAAATCGAAACCTTCCACGGCTTGGAAAATCCGGAAAATTCTAGCTAAAACACGGTCAATTTGGCGCGAGGCAAGTTGTGCGTCCAAAAACTCAGCTGCTACTCGAAAAAGTAATGAGTTCGTTCCCTAACGAGCTCGTATCATACACGGTGGAATGGAATATCAGTTGGCCACGTCGCATCGACGCGACAGCACACGTTAACTCTTTCACTGTGTAGCGAGACAAATTTTCTTAAAACTATTGTTTTATGTGTCCTCATTTATCTATGTTTACCGTGTCGATTTCATAGTAGATCGTATAATCGTTCTTAAAACAGCTAATACATAATTGTTCGACATGGCAATTATAAGTTTCAATAGTTTATGTTTGTCGATCGTACGATGTACGGATTTAACAGTGAAAGGGTTAATGCATTCACCGTCACTGAGCTTTCTGTTTACGCCACGCCTACACCAACACGCGATAAATGTTCTAAAGTATACCACGTAATTACTTACACATTGCCGAGATCGTTATTATTTTTTAATGATACTGAGGAAGCGTAACAAGCAAGTTGCATCGGTAGACGGTGTAACACTTTTATTTGTGAAAATTAAGAAAATATTATTAACATCGGCGTATCGCGATAAGCCGTATTAAATTATGGAAAGTAAGTGATAAATTACGCAATGTCCACGGAACGTGGTTATCTCTTTTGCAGGAGTTTTGCAAATTCTCCACCAAACTCTTGCACACACTCTTCGTAACGTCTTTTGCATAGTCGTCTGGTTTATCGCGCGTTCTTATTTTTTTTTTTGCTTTGTATTTCGTGACGCTTGTAAAAAGTGGCGACATAAGAGGCGCGGGTGCAAGCTCTATGAAAATACGCTCGCCGATGAATGTGTTAACGCGCGCGCGACTTTATACGACCGCGATACGCGACTGATAATGAATGAAAAAATTATGTAACGCGCTCGCGAGGCAATATGGTGTTGTGGGAGGGAAGAAACGATGTGTAGATTACCGAAGAATGTCTTTTTGCCTAGCCAAGATAAATGAACTGTCTCCTTTCTACGGGGCAAAGTCACGAATCTATGAAAAATGATGCCTCTTGCCGGCTGCCTTAAATGAATTAGGTTCGTACGTGGAGAATCCACGCGTGTACGCGGACGATGAATTGCGAAAATCGCCATCAAACATCCCCACGTAATTTGTAACGTTACGAACTCTACGATGCGACGTCCAGTGGCGATTAATTGATCGGATTTGCGTCGTCAATAATCAGCCGATCGAACCTATCGGGATTAAAAAAATGTTAATTCGACATAACAAACTCGTTAATCATTGCCCGGTTGACGGCTATCGTATAAACTGGGTCAAATTAGGATTTACTTCGTTTTGCTTATTTTCCGCGGTATGATTCTCTGTAATCTACATTAATTGATGTTTATAGAAGTTTGATGAGAAAATCGATGATTTTGTCCTTCTTGTATTATTGGATCAATGGCGTAACAATTTTATAAGCCAATCATTAAACGGGCAAAGTTTTATAAACAAGTTTCAGAAAATACTTGTCGTCTGATTATTCTGTTTGATTTTAGTGTATATAAGAAGCTTATAAAAGTCTATAATCTATAATACGTAACTTGAAAATTCATTAATATCATTACTTGGTAAACTAGTATGTAAAAGAGACTTAACAAAGAGAACAACAAGAGTGTTGTTCCATAAGTTTGAACAAAATTTTATTGACGCGATTGCATTCTATATTCAATGTTATTCAATGTTATTCTAAACATCTTTTTGTTGATAAAATAAAAGAGCCAGGTTGGAAAAGAAAAATTCGACGATCACGACAGGTTTAATTGTTCTCAAGGAGAAGTCAATTTCTTTCGCACGCGATCGTACTATAATCATCGCTTTTCTTCCACATATTTTGTGACCATTAGTTTATACTTAGGGAGCACGTTGACAGTCACGAGACGTCAGAATTACGCGCGAATGAAAATCCCTTCGAAATTCCCTTCTGCGAAAAATGGATATTCTCTTATCTACCACAGATTGTCGAATGTGTTTCATTAAGTTTGATAATTGTTGTGTTCTTCGTCATTCGGATTAACCTACAGTGAGTGTTAAAAAGGTGTCTTCGACGGTTTTCTATTTATTAAAAATACATAGTAAAAATGATAACAAATTCCTAAAAGAAACCTGAAAAAGCTACGAATTATGATAATTATTTGCATACTTCTATACTATCAAATTATTCTTACGTTCCACAAGAGTTTCTATTTTAGTAAAATTAATATTTAATAGGATATCCTTTCTGTCAGATAACTTCGATATCCTGCATCGTTTAGAAAGGTAAAATCGTATAAATAATTGGGTCTGTCGTGATTGTTTTATCAAAATTAAATCGACCAACGCCAGACGAGAAGCAACACTTATAAATAGCAATTTAGGGCAATCTCAGTTACTGAATTCTTAACCTGTACTGTTTATAATTAATTCGAAGAGACTCGGAGAAAACTGGGGAAGCTGGGATGTCGATATTCATTAATCGGTGCTCAGGTCCAATCGATATCGATGGCTCGTTGCACCCATCGAGTCACGGTTTAACTTTTTAACTTCTCCGAAGAAACGTGGACGTGCGCGAGACGTCACCGACACAACCAGAAACTTTCTTCCCGGTTAAAGTCATCTTCCATTCTCTTCTTTCTTTTCTCTTCATCTTTCCTCTTTCCCTCCCCTCTTTTTTTTATTAATTCGGGGCTCGAGCCCGGAACGATTAAAAAGTAATCCCGTATTCTACGAGTTCATCTTAGTTTTTCTTATCGTCGAACTTTCTCGGACGACGTTTGTCAAAGCAAAGGAGAGCCGCGATTCGGTCGATAAGAGGCTCGCAAACTCGACTAGATAGGGAAGGGTAGGAGGGAAAAATTTTGAGCTCATTACAGAAACTTCAAGTTTCTTCGTTTTCTGGGGCCGAACTTCTTAAGATACTACTCTCCTCTCTTCCTCTTTGTGAACGGCAGCCACTTAAGCATTTATGTAAATTCTTTCCCCTATAGTTGGCTCTTTGATCCATTTCGTTCTCTCTCATCTGTCTGAAAAGGTGACCCAGATATTCTTCAAATCCCGCGACACTTTTGCCGATTAATTTTTTCCATGGTGCAAGTGGTCTCTCCTCCTCTACGGAGCAAAATGGAGCTGAAAGGAATTTTTCGAGTAACCGATGCGTGCAATCGTATCCTCATCGGCAAAGTGCATTCGTCGGAAACGTTCGGCGAAATTCGAAAGGCAGAGGCCAACTGGTTTTTCGTTCTTCGTCGAGTTTTTAAGGTGGAACCATGTCCGGCTAGTTATTTCGTCTTCCATTTTCTCTAATGGCCCGAAACTCGTTACTCATTGTCAGCGGCTGAAGTGGGTAAAGAGACCGCGGAAACTTTTCAAGAGCTGACCATCGGCGTTCCTTTAATTACACCGAGTTTCGAGCACGCTCCTCGTGCTCTATCGTTCCCAACGATCCGAAATTTTGATCACCTTTCAAACGTACGCCACGCTATCCACCACTAATTTTCCGATCTGTCCACCGACGATTCTTCTCCGTGAATTCCATCGTCTCGGCCAACTTGCAGCCTCGGTTAAAGATCAACCAAGTTTCGCAACCATCGAGCCTGGCAATTATTTCCCGGAAAATTCCTGGCGTGTTTGCCCAGCAATCGCATTCTTCTCAACATCATCGCGGAGCATTTCGCGTACATTGGCTGACTTATTAAGTCTACGCCGGGTACATCGGATTCAGCATGTTCGGCCAAACTTCTTTTCACCTCGAAATCTACACATCTTTTTTACGTTCGAGTGTTGATCGCTATAACAATCTGTCACGGAGTAGTAGCGTAATTAACAGTTGTTCGTAGCAATAAACTAGTATTAATATAATAATATAACGAACTAGCATAATATTAATAATATAACAAACTAGTATTAACACAGTAAAAGAGAAGGGAAAGATTGCACAATCCTCCTGGTTTCATGAAATCTACAGATTTAATCCAATGGTACGACCAAGCGAATACTCGCTTTTCCCAGAAGTTGGTAAAATTTAGCAAATCGAAACTGCAGACGTGCATTCTATCGCCGAATTTTTGCTAAGGCGGAGCAAGACTTGGTCTGAACGCACCGTAAAGATTTATCGAAGCGTTTTTGAAGTACATATTACGGAAAATCCGAGAACTTGGCTTATCAATATGGATGCGTTCAACTTCTTGCATAATGGAGAAACCATCCAACGTCTCTCTCGATGTGAACGATCATTAGAGTAGCAGACGTCCGAGAAGAGAGTCGATTAACTGGAATCTCAAGAGTCGACAAACTAATTGAAAGAATCCTTTCCGTTAGCCCTCTGCTGTCCTCTTCTTACGATTTTCCTTTTTCCTCTCTGTCGCTCGAAGTCATCCTTCCTTATCGTTTTTGTTTTCTACGGGAAAGTATCACCGATTTTTCCTCGTTGCTCGATCGAAACCAAATAATCCCTGTGAATTATCTTCGCTGTTTCGAATGTTAAAGACGGGAAGAGTTTCTCTGCCAATGTTGCTTCCAAGTAATTGTTTTACAAGATTTTCGACAGCCACTCTGATAGATCAATGATCTCCCTTGCGATGTGCTGCTTTTTCGTGCCGAATGCACTGCATTCTCGTCGTTGTGTCAGACACGTGTCAAGCGGCTGAAACTGAACGATTTGTACGGTTTTTCATTCGGGGTGCGGAGGTCGCGTTTCGTTTAACAGAAACACCCACGACCATAAGTATTAAAACAAAGCGTGAAATACTATTAGGAAATTATTACAAGTTTTGAGAATCGTTATTTCGTTTCGATTAGATGCAACGTTGATTAATAGACACCAAGTACATGCTAGACAATTTTTTATATCTTCGTTGCTGTACGATTATTAAAAAGCAGCGTTATTTTAACGAGCAGTAACGAAAGAACCGAGACATTTCCGATCGTAATTAGTTGAGTCAACTGCATCTAAGTTCGTAGTTAGCACAAACAGCATGGTGCAGAAAATTCAGGCGAAGAAACTAAATCCTGTTATAACCTCCGTAACAGCACAAGCTCATGGAAGACCGAGTGGAATTAAGCTAATCATTATTGGCCGGCAAATATTTGGCAAACTGTCCATCTCGCTTCTATCCAGCATCTCTAATTTGCCTTCTACTCGAGCTTCTGTAATTGGGGTATAGTCTGACTAATTAGTAGCCAAGAGATGCTACCTGTGATCACTATTCTGGTGATCTTTCTCTCTCTCTCACATTCTCTCTCTCTCCCTCTCTCTCTCTCTCTCTTCGAACGAGTCGCAAATATTATTTTAGAAACATCTTTTTCCACTGTTTGTCTGCCTTCAAGATGGATGTTGCCGTTTCTCAGGAATCGTTTTCGTGTACGAATCCACGAATCGTAGTTACATTGTGTGCAAACGTGTGCGTTTCGAGAGAACACAAAGCCACTTCTGAAAACTGTTCAAACATCGCACTTTACTCGGTCTGGGAAAACTCGGTTTTATTCTGATTTCTTTACATGCGTGTAGCTGGATCCCGATCACAGTCGCAACTTTATATTCTGCATAAATTCTTCGTCATCGTTTCCTCTTCCTTTTTTCCAAACTGTTTTGCTTTGTAACCTGTTTTCGTATCGGTGGGTAGAAAACAAACGCTCGGAGCAGGCGCGAACTTCTGTGCGATTTCAAAGAGCAGACTTCCAAATTTTGCGAGACCAAAGAACGTTGTTATATGTTTCTGAATTTCGTAATAGCAGATTGCTTACTTATAAGTATAAAACGCGAATATATATATCCACAAATCGTTTAACGATTTGTACCAGAGATAGAAATATACAAAGCTAAACAGCTGGAATGGAAAATAGAGGCAGACTACATATCATGCTTTTTCAACGAGCACTCAAAGATTTAGCTCCGCTGTCTTCTCCATATCATTTTCACTGAATCGTATTTTTTAATATTCAAAAATATCTCAAGTTTGAGGAAAATACGAAGGAATCGTTATCAGTATGCGTGACTCTCCGTTTCAGTTTTATATATTATAATACTATTACTATATTAGTATATTACTTGAAACGTTAAAAGCCCTTTTATGAGTTGAGCAAAATGGCAGTAATATCTCCTTTCATGAATATAAATATTCAGAAAGTGCAGCGCGGTACTACTTGTCTATATATTCGTGAAACATCAAAAGTCTTTTCGCTAGTTGTTCGAAATAGTAACATCCCTTCTTAAGAATATAAAAATTCAAAAATTATAAAAAGGTTAATGATCCCAGGCAGCTCGACGAACCCTCTTTGCGTTGTTTTAAATATCTATTTATTTCTATCTCTGTACTGCCAATAATTACCAAAAAGAATAATCATATACATTTTCTTTGCCTTTGTGTTCATTTCGGTCTCCATTAAAGAACCAGAGGGATACTTTGGAACGAGTCGTCGCCGAGAACGTCAGGTGTTCCCACCATAAAGCGGCTTATCGGCTTGTTATTTATGCACAACCGTCCTTCTCACTGAAATCATTCATTTATTGTAACCGTGTACACGCGCGGGAATATCGCTTCGTTACTCATCCTGTTCGAAGCGTCGCGTTCTGCCTACATCCCACGCGACAAAAGAAACGAGGAGGATCGCTTCCCCGCGTCGTCAGCCTGCTAAAACCGACGTAAACATCCATCGACGTTTTTCCTCGTTTCCGCGTCGCATCCGTTTCCCGTTGCTTTTCTACCTTTCTCTGCCGTACCTTGGTCACCCATTCCCTGTCTCTGGTATTTTTGTTGCCGTAAATTGCGAGTGTCTGGCGCGATGTTTGCTCCAGCATAAAGTGATATTTATGTATATATCCGTTTTATCCGTCGTCGCTTCCGGTTCCTGTTGTAGACGCGATTATGGCGCGGTGTTAAGACGACCAACGGTCGGCTAAAGAAATTAAAAGCAGCTGGACGCTGCAGCATTTAGGCTGCATTGTCCTGGGTCGTAAACGAGCACGTGAGTGTATTGCGCTCTGGCGGACCGTTCGCATTGTCGTATTCAGCTTTGTTCGAGAACGTCGTGCTCACGGACAGTGTCGTTTCTGCACATGGTTGAAACTCGCGTTAACGTGCTGGTGGAAACTCGAGGCCCAGGGCAAACCTGTCGCGACGAACGACGCGGAGGTTCATGAAAATTATTGAGATACGTGTAATTTTGTGTGCTACACAAATATATGACACACATATATGAGTATGTGCGTGCGCAACGTCTGGTAATACAGAAGAATGCAAATGTTCCGTACGCATGGTGGAAAAGAAGATGCTGAGACAAAAGGAGTGCCGAGACGCGTGCAATCTACGTATCTACGAATATCGTGTTAATCACATGTTAGATAAATATGAAACTATTTTAATATCATTTCTACATGTAATGCGAGTGTTTCCATACGTTTATTTCGGCGACTAAGATCCACAATTCTCAAGAAAACTATTAGGTCCGAAAAGTTTCTTTCGTTTTATGAAGAAATAATAGACGCACCTTTTTTTGTTTTGTATTATTTTGTCGTATTACGTACGATCCATTTTGTTCTGTTGAGATAGACACAGTGACATTTCACAGACGTGGTTTCACGTTTCTATGAAGGTGCATTGTTGTAAAAAACGTTTGCGGAAGAAAGACACTTTCCAGACAACCTAATACTACTCGTTCTGTTTATGAGTAGGAGGTACCTGGTGATGTGTATGTGGAACGCGATAATTGGTTTAGATCGACAAGGAAAGGATTAGAAGGAGAAACTTGGATTAGAAAGAAGTGAAAGGATTTGACAGTGAAAATTACTGATTCAGGATAGAAAAAATTTCCAGGAAGGATGAATAAACAATTATTCGCTGAACGTGATGATATCTTGACAAATTCATTGTTGAAATTTGTGTACATATCAAAGGGTAAAATAGTAGGTATAATGAGGTATATTAAGTAGGAAACTGGGTGAAAAAAAACTAGCAACACGAATGCCAAGATTGATTAAAGGATAAACGATAAGTGTCTTTATTTTTGGTGTCAAATTTTAATGTATAGTGTCCTCTTTACAAAATCAGCTGAACAAATATCTACTGTTAATTGCTATTCTTAACAAATTAATAAAAGGACGGTTCTTCTTATAGAATAAAACGAAATTTGATCTTAAAGAGACTAAACGTTTTAGTAATTTTGTAATTTCCCAGGTTTATTTCAATTCCTTTACGTTCGTAATGCTTAAAAGGATAACTGTCCTAACCAATTGTCGTTTTTCGGTCTTGAAATTTTAGAACTCGGTCTGTTTGCTTTTCGAATAATTTATC
Source organism: Bombus impatiens (assembly GCF_000188095.3). Classification (NCBI taxonomy): domain Eukaryota; kingdom Metazoa; phylum Arthropoda; class Insecta; order Hymenoptera; family Apidae; genus Bombus; species Bombus impatiens. The sequence goes on along the minus strand of NT_176871.1, from coordinate 1,077,080 downwards.
AATTGCTCCGAGGCAAAGGGATAGTGTCAATGTAATAAATTTTATACAACTACGGTGCACTTTGTTGCAGGGGAAAGAGTTCCCGCGTTCGATTGGAATGAAAAATTTTTCGACCTGACTTCTCTCGTGACGACCCGTAGCCCGAAATAAATTCGAAAGAGGAAATCGATGGTCGAAACGGAGAGCGCGCTGTGGCCGCAGTAAATGTTGACCCTATGCCTCAACTTTTCTAATAATACTGCGTTTCATCAAGTTTTCCCACCTATTTTCTCTCTCTCTCTCTCTCTCTCTCTCTACCATTTTTCCGAGCCAAATAACTTTCGATATTATTTTCGTTGAACTAATTTCGATGAGCTTCGTGATAGTTTGAAATGAGTCAGAGTTCTCATTACACAGTGAGCTAATGCACAGAGTAATGGTAGCGATTAACAGCTAACTACGGTTTTAAATCCTTATTTTATTAGATTACTAACTTTCCTTGAGCATAGGAATGCATAAATTTTGATATTCGACCATTTTATTAAATTGTTCAGCGCGTCGTTTTATTAATATATAATTTTAATGCGTCTGTTATATTTCTAAGGAAAGGAAAGTTTTATTCTGTTTCGTGAGTTTTTAAACATTGTCCGATATTTGTTTAAATGGATGGTCAGTTTTTGAAAACCAGTTAATAGAAAAATTGAATTCTCCTTTTAATTCAAACTGCCCAGATGTGGGAAAAATTAAATTATTTCGGAAAACATCAGGCGAAAATGTCAGCGTATCTGGGTTACCATTTAACTGCAAAATTCAAATTTAATAAATGCTCCACAATTCCAACTATGCTGATTTTAATCATTGCAAACATAGGTATCATATAATTAATTTTTTACAGAAATAAAATGAAACGTAAAACGATCGTTAAGTTCTAAATAAAAGAATTGTTATATTCAAGAATTTCCAGCGCCAAGTATACTTATCTTTCCCAGTTAATAGATTAATTATTCGCGACCCAGTAATAAAGAAGCGTAGAGCGTCAGGAATCTCGGACAAGCGATCTCAGCATCTAAGTAAATTAATGCGAGCTTAACAAAAATAGGGAACAAGCCAAAGAGAGCACTCTAATGATAAACAAAAAGCAAAATTTTATTATAACGCCGGAAGAGCTACCAGCAATGGAAACAGGAGACAGTATCATAAAAAGTATACGAAATCTGTGAAAACGTAACTTTAGACGAGATGGAGTTGAACTACAAAGTTGACAATGTGAAACGCGATACATACGAACTGTGCGCGACTAACTGGATGCTTTTTAGGAGGTCACTATGTCATGGAAGCAACCATACTCGCAAGTTTCCTCGTCATTGTCGATTTTTATCATCCGTTGAAATAACTTTTGATCTTTATGACGCTTGCTCGTCGCCGCAACGCTTCCTCATCGCCGCAACGCTTGCCTCGCTTGATTTGTCTCTATCAACCGCGCAAATAATTGCGATGCCACGCGTTAATTCTGCACGAGTGTTATTCGAGTATTCGACTGAAAATAAAGGATGCATTACGATCCGTATCGTAAACCCGATAAACTCTAGCGTGTCGAGATACTCGCAACAGTAGCCGGACGTTTATCAGAGTGACGGGGTCTGGAACAATAGTCTTGTGTACATATAAATTAGCTCCATGTAAATTCGCTCGAGCGGCTTTTCATCGAGGGCGACAGTTATTTATCGGAGACACCTATGCTACACTCTCTGGCCACCGAATTAGAACTACACGCGGAAACGTTACTTGTCTAATGTAAGAAGAAGAACGAGTATACGCATCGATTACGTCAGACGAATAGCAAATTGTTCTTGGTTGCTCGCGTTATTACTAAGTACCTTGGCGATTATGTGTCTGTAGCAATTATTTATTCAATTTATTACTAATACATCGTATCAAAGAGAATCCAAGTTCTATCCATACTATTCAATCCATACTATTCGATTCGGATACAAAAACCCGGAATGTTTAGTAAAATGATGAGAACACAGACTATATGACACGGTAGTGCATATGAAGCAAATTGGAAAGAATGCGAGCTGTAATAAAAGAAAAAAGAGGCAAAGTATTTAAACGCTTACCCTGTGAAATTTTTATGAATATGTTGCATCTTTTTTTATTATTATTTAATTTGTACTTTACAATTTGTCCAGCCGCACATTTGATAAATTTTTCCAGCTTAATTGCTAAATAACACGTGGTTAGGTACACCTAGAGGAATAACATCTTCGAGTTTGACTATTTTATTTCTTTAGTGAGGTCAGTGGCGCGTGTTGCATGTGTAACTTCTTAAAATTCCATTACTACTGTAACTCTAAGGGATTACCGTCGTTATCATATTGCTGACATTCGCAACCAACTTGAAATCCTCATTCAATGATCAGGACGGCCGAAGCATCCAACACACGTACTGCTATTCGTGCGTTGCAATTTCATAGATGCATCGGTGTGCTTTATGCCAGACAAATTGCAGGCCTTGCAAGTACGTATCCGCTTTTACGATACGCCGCGACTGCGTCGAAACGCAATTTTCCTGAAACTTCCTCCACCTCGATTGATGTAGACGCGTGAAACCCAGAGTTGTTTGTTTTCGGTCAGAATATGGCAGAGGAGAGCGAGAGCTGGCGGTTTCTATGTGTTTATACGCTTGGAACACGAGCGGTGGAGCGGGTTATCCTCGAAGAAGGTCCTCGGGTTGCAGTCTCCTGTCTCTCCCGGCGCTTCTCGGTTTTAGATTACAGTCTTGAGCAAGCGTCTCGTCTCTCGCTCGCAGCAGGAACAACCGGCGTATCTCGTGTTGCCTCCCCGAACGGAACCGCCATTTGCCAAATTATAAACAATACGTTGCAGGCTGCGTTTGACGGCCGACAGACAAATAGCTGTGCCGCAGCATGTGGGCCCTGGAATTAGAAATGAAAGGCAGAATGAGCGAAACGTGCAGGCGCCTGCACCGCTTTCACGGCGGGCTCGACCATGGAGATGAAGTTTCTAATTACGGAATTACAGACTATATGACCACAGAGCTTCCGAGGAGACTTATTACCTTGGAAAATTATTATGAAACGAGTATATTTCGAGTTGCACCTATAAAAGTTACGGCGTAGATCAAAAGGTATGCTGCGTTGAAAATTATTCGAAACGCAAATAGGAATCGGTGGTTTATTTTATGTGCATCTGCCAAATGTTTGCTGGAAATTTGGCAATGCTCGTTGCTAGAATTTCACTGTGGCTATCCTTCCGACGAGCTAAATATTTTAAATTGCTGTTCTACACTGACGTAATCCTTAAAATCCTTCAAATTTAACGGTCAATTACGAAAATCATATGACTATATAAAATCATATTTCTTACTATTTCGTTCCACGCGTGTTATAGACGATTTTATAAATCAGATGCAGATTTTGAGTAGATTTCTCAGAGTACTTTGCCTAATTCAATTTTTTCGACAGGATTTACTTCCAAAATCTATCCAAGCGTCAATACACGATTATTACAATTTACTATATTACCGTCATTCTCTCGAATAGATCTAACAATATCTTTTCTTTTTACACATATCGAATTGCTGATTGATCGATCGTTTTTTCGATACCTCGGATTACTTTTCGCGTTTCATACGAAACCAGCCGGTGTCCTAATATTTACGAACGGAGATGTATATCGAGTTGTTGCAGTTTCGTTATTTTATGTAGGTTAACAGGGAGTTTGGAGAAGGAATGGCCGGAAATGGCCAGTTTTTCAGCGAGTCAGGCTAGTACTGTTTACGTCGGGAAACTCGAAAAGCTCTGGTGAGCGGGGAGACTCGATGGGGGGAAGAGGATTTAAAGGATCGCGGCCGGGAGGGTCGTGCAAAGGATTCGCGCGCTCGATTGAACTCACAGTAGTCTCTTCATCTTTTCGTACACGCCTGTCTATTTATCTACTTCTTGGCCTCCTTCTTTGCATTCGAAGACCTTGTTATTTCTTTGAAATGGCTTGATATATGGGACGACTTAATATCGCGCGTCAGTTCATTCAGAAACGAATGCCTCTTGTCTGACTAATGCTCGAGCTTTTCCCTTCGCGCGATGCGCGCACTTGCCATTGTTCAAAATATTTCCGTGTTGCCGTAACTTCATACCTTTCGAGCTCGAGAGATACGCTGCAGAGAAATTCGGGTATTCGTATTAACGTTCGCGCTGTTCTATCTCTTTCGTTTATCTCTTACGTCGCTTTTTCCTCGGGAAATTGTGTTCTCGTTGCCTCCGTGAGTTTCAAAGTTTCGCGAGGTTTGTTTATATTTCCCTTTTGGTATTTTAACAGAATATTGTAATTAATAAGAAGTGTTAGCTCAATGCTATGGTATATCTAACGAGCGAATATTTGTTCTTGTTTCGCAGCTTTGTTAAAATTTTTCATTTGCTATCACGAAGTACCTGTTCCTTTCTTCTTCTCTCTTTTTTTTTCTTTTTTAAATAAAGAAGTTGATTTTAACGCAACGCTACTATATGTCCAATAAATAAGCGCTCTTGTCTCGTAGCTTTCATAGAATCTTCAAGTTGCTACCTCGAAATGTCTGTCCCTTTTTTTAAATAATAAAATTGCAATGTCTTCGTGAGAGCTACATACGTTACTTGTTAGACGTTTATTATTTTACGATCGAAAAGACGTCAAACATTTGATCATTGATATGCAAACACGGTAGGCATATCATCATTCTAATTCCTGGAACTAAGAATTAGACAAGACTAGCGTTATAATGTACCTATAACAGTTCCGCTAGTAGTAAATGACAAAAGATACGAAAAAGTAGAGCGAATAAAAGTTGCACATTTTCTAAAGAGCTAACGGAGGAAATTTTGTTAATTATTTATTTGATCTACAAAGTGTATGAGTCTCTGAAGTTTCTCTAAAAGGTCTACGTATAAGTGGACATACGTTAAACTTCCCATTTCTTATACACCATGAGATTATCGTCATTAATAAAGATCGTTAATGCATCTCTTTCCTCTTTATAATTAACTTTTCAAACTTTCTACAAGAGATAACAACCAGCAACCGGACGGTTGTGATTTTTTTTGCGTTTTCCCTATCTCCTCGACTTCTTCGTTCATTTCTTCTTGTAATACGGGGCAATGGAGTTCCGGCAAGCGACAGAACGTGTCCGCTGGAAAAGTAAGTTCGCCAGCGTCCGTTTGCCACTGTTCAGATAGCGGGAAATTGAATTTTCGTCCTTGACGCGCTAGCGCACGCGACAGAAGGTGACTATGCAGGTCCTCGAACGTTTCCGACCCTTATCGCAGAGATGGCTCTCGGTGTTCGTTTCGAATCCGACCGCGATCTCCATCGATGATCGAGATGAACGGATCCTTGATCTAAGATTTCCGTTTCCGGTTTGATTTCCGGCCGAGGACGCTCTGGATATTTGATTAGCGGATGCCGCGGTATTTTACTTGACTTGAACGTCAAGCCACCGAGATCGATTCTCATTTTCCAAGCGTGTCGAAGCTTTCTACGTTTTCGATATTCAAATGAGACCGCAATGGAGTTTTCTTAATGCAGTGCAGGAAGATTGTCGACATCCTTCACGAGTTTAAAATACGAACGTCCCGCGCATAATACGATACTTCCGCAACACGATTTCAACACGGCTACAGGATTGTGAAAAGAACTTCTTTTAGAAATATATAAACATCTTTTAGTATGTAAATATGTATATGGTAGTTTTAACAAATGTTACGCTGTTTGGAAAATTCGTAGCGAAGGTTAAGAAAGATTTAACTAGAAGTAGACCGCTTGTCATTTGTAACTACGCAAGTCATCTTTCGGAAAAACTTTCATCCTTTTCGGTGGTGAACTTTTAGGTAGCTTTTACAGTCTTCTAGAGTGTTTCATTTCTTGACTATGTCTTTCAAGCGAGTTCCTTAAAGTCCATGATGTATAAGAATGAAGCTAAATTAGATAGAGATGAACAGCTCAGATAACGTGCAGCATTTCTTCGATGTGTAAGGCTTAACATTGTCTAACCGTAAAAAAGAAACTCCTTTTAATTCTCCTTAATGTGTTTTATTATATGCATTGAAAAGTAGTATTAGTTGAAACATTTCGTAATAAGAACACCGCGATCTTTCCGAACAACGAACAAATTAGAAAATGAAATTGAATTGAAGGTTCAATGTTAGGATACTGACCCTTTCACTGTGAATTAAAACGATATGCTGCAGTGAATGATTATATTTGAATATATATATAAAATTTCATATAGATTTTGGATGTAATTATTCATTTATTGATTAATACGTACTCTCTACATGATAGATAGCAAAATAGTAAATACATAGTGATTCATCTATCATCGTGACAGTTACAAATCTTAAGAATATGTTGTTTTCGACGTGGTCGTATGACGTACGAGCTTCGTGAAAGAGTTAATGACAGAAGAAGAGGCTTTCTCTCAAGTTCCAATCTTCCAATCTTCTCTTACGCTCTATCACGAAGAGTCAAAGGTTTTTTTTATTATTTAATTTATACTTTACAATTTATCCAGCTTGACATTTGGTAAATTTTTCTAACTTAATTGCTAAATAACACGTGGATGGCTACTCCTAGCGGGATATCATCTTCCAGTTTGACTATTTTATTTCTTTAGTGAGGTCAGTGGGGTGTTTTCTTTTTAGTCTTCTTTCTATGAGAGTTTTGCTCCTTTCAGCAGCCAGCTGGTTTGGATGTGTTGCCGTTCTTCCCTTGTATTTTTCTGCGAACCTGCCGATTTTTCTTTGATCGTTGGTATTTTTAAGTCTTCGTTTATATCCTCGTTTCGCGACATACCATGGGGCGTTCACTATTGCTCTCAGTATCTTCGATTGTAGCGACTGTAGTTTATTTATGTGGCTCATTGCTGCTGTCCCCCATAGTGGTATTCCGTACGTCCAAATTGGTTTTATCATCGTTTTGTAGATTTTTAATTTACTTTCTATGCTGAGTTTAGAACTTCGACTAGTTACCAATACATTTGTCTTCTTTTTATCCGTATTTGATCTATAATTGATTTAACGAAGAGTCAAAGGTGAGCGCGCAATCGCGAAGCTAAAACGATCGCCTTTGCTGAGATAAAATATTTAGACTGCCTGGATTCATTTACGACAATTACATTTCTTCGCAGCGACGCGTAACATTGCCATGCTACCGCAAATATGTCGATCTTCAGTAGCGGCAAAACTCGTGGCATGTCCCGTTAAATTCTCGGTCAAATTTCCGCGAACCTTCTATCCGTGTCGGTTAGCCGAGGTACGCGTCCCTCGACGTGGCAACCGCACTTTACTTAATGCAATTAATGACTCACTTAAACGTCTTGCTTCGTCGCAAGTCCGCCGTTTCCCTTTAAATTGTACATTCCGCCCTTCTCCGCCCTCGACCTCCGAATTTCCGTCTGAATCGATAAGTCCCGGCGGTCCTTTAGTTTCGTTGTTAACGAGAGCCTGCGGAGTAATTAGTGATTCATGAATTGCAAAACCGAGTGCTTGCCGCCTCGCACCTCTTCTTTCGTTCGTTCTGTTCCCCGCAGACGATTCGGCAATCGTGGAAATTGCGCAACGATGAAAAATAATGCGAACGATTATTCGATTCGATTAAAGCAAGCGCGGTCAAATCATATAGCGTTCCCTTGCATTTTCAAGGGAACCGGCATTTTCGAATCGAATCTGCTTAGGATGCAACGGCGGATTTGTATTAGGAATTCCGTTTTGGCGTGAAATTAATAGACATATACATTGTACGTACATACAGACGAGAATCACGAGTATATGTATACTGTACGTGAAATGAGGTTTGTATAGTATTGGTTCATCTACGGACTTACCTGTACGTTCATTATTAATTTGTGAATACAAATACGTACTTTGTATCTTCTCAATCAATCTTCGATTTATGCAGCACGCGCGTAAGAGTTTTTGAATAAATTTCGTTCAGGTGAGATGCGAATAAAACGCCTTTGACTGTCAGTGTAGACAGCGCGAGGCAGAGATACGTAAAATTTATTTCTTCGTTAGAAGACTTAGAGAAAATTAGATAAACTTGAAGAACCATTAGTAGAGAGGCAGATGTTCGTGGAAATTCAAATTCTTATGAATGTATTCAGAGGAATAGAATCTAGGCAGTGGTTCGTTTCGGATATTTTATATATTTTTCCATGTTATATGCTGTGTGTGTGTTTTCTTACGCCTTTAAATTTTCCATAAATGTATAGACACTGGTAGTCTAGCGATAACGCAGGCTAAAATTCGCGGTCAGAGCGCAACGTAACACAGACTTGCTACAATACAGTCGCTTCAAGACAAATTCTCTTAGTCTGTAGGTTGTCGGAGTCAGTTTCGTGAATCACGAACGCTGCTTGTTCGCTCGCGATGAATTTTCTTGTATCACTCCAGGAAAGGCGTCTTCGCGATATTGTCACGACAAGAAGCTGCTTGTCAAGAACTTTGGCGAACTTCAAACAGTGGCAGAACTCCCTGGTGCCTACGCGTAATCCCTAATCCCGTTTTCTCGATGCTCCTCAATGTCATAAGCGCGATACTCTGTCGGTGAATCGTTTGACTCCTTAACTTGATTTCTGCAGCACTTACGTTGAACGTCTAATGATGAAGCTTGCGCATGTTTCAGCATTATGTATAACAGTTACATTATCCCTTATGACAATGATCAGAACGAAAACCTGTTCAAAGATCTTTGATCCTTTGATGTGGAACTTTCGTTATCTAAAATTACGCACAAATATACGTAGTTCGTGCAAATGGTATTTGTCGAGGATGAAACTTTGATGGAATATGGTTAAACAAGTTATTAAGATAGATGCGTTAACTCGTCACTGGAATTCTTCATTTTTCTCGTGGGAATAATACTTACGAATCCTTTAATCTTTTTCACCTCCACTCATTCCTGTCACAGTTATATTTGCAATTCGGCGAAAGATAAGTATAGTATGTAGGTAATTTGATGATTCGATAACAGTGCAAGGAAATATACATGATCCAGAAAGATCTTGTCGACTATCACGCTTTATCTGCTTTGTTATTTCTCGTCCACGAGTATTTTACGATTCGTAATGATAGGATATACGATCTTAATGGCTAGCAATCGAGCAATTGTTCAAGGTGCTGGCATCCAATCGGTCGGAATATGGATTCGTCGACGCTATTAATCAAGTAGCCGTTCACTATCAATCATTCAACAAAATCAATCTGAATCACGCAAACGCAAAATTATTGCCCCGCTTGCAGCAATGTCTTCATCTATATTGCTTGATTAAGACTCATCGATTAGTTCAGTATCGTCTGACACTTGGGTCCTCGATGCACATGACGTAGTGCGTTCTGGCTCATCGTCACAGTTATATTAAATATAATAGAATAATCGATTATTAGGTTGGAATATGTTCTGAAATATCCATTTCTAACGTGTCTTCTTTCATTTCGCCGCAGAGACAATTTCGGTTAACTTTCTATTCACGCGGATCGTATTATTAGGTCGTCCGAAAAGTTTCTTTCGTTTTATAAGAAAATAATCGATGCACATTTTCCCTTTTATATTATTTTATCGAATTACGTATGGTCCATTTTGTTCTATCAAACTAAAGATCACAACTTTCGACAGATTGGGTTTCACGTTTCTATAAAGATGCGTTGTTGCAAAGGACGTGTCTGTAAAAGAAAGACACTTCCCGGACAATCTAATATTTTACATTAAAATGAACAAGAAAATATATAATTGATTTTCTACTATCACATTCCGCAAAATACGATATCGCAGCCTTGCGTGAAAAGTGACACAAGTCGAAGAATTACGAACCAAGTTTACCAACGAAAAATTAAAACCTAGTTTACGAAGAAGAAGCTGGCAAAACAGGTTCGAGCGATCTTTTTCTTTCATTTTCCTTAAGCCTGGAAAACCACCCTTCTCGTCAAGGCGCGACTAATAACAAGACGCAGTTCTGATACACTGCACAGTGGTAAAAAAGCCAGTAAATGCGACATAACTGCTCTGTACCAGCCAAATTACGAAGGTGGACGAGTAAGATTTTCATAATTAATCGAGGGGTGTCTCTGCAACATCTCCATAGTGATAATTGGAAAACCGCGTTTCTCGAGTTGTGTCACCCTTCGCGTTAACTGCAAGGGTGCGATATGTATTAGGTTGTCCGGAAAGTGTCTTTCTTTCGCAAACGTGTTTTTTACAACAGTGCACCTTCGTACAAATGTGAAATGTCGCGGTGTTTAACTCAACAGAACAAAATGGATCGTACGTAATTCGACAAAATAATATAAAACAAAAAACGTTGCGCGTCTATTATTTCCTCATAAAACGAAAGAAACTTTTCGGGCAAACTAATATTATACGATGTGCATATTTTTACACAATCGCCATACAAGCGGTTTAAAAATATTTTCCCTGTGTATAAAGGTGACGATAGTGAAAGGCCATTTGGTTGTTATGAAAAGGGTCTGCTGTACAGAAAAGATTCGGAGATGCTAGTTTATCAGGACAGAGAATGAAGATGGCTCTTAAAGGACAGAGATGGGACGGTTGTAATGGCTGCCACAAGGTTACCACATCAGACAGCAGTTGGGCCCACCTTCCTTCCCATTTCCATAGCTATTCCATTACCGAGCAGTTCTGAGCCGACCTTGTAATCTAATAACTAATCTTGCCAGGGCGCGCAGCCTCGGCTATGCCACGTATTTCGGGACAAGTTGTGCAACGCCAGCTGGGCAAAAATGAGAGGATGAGGCTTGGGCACACGAGACCGACGGTGTCAAATAAGCAGACAGAATATAATTGACTGCATCTGCATAAACGAAATTCTCACCGTCCGTTTTCGTTTGCCGGCCGTCGCGTTTCTCTCGACCCACAGAGCCGCACCCTTTCCCCTTCCTAAGAACAACGATACGTTCAGAAGCGTATAAAAAGACAACAGGGAACATTTCTCTCGCGGTTCTTTCGTAACCTCGCTAAGCAATTTTCATAACTCACTGTCAGTGGCATTCTTGAAAGCCTGTACGCAGTAGCATTCGTCTCACGTGCTACGTCACAACGTGTGCGTCCGGCATTTCTCGTGGTGCTGCAGAAATTCTTTTCATTGCGTGAGATTAGCTCGATGCAAATTAGTTGCAGAGATTACTTGTGTAACTTTTGAAATACACGTCAGACGTTGTGGTTATTTGCTAGTTAATTTTCATTCTACGCGTTGCACGTGTAAGTACGAGCTTTTTTTCTACTCGGGCCACTCTAGACCCCATTGTATCCAACGTTAAAAGATTTTTTCAGTTTGGATGAAATACGAAGGAAGGGTTATTGCTGCACGTGATTCTTCGTTTCAATTTTGTGTATCGATTCAAACGCGTTACACAATTATTTTATGGTAATACGATCGTATTATATAACAATATTTCATTTGCCTTTTTCAATAACAAGCGATGGATTGGGAATTTTGCTACGGATGAATCGCGTCTTTATGAACTTATGGCTTGTGATATGTGACTTATGGCTTGAAATGTTTGGAAGATACCTTCTACAGAAAGTATACTTTAACTTTTTAACCAACTGTACACGTACCACAACTTTTTAAAATATTGCTCCATGTTCTGCAACTTATTCTACACGGGCTATCTAATAATTTGATTTTACCCAGTTTCGAATGAAAAATGAAAAGAAGAACTAAGTTGAAAGAAGCATACTGTAGCAAAGGTGAATATTCATGGTCCTCATAGGCGAACAAGGTCTGGTCGTAGAAAGTCGTAAGAAATGCGAGGATCTTCAAATTGTTGAAGTGGAACGCGGATGTTTGAGGTAACGACGGGAAGATTCGCGGAAGTAGGGCCGGTACGCGTGGCGGTGACGGAACCGCAGGCAAAATAGTTAAAATTTATAGCGAGGCCGGAGCCGCAACCTCGACAATCCGACCAATAAATTGTCGAAACAATGATTTATAACAATAGAAAGCAGGTAGCCGAGTTTCTCGTTACAAAGCGGGTGTAAGAAATGGATATCGCGTTCGAAGATTTATCTCGTTTTATCGTTCGGTATAAATTACCATATCGCCGATTTTTCGCGTATCAGAAACCAATTTATGATATAAGAAAGTCATCGATATTGTTTCTAGTGTCCATCCAGGAAGAGGAAATGGAAAACAGGAAACACGCTTCGAAATATATTGGACGTGAGACAAAAGCGGAAGATCGTGCGAAAGTTTAACTAACTTTTTTGATTCCCATGATAGTGAAATGCTTTCGTCGTATTCCCAGAAGCTTTTAGAAAACCGCCCGTCATTTCCTGCGACCGTCAACGGAAAGAGCTTTCGCTAGCTCGATCGCTCCATTCGCGGAAATTTATATAACTACGATCGAAACACGAATATGCTAGTAAATTGCGCGTCTCTCGGAGATAGTAGATCTTGTAATGTTTCCTGTCCTACTGTTTCTTTCATTCTCGAAGTAGCACGTTCGTGAAAAAGAACAAAGACCATGGAATATCGTTACGGCAAGTGGGGGGAAACGCAGATTCGAGTAGTACGACCGGAGGATAAGTCAGACGACCGTTCCATATTAACGTAACTCGTAAATAAAATACGAAATCGACAAGAAACGCGGTCGCATACATTGAAATTAATCCATCAGAGGATCTAGGCAGCGATGCAATGCTCGCGCACTCCAGTTGAGAGAGCTGAACTTTCACATTTGCCGGATATCGTGGACTGGATACGTTTTCCCTAAATAATTGCGAGCAGTTTCGTGGTCTGAATATCACGGTCGTTCTGCACGTTCCATATTCGTTCTGTTATTTTACCGGGTTGTCTCGTACTCATAGAGGACAGAAAGATAAAAAATAAAGGGGAAAGACTTTGGTGGAGCGTCGAGAACGACGGAGGAGCAGGAAGAAGGAAGCGGGTCGTCATAGACCTGGATACCGTCTATGTATTTTCCTGTGGCACGGATACTTAAAAAACTGGGTCGAATATCCGCGGCGTAGGTTTTCTAAAGCCGGTGTTCCGAGGCGTTTCGACCCAGGCCACTCGGCAGAAAAGAGCTTCGAGCACTAATTAAAGGGGCTGTCTCGCTACGAGGGTGAACATATCTCGCGTAATCTTTCGCTGTGACACGTCGTACGCCTTTGACCATCGTTTCGTCTCTTCGATACTATCGCGTTGACTGTAATTCCCCCAGTACATATGTATACGAACGATATACAAATGTATACATGGTGTGTCAAAGAATCGCGGTCAAATCTTGAGAACATGTAATGATTATCGAAACAAGCGAAAAGTTCTTAATAAATATCGATTTAAATAACGTTAGTAAACTATGCACTTTTATGCATTTATTTATTTATTTATATTAACTTTAATATGCAGAAATTCACAGTTTAAGTTTTGTTACTTTCATTGGTTTCAGTTGCGTTTATATAAATATGAATTTACGTAAGATCTCGCTATCGATAAAGTATCGATAAAGATCTATCCACAGGTTATAGTGTTTCGTGTTTTAGTGATTCGTTGTTTTAATTTACTCGATGAAGTAATAGGTTCGCTATATGCTATACTCTGTCCTTACAGACAAAAGCCTGTTAGATTTGTTTTTAATGAACGAGACGATCGTGTCACCCATTTTTCATTTTATCGACAGTATATAAATGTACCACATTTCTACAAAAGTGAAAACGCCCTACAACTTGGAAACCAACGATATTTGGATCCATGTTTTCTTCAGATCTCTCTTCTTTATCTCGTCACTGCTACATGCTCTTTAAGTTTGATACGAAGCTTTCGAGACACTGCGTATACACGAACCATTTGCTTCGTTTCCAGCGAAACTGATTTCATTTAGCCATTAAACGCGTTCGTGGGATTCGATTGTATGGAAAATGAAAAACAGCTAAAGACAGCCACAGCAGCTGTTCTTACACCTCCGCGTGCTTTCGTTCCGCCTCGTCTATTTCTTCTCTTCGAACGGATCGTCGATTCCCTGCTACGTTACTCGACTCTCTGATGGCCTTGGCTCGAATCGTGGGTCAAGTTCTCGCGATATGCGACACGTACGATGTGGAAAAAGTAGCGTCGCGTCAAACGTGCTTGTTCTTTTGAAACCTTTTCTCGTATATTCGCCCTATTCTCTGTCTCATCGGAGACCAACGGCGTCTTAGTCTTTGGAAAATGTGTTTTCTCTCGCTACAACTCGCGTTTACTTAGACGTAATGGCATTGCATCGAGACGCGCAAAAATCCTGTTTCTTGGAGACGCGAGAAGGATGTCGACGCAAACGGGATTCTCCCTTTTACCCTGTGCGCTCGTTCAGCCCTATTAAACCGACTTGCAGCCATCTGAAAGCCACCCTTGGAGACAAGGGTGAAATGTCGGTAATTGTAAAGGAAGGACCACACCTCGCCGATTTCATTGCTCTTGATGCGTATTATCAAGGCCGACGTTCTGAATAATTTCGATTGTAACGTTGAAACGACTCGCGAAAGTTTTTGAACGCTTACTACAGAAAATTCTCGCCAATGTATATTTCATTTTTATTATGATATTCAAACTTTTATCCTCATACAGCGAGAACCAAAAGCGAGTGTACATCTTAAAGGAACGAGGATCGTATAATATTAATCTATAAGCTAAGGGTAAGCCTATACAGCTTACTTATGTTTGATAGTGATAATTTGTATTCCTACATTAATGTGTGCAAAAGCTTCTGAATAAATTTCGTACCTTCAGGGCGTATGCACACTTTTGACTCTCGCTATATTATACAGTGGCTATAAAAAGTATTTACGCATGCCTTTATTTTGTAAAGCATTTTGTTTTCATAAGATCGTACGTTTCATTTTTGTAACATCAAATTTTTACCCTCGCATAAAAGTACTACTAAATGGTATAAAAAGTACACTTGGTCCTAATTAAGTAATATATAAATAAATGGAGTACCGTGAAAATGCTTTTTGTAGCCACTTTGTATTGCACGAAACTTTTCGAAATTTAATTGCAATGTATAAAATTTACATATACATATGTAGAAGTCACATGTTACCTACTGTCGACATATATTTAGCAAACAAATTAATATACATCGAACGATGATCTTAGCCGAATAATGGTAAATAATGGGAAATAATGGTAAATGGTAAATATTGAGTTCACGAATATCACTGAAATATCAAAATATTTTACATAACACAGTTAATATATCCGCAAAAAGTTTCTACATGTATAAGTGAAATTATTCGGAGCTTTGGTCCTGACAACACACATCAGGAACAATAAAATCATTAAAATATTCTTTTCTCTATACAATCATCTGGAATATCTTTTTCTACTCAAAAGAGTATAGTCTTTGTACCAGAATTTGTCCACGGCTATTAATTACTCTGTTGGACGAGTCGGGTCGTATCATCCGCGGATCAGCGTGTTTGCTTCTGGAGACACAAAAGCGCGCTGCAAAGGCTGGTACAAAGAAGAGAATCAGGTGGAACAGAGAGTGGCAAAGATAAATAGGCAGATACAGTGGCAAACGGTCGAGCGAACAGATAAATGTATAGGCAGTGTGTAAAGGGGCGAAGGAAGCCGAGGGTTGGAAGGAGGCGAAGGAGAAAATGGGCTGGGAAATAGGTCCGGTCGATTCCAGCTGTAATTGGAAGAATCGATTTGTTGCGATGTCGAGTGTTGTTCTAGATTCTCGCGTGTCTTCTAATGAATTTTCAACTGAAACACTGGCCTGGCCCAGATCGCGTCGTTCGTATTTCATATAGCAGGAACCTCGATGGCTATTCCTGGTCTTTGATCGGAAATAGAAAAATTCCTGCGATTTTTCCACGTGGATTCAACGACACGGCTATTCGATCTTCAATCGTTTTTCCCAATCAAGCACTTCTCATCATCTTTGCAACGGCAATTATTCTTCTCGATCTAATTAACTCCGTTACGTTCTTTGAGTCATTTTCGAATCGTATTTCTCTATCGTTAGACAATCTCTGAAATTTCAGCCGACTATGAAAGAGTCGTTATTGGCACGCGATATTTTTTCTTTGAATTTTATATGGAAGATCCTACTTTTATATTTGAAATCTTTTTTTTTTTTTTTTTGGAGGGTTGAAACTAAAACGAGATAAAAAGATGAAGGATTCGATCATTTTATGCGAGTTTAACAGTTTTTAAAACTCGACCCCTCTTTTTCTATGGACACTCGATAAAAAGACTCGTTCCGCGAACAGAGAATAGTGGCGCAATTTTCGTTTCAGCACGATATCGCATGAAATTGGGGAAATAAAAGTTGGAAACGTTGAAAGAGGCAAATATGTGGCAGCTGCGGCGTTCATTCGCCGAGGGTAATCGCGTTTTCTGTTTTGCTCGTACGTTCCATCCTCGCAGACCATTCGAGGTCGTCGTTCGAGGAGACGAAATCGGAATGCGACTGGGACAATGAACCCATCCCTTGGAAAAGTCGAATAAAACGACGTCTCGTAATCTTCCTGCTACCGAGGATAAACCTAGCCCTGTCGTAAACGAGACTGTCCACTTATCCTATCAATGAACCGACGCGTGCACAGGTAATTCGTAATAAAACCTCTTCCTCGTGTCGCGTTTAATTAAACCCTGTCTCTGCTCGTACCCAAGTCGTGCGACTCTATCTAAACCTCTGACAGCGTTCCTTTTCAAAAATTTTCTTTCTGATCTATGCGAGGAAATGAATATTTCACAATTTCTATGACGAGGCCGAAAAGACTTTTTCCTAGTTCAAGTCGGTTTTTGGCAGAAATGGTCTGCCCTTTTGAGAAAATAAATTTGAAAAATACGCTAGTCTGTTATTCATTCGTTGCTTCTTCTTCTTCTTTGTTCGTGTCTAAGTCTTCGAATCGTGAAATTTCTGTCGTTCCATGTTACTCAACTTTGCTCCGTCTGGTCTGTTTCGCGACATGTCCAACTTTTATGGCGAGCCTGTGAAGACTCTTACTATGTCCGAACATGTTCCTAGCGGGAACGGCGTCTTTTCCACAAAATAAATTTGGAACTTGTTGGTGGAAAACCCAGTTTACGCGACTGTAGTTCGTGTAATTGCAGTTTCTCCGTCTTAGTATTTTTTAAATTAACGGAATCGTTCAGCAGGATTCGGTTAATCAGTCATTAACTAAAATTTCGTTCCAATAAGGACGAAATCTACCGTAGCGTACCATTCGTTCGTTCTCGTCCACGTTAAAGTCTTTCAGCCAGTCTGAACACGAATACGATATTTTTGACATATACGTGCTCGTATTTTATCATGAAATTGCTGCTATATCGCGTTGACTGAATTCTGCTCTGTAACTGTGTTTCGTGACAAGACGAAACGATAGGCCGGCTATCGACGTGTCAGCGTTCGTGCCATTTGCGACAAAGTGATACCAGCTAAAGAGCTAAGGCAGCACAACGGGCTGTCAGCCACAGTGGTTTCCGATCGGCTCGATAACCGGTGAATAGATCGTCGCTACGTTTAAGTGCGTCGAATCGAGTCGCGTAGTTGGGAACTCGATTAGCGACGCCAGGCCACGGCCCCGGAATAATTGCTAATTAACTGCGTGCCGCGACGAGCCGCGACGAACCTCGAACTTGAACATGGTCAATCTCTCTCTCTCTCTCCCTCTCTCTTTGCGTTAGAACGGCTAGTCAGTTAGAGAATAGCCATTTGCAAGAGGAAACTTGGAGCACTTTGATCTCTCGAACAAATTCGAAGCGAATGAAACTTCTGTTGCCCACGAGAATAATTCGAAAATAAGCGGAACTCTGGTCTTCGAGTCTGATCATTGCGAGTCACAGTTAGTTACATTTAGACACGAGTACATGCTTTCGCCTCTCTCATTCGCAACTCCCATAGCTCTAACTCCTTAAATTCGCCGGCAAACATCGAAACTTTGGACAGATCTCAATGAAAAATTTGACGTCTATTCATACAGCCAGGTGCACAATGAAACAAGGAAGAATCTTCAAACAACAACCATAAAAGAAAAGGAAATTATTGGCTGCACTGGCCAGTACACCATAGATTAGCTCGACAACATCAGGAAAAATATTCCTCAACATTTACCTACGAGCTTATTTAATGGACTCTAATACGCTAAAACGAATGAAACGTGTTACGAGCCTAAGGACGAAATAAAATATACGCTCGTTGTCAGTCCTAACAGATGGCAACGAACGAAGATAATTTAAAAAGAAGATCTTACATCCTGCAATCTAAAATTCATCGATCGTTCGCTTTAAAACCTACCTCTGTCTGTCCGTCTGTGATCTTTCGGTAGAACGTTGGCAAGTTTTAGAATGTAACGCAGTTAAGCAAACAGTTGGGTACCGAATCGAGTACAAGCGGCA
Organism: Bombus impatiens; assembly: GCF_000188095.3. Taxonomy (NCBI): domain Eukaryota; kingdom Metazoa; phylum Arthropoda; class Insecta; order Hymenoptera; family Apidae; genus Bombus; species Bombus impatiens. The sequence continues at coordinate 1,058,701 of NT_176871.1, read as the reverse complement.
GCAGGATTATTAAGCCGCTTTCCAAATATACGATTTAAAGGGAAGATGTGCTGGCTAACTTGGAACAACTACGGTCCAACTGGAACCGGCGCAATAAATACAGGATATAATCCTAACTATCTGAAATGGAGCGGGCAGCTCGGGAACCAGAGCGTGGCCGATGTTGTCCACAAGCTCTTTAACGGGACCTGGTCTCTGGCTGCGAAACAACGCAGCACCTGCCATGTACCGAATATTTGTTCTGGCAACCGTAGTACACTTGTACCCGAAACTTCGTTACATGCGCTGCATGTTGGCCGTGTAACTTTCCAACAATAAGGATGGCAGATGGGCAACCATACGCGAAGCCTGATACTTCAAAATTTGTCTTTCGTTCGCAAGTTGTCGAGACCAGAAGCTTGGTCCTTTCGAATGATTTCAGCTGATTGCTTCGAATATATCGCACAATCGATTCTACCACGGAATTAGGACCGTGAATAATTACTTTGCTGCAGATATTTATGCGAATTTGTACTTTTATCGAGATGATTAGAAACACGGGATTTAAATAGAACAGCTAATCTGCCGAATTGGATTTCATAGATTTTATAGATCGATAATGGTCTCAGAATGCATTTGTATAATTTCAGTTTATTATTCTAAGATTGTTTTAACTCGCTGTAAGTTATTCAAATTTATTCTACGTTCTTGATTTATTTTCGAACTTCTGCTGATTATCCGTTATCGGCCTAGTCGAGAATCAACCAAGTTCTCGTGTACTTGACAAATTTTCAAACTCGATTTTCTCAATGATCGAGCCTCCGACACAATTTCATTCTCCCTCAGTCTCGTCTTACGTAGAAACATAGAATGAATCTTTGGTGAATCTTTTGAATCATAAAACGTACCTGACGTCACTTGTCGCTTACTATTCACGAAGACTCTCCATTTGAATGCTGACAATCGATGCATTTAGCGTGATTGAGTTCCAAGCTGTTTTCCATCTGCCAAACGTGATTTCATCTACGAGTGTCCGAAATGTTTGACCGTGTCTATTTGCCGTACAATGAAATTGTTTAGTATTACCGAAGGACGTGTGCTTTCCCTTTAGCGCGACGTGAAACTTTCCGATTGGAATACGAAACTCTTCCCGAAGGGACGAATCTTTTCTTGGAAACTCTCGTGTTATTGCACGCCTTCGAATGTAAAGACCATAAAAAAAAAAAAAAAAAAACAGATGGTTGGATGTTGTGGGCGGTTATTGCAGATTTCCCTGTGGGAGAGGAGGAAAATCGTTTCGAGGGATGATCGAGTGACCCGTTACGATTCAGCGGTGTTTCCTGTTTGTTTGATGTAGTTTGGCGCGCGCTAGGTCCAATACGATTTCCGTATAGGTCGGACCCCGGGTGAGAGGAAGCGGACGGCCCTTATCTTTTGACGCAGCCAGCACCGGCCTTAAATCCAATTAGAGTAAACGAATCGCCGCGTGCAGTCTGCAGAGACAAGGAATTTTCGCTCCTCCCACTGCGAAAGGAATTCAAAGCGCGCCTAATTTCACCCAGTGCCCCCGTATCGTTTGGAGGTCCGATTTTTCATCCTTATTACACAGAATGTTCCTAGGTAATCGAACGAAAAATCTCATATAAACGTAGAACGTCATTTAGAGTCTCGTTAAGAAGTTAGAATGAACGTACGAAATATTTTAGTAACATTAGCTGTTAATATGGAATTTTAATAAAAATGTTGATAAAGTATCGAATTGGAGTACTGTAGGAAGCTTATTTCGATTTTGCTTCGTCTCAGTGAAACAATCGACTCTTTCAATCAGTTCGCTACGCACACTTCTTACTATTACTAATATTAGGTTGTCCAAAAAGTGTTTTTCTTTCTCAAACGTGTTTTTTACAACGGTGCATCTTCGTACAAACGTGAAGCCAAGTCTGTGAAATGTCGCGGTGTTTATCTCAACAGAACAAAATGGATCGTACGTAATTCGACAAAATAATATAAAACAAAAAAAGTTGCGCGTCTATTATTTCCTCATAAAACGAAAGAAACTTTCCGGACAACCTAATACTTGTTATTTTGTGATATTTGATTTTCTTTTTTAAAGTTATTCGCATATTCACAGTCACTGATAAATTGTAAAAGATATCGAAGATAAAAAGATATTAGTCTTTATAGCTATTTTTATCTTATATCTACATCCCTTCGAAACGTGCTTTTTCACGCACCTAGGTACTTAACTAATCGCTACACCCACTACTCCGGTGTATCCCGTTATTTACGCCAAGTCACGGAATCATTGAAACAATTATCCTCGTCCTTGATCACTAACGGCGATAAGAAACGCCGGTGAAAACGACCAAACTATAGAAACGCGTTATCAAAAGCAGGAACGGACGTATATCGTGGGCGTAAAAGGTTAATGGGCAATCTAGATTGATGTTTCGGCACGCGTGTGTTAGCGTCATTGGAAAACAGGTAACCTTTGAACTCGAAACACGCAAAAGTGAAAAATTTCGTCAGTAAACGTCTATCGTAAGAGCGATTTTTATTCGACTGATTAATCCTATTGTCTAGCAGAAGGATCGCTATATACGTGATAATTCAGCTGTGATATTTACGAATGTGTGTGTACACTGTACATGTGCAGATTGGTTTCAACTTTTATTAATACGATTATGATATTCGTGTCCATTTATCTTGTTAATGAAAGTTGGAAATGTTTTGTGTATATCATATGTATTATTAATTATTGTATATCATTATATATGTATATTATCTATATGTATAATTACACGCGTGTTTCTTTCTTTATGCTGTTAATGAAAGTTCGAAATGTTTTATGCAATATTCATATGTAGAGGTTGCATCTGCTATATAATGTTATTGAAATGTTAGTGGAAAATGTTAACGAACGTTAATGAAACTTCGAAACGTTTTACATAATATACGTATACGTTGTATCTGTTATATAAAACATTTTGAACTTTCACTAGCAACGTAATGAGATACGAATATCAGCATATTCATCAGAATATTAATAAAATTCGAAATCGATTGGAAATGTAGATACATCTAAGTATATTTTCAATAGCAAGTGTTCGAATACTTTTGCGAGCTACTGTATAGCTGGCTTCTTGGAGCAGAGCTGAATCGTCTAGACGATTTTAAACACGCTTTTGGCATGTAATTTCCTCAAGGACCATCGACCAACTTGATGGATGATTTTATCGTGTTTTTTTTTTTCGTCGACACCCCTCGAGTCGTTTGCCAAATCAACGCGGTGCTTCCCTTTTCGTTTCGACTTCGACTACCTTACCCCTGTCGTTTACGCGAAACACCAACGTAACACCCGTACCTCGAGTAATGGGGCGGAAAAGAATAATTTTAGGCAAATACAAACTCGCCGCGTATTTCCAAGGAAACACATGCCGTCGGCTTTAATGGCGATCCGAAGCAGGGTTCGCCGTTTTGCAAGGGTTGCGAGAACGTTCTACCTTTACACGAAAATTCCGGGAAAGAAACGCGAGGAAATTGAATTTATTATCATAGAGAACGCGTTCAGAATCTTCTTTCCTCACCTTACGCGTGCGATCTTTTCCGTGTTACGTGCTTTCGAGACACGGAACGTATGGTTGTAATAATTCACAGTTGAAAAAGAATATCGTAAGGATGTCGAGTTATATGTACTCATTAGATATAAATAAATGCCATAAATTGTATTCGATAAAGGATGGAAATAATATAACGATGTGCTTGGCTCTCTTCTTTTTCAAATTCTGCTTCTCTGCGTTTAACTCTTCAATGATTCTTACAGAATTGTCTCGATTTTGAATCCTACCGCGTCTCTCTTGGCTCTGTCAGTAGTATTAGCCATACGTGGTCGGACATGTCACGGTAAATACAGAACGAATGCACGCAAATGGCTATTTTTATTTTACATTTTCTCGCGCATCGGTCTGGGGAAGAAAACGCTATTTAGAAGAAATATTTGTCTCGAAACGTATCCATATAGCATTACATTGAAACTAGGAAGATCGAAAAGCTACCTGACTCATTCCCGCGTGACGAATCATTCTCGCTATCGATTCGTTGTTACAAACATTGACCTATTTCCCTGTTACTTGTCCACGCGAATTCTTCTCGAGTCTCGTTCCGCGATGTACAGTGTGGGTCATCTAAAATATGCCACCCGAATATCTCGCTTACTTTTGACGACAGAAAAAATAAAATTCGCGAGATCAAACTTGCCCAATTTCAAGGCAGACGTCGTTTGACGTTAATAGCTTTCTCCGCGGGTGGAAGCGCGAAGGAGATAATTTCGGGGTCAATTTCATTTTTAAAATAGAACGATATCTTCCTTCTTTGTCTTTACCTTCCGATAAGGTGTCCTAAGACGACCACAGCGACCTATAATCGCAGATCATTCGAGATCATCGAAGATCAATTAGGATGGAAAATACGAAGACAGATGGTGCCTTACTAGGTTAGTAGCGTGTTTGAGGAATTAACTCGGCAGAGACAAACGCCGCCGCACAAGTCGATCCTGTACCTGCTGTCCTACCGACTAGCTTATCGTCGTCGTTCCTTGACCTCCATAATGGCATACATCAGCTGGTTGGGAATCCGCAATCTCGGCCGCGTAGCCCGGGACACACGAGCTTTGAGTGTGAATTCCCACCGCAGAGGCAGACCCTGGTAGATTAGAAATCGATAAGCCGCACGAGGACGCGTCGAGTCCGGCTGCGAGTGGGAAACTTCGCCTCGTAAAAACCGTGGATTTTACTGGTTCTCCTTTATCGTTTCCTTTCTCTTCCTCGCGGCGCGACGGGAATATCAACGGAATTGTCGACGAAACAACGTCCCACGTTACTCTCGGGTCTGAGGCTCCCTTTTATGCGCTGTAAACAGTTACTAGCACGGTTTTAAATCGTTTTTCCTATCAGACCCTACGAGCAATCGAGGCTGCAGGTCGTATCAGTCCGGCGAAAGGCCACGAATCGACGCTCGTATTTGCCTTGTAACGTTTATTGTCGGTCCTAACCAATCCGTATTATCCATTCTTTTTCATTGACGATAATTCGTTCACGATCGTTCCTCTTCTTCGTCTGAAAGTTGATACGACGACTTATACGACGAGAAGAAAATAATTCCATGATAGAGAAAACGGTAAAATCGCTCGACGCTTTTAATGGTATTAAAAGATATATCGCGTCAGTGGATTTATTTAAGCGCCATTAAGCTTACATTTCTATCTTGCGCGCGTTTCATCGAAACGATTTCGATAGTTCAGAAGGAATGGACAGTATGTTTGGGATAATCTTTATTACGTAAAACTGAAATATTTTCGAAAAAGGAGATTTACGGTTCTTTTTAATACACTCGCTGCTATTGATGCATACGATGCCTCGATCCAGCCATTTAATTATTTTACTTTGTATAATTATGTTTATGATTATATAAAGTAATTATAATTACTACAAATACTTGTATAAGTATTTATTATAAGATACTTAATAATGTATATGAAATTTAGAAGAGATAGGTTGATTTATTAACGAGAAATCACGAGAGAATACAGTCCAGAAAAATGCGTTCAATCTTTCACGTACGGTTTCAACCTCCTATATAGCAATCTCTACGATCTTTAATCATTTTGCGGAATTCAGGTGCACAGATTTTAAGAAAATGTAACAGGAGCAATCGATTTTTCCATCGCTCTAAAGAGAAATTTCCATTTACTCTTTGATATTCGAGTTCCGATCGAAACGCGGCGCGTTTGACGTAGGGTAGGTTGCTTTTTTTATGAAACGTACTTTTATCTTCGATCTTTAGGCGAGCAAAGCTCTATCGCTGAAAGGGACCACGACTCAAACAGTCTCCTCTCGTATCGATCGCTGAGAAAGAATACACCGTGACCGTCTTTCGACCATCCAGCCTGCATTTGATTTGGATGCTTCGCTCAATTCTACTGTCAATTCCCGGCAACTATCTGTTTTTCGGATGGACCGAAGTTAGCCAACTTTCAGAACCTACAACGGCTAACGAAAGTATTCCAAGTCTCGTAAAAACTTTTTGCGTATACACAAAAAAACTTGAAATCTCACTTCTACTTGTAACGAGACACGATTATCGCGATCTGATTTTTGTAAATTTTCTATGAATTTTGTAAAATTGTAAATTTGAAACGGATGTAGAAATGTACGTAGAAGTTACAAGATATCAATTGGAATCGTACAGTTGGCAAAGATGATCAAAGTACTATTTGAACAGTGGTTTATTCACTATATTAATTAATCAGGATATGTAATGAAAACCATCTTTAGCACTAGTTGTACGTCTAAGATTACTATTAATGCTGCATATTAATTTTCCATTAAATATATGTTCGCAATGTCAGTGTCTCGTTACTTCTATATACATTTTACTTCTATATACATTTACTCTATTTATTTTCAAACTCGCTTTTATGCCAATTCATACTTTTACGAATACCATTGAAAGACTAGAGCCTGGGGAAACACTTGTTTCATCTACTAAATGCTGTAACGACTACTGTACCTTGGAAATTTTGCCTGTGTTTGCATATTACGTTTCTTATTTATGTCCCATGCATCTTTGCATAATATATATTCCCCACAACCGCATGGAAATGGTAGTTTACTCGATTATATATACGCGATAGTCGTCTCGTTACAATGCTACGGAAATTTCAAAAAGTTTCGTGTACACGATGCACATGATACGTTCTTAAAGAGATTCTATAGTAAGGTGCGAATACTTCCATAAGCCAGCATAATCCAAACTCGAAACTCTACATCTCAACCGATCGATGATCGATCTAATCTCTGTCAATAATTCTAGAAAATTTCCGTTCGATCAAACGAGAACCGTGATTGAATTCGTTCTTTATGGTTTCGACTTTGGCTAGAACGAGGAGCGAATTCTTCGGAGTTTGAAAACGAACTTCGCTTTGCACTGCCTCGCAGACGGAACTACCTTTAAAAGGTGAATATAGTTGGAAGATTCTAGGTTCTGTGGGAATTTAGCGCAGAAGTCATCGGTTTTTATCGGTCATCGAGAATATCCAGCAAACTGTGCGCAGAGGATATTAAAGGAAAACAAAGGGGTTTGCGGAGCTTTTCGCTCCGTTTCCACGTCGTTGAGGGCTGGCCCCCAGGGTGGAACTATTCCAATTATTAAGAGCTATCCAGGCGCGCAAATGTCCTGGCAACTGTGATTGCCAATCTTGGCTCTCTCGGTTACCAAGCACGTGAAAAGTGCTACTCGAAACGTAGACGAAAATAGAAGGTTTGGTTTGGTCTGACAATGAGAGAAACTTTCGACCACGTCCACTCGCGCCTGGATTTGGTAGTTTTGAATCTGCACAGATATGGTGCAGTCATGTGGCTCACGAAAATATTCGAATATTTGCGGAAAGCTTTCGTGAATATATTATGTGCGTTGTACAAAACATTTTACAATTTCATTGGCGTTATAATCAAATACCACTATCATGATGATATTGATAAATTTTGAAACGAATCGGAAAATGTATATAGAAGCTACGATATATTTAATGCGAGTAGATATTTCGCGGAGATTATAGGAATATTTAAACAGTCAGTTATATATTGCCTGCGTTAATATGCTCCAGTATTCAGTCGAACTATCTGGTAACGCTTATCACATGTTTAAGATGGCTATTCATTATTCAAATTATACATAATTAATTTATTGCCAAATGCGTGTTACAAATTCTATATATTGCCAGATTGGTTCCAAAGCCCAATATAATCACGACGATCGTATCAAAGTTACAGTATTAACGAAATTTCGAAATCTTTTATATAAAACACATAGCATATTCATGAAAAATTTCCATAAAAATACTCGCAACTTTAAAGAATTACTTAGATTAGCATCAGCTATGCAAATATTGCTGTTACGTGTATCTCTTGTATATCTTTGCATCGGTTATAATAAAAAATGATTTATACAAAAGCAGCCGTTATACGTTCACTTATATTTTTCATTGTAGCGCAGATTCAAGGCTTTGCTGAATTTATGGAAAATCTATTTCGCGGAATATCTCCTTTCTTATCGATACCAGTGGCGGGGAATTTAATCAGCGTTCAGAATCTCATCGTAATTCACCGCGCTGCCACAATTCGCTGTTTCAATAGTCGTCCTTCTGCGCTTTAAATTCGTGAAGGCTTGCATCCTCCTTAGCAGGAACAGCCAGTCAAATATTTACCCATAGGCCGTGTGCTGTTCGTGTACTTTCACTGGCAAAAGTTACCGCTGCTAAAAAGAGGTCTAAGAGAAAGAGCCGCCCTCCGGGAACGTCTTATTTATCTCTGCGCTTCTGTTGGCTGCAAGTCGGATACTGTTACTCTTGGCTACCTGTGCTCCAATTTCCGGTTCATATACCGGTGTACCTTATGCCAGGACAGATAAATTTCGTTAGCTCGAAATCTACGATTTTCCATGCTGTCTGACGAACGAACAGGCATTTCGTGTTACTAGATTTTTACGTGTTTATGCAAATTCATATTTTAACGAATACAATCGACACTGGCGATGAGTGAAATATAAAATTTGTATAGAAGAAATTTAAATGAAACTGATACACCATCGAACAATAATTCCTATCTATATATTTTACAAACAGTCATCTGTGTCTTTAAAAGCGCACGTCAGTATGTAAAATTTCTAAGATAAATTAAGAATCATTCATTGCTGAGTCAAGTAGAAATTTGTTTGCTAAAGTCTACACCGACGACGATTGTTCGCAGACGCGCGTCCCAGCCAATCGGTATCTGCCTTTCTGCGGATTTTTCACGAAAAACGGATGTTGATTGTCTGCGATACGCGTCTATAACTTTATTACCTGTCGATGTAAACGTAACTTTAACAATTACAACGAGTATCGTATACCTACAGTGATCTATAACTCACTTCGTCTATTTAAATATTGCGCAACTTCACTTTTCCCTCGAAATTTTTGTTTCAGACTTGTGAAGTTTGTTTTTTGGAAATTTTAATCGTTGCTCCGCTGTAAATTTTTTTATTATTAGTTTCTATTATGTGTACGTTACACGTGTGTAATACATGCTCCGTTAAACGAACTTTAACAAAATTAAAAAATATTCAGTAACAAAAAAGTTATACGACTTTTAAATGAAAATGTAACTTTCGAGCTACCCTGTATTTTGAAACTTTTACGCGTTTTTAAATATTCCACGCATTCTCTGCATTATACCACTTTCTGGTAATCGCGTAAATATCCATAGTCCGCATATTGCCTTACGTTTCTGTTTATCCAACTCGACCGGAATTAGAGCGCGTGGCTGTGAAATTTTCCTGCGCATAAATTTCTGAAAGAGAAACAACGCGGGGAATGCGGAGGAAATATCGGCCAAGGGTCGAATCGTGGAACACGATGATCGATTTCCACGAAGACGACTTTCTCTTGGAGGGAAAGAATCGCGAAATTTCCTTCGTCGTTGTCGAGAAGCACTCAGCCCAATGAAACTTCGACGGTCGTCATTACCAACGAGCCCGTCGCTTCCTCACTTCCGAGACGTCACTTTCCGGTCTCGTAGATTTTCCAAGAATGGGAAACGTTCCTCTTATCGTCCTTCCACCGCGATAAAACGTGACGTTGAATTACACCGACGCATACGGTTTGGATACAGACGCTCGTTGGACAAAACTATTGTTTTGTGTGTGTTAAAGGAAACGCAGAATGTGAAACATACACACGGCAATGAAAAGTTTATAAAATAAAACATATAAGCAGGTGTCATAATTTTACAAAATGAACTTATTTTATAAAAACGATGGATAAATATAATATGCAGCATAGAATAGATGATTAATATGGTAAACAATTTCTAGTAGTTTAGAAATTACTAAAATTCACGGTGTATCGATTTTAAACTTTCTTTAATCCGCCACTGTATCTACGCGGTAAATATTTTATCGAGTTATAGATACAGACAAAATTGTGTTTTTCGTAGAAGAACCTTTTTTATTTTTTTAAGATTTACTAACTAACGTTGGTTCGCAAGAAAGATAAAATTCCAATTTTCATCGGTTAGTTTATCGCTCGTCGTTGTTGGTACTAACAAATCGAAAAAGATCGTGTCGTTTAATTGTTTGTTATTTTTAAAAGGTACCGGTATCGGTGAAACTATAACACTAGTTCTGTACAAGTACAGAAAGATAAAACAGCTTCTCCGTTATAAAATTTGCTATTTATAAAATACACAGAGGTGGAAATGAACACGCGTCTCACTCATAATTTTTCAATACGTGCTTGAAAAATAATTAATTTACTATCCACTAATTACTTTTACAAATGATATTACACATTCTCGTCGGAAATTTCCATTATACGTTTTAAATTGAATGTAAAACGCGCTGAATTCGAAAGTTCATTTAATAGCATTTGTTTGCAGTGGCGGAGTAAAAATTTACCTGAGAGACATTTAAATTAAAAACTATATTTCAAAGTTCCGTTTTATTTTTATGACGTACCATTTCATTAGTTAGATTTCCCTGTATTTGATGTTTCTCCGTTAATAACTGGGTACATATTTTAAAGAAAATGTACTTTTCAATTTATTTCCAATTTTACGACTGAGAAAAATAATTATAATTATATTCCCAGCGAAAATTCACCCATTTGTGTAACACTCTAATCCTATCGGTTAAAGGTCAGACAAACGCTTCCGAAGCGAATATTCCATCTAACCTTTTCAAAAATTCCATTCTCCTGTAAAACTTTGGTTGGGTGTGTGAATTGATCACGACACGTGCTGTTCCAACAATCGAATAATTTCATTTTCATACGAGAAAAGATCATTTATGTAGTATCGGGGAAAAGGACCTAAGAAACACGTCAACCACGAACAATGTTGCGAGAGCCGAGACGGTCTTTTCAATTGTATAGTTATGCAGAAAAGGCCTACGTGGCCCTGGCAACTAGCGTCTGCGGAACACGTGCGTGGTGGGCCTAAGAAAAGACAAAGGAATGCTAGAACTGCCAGAATGTGAGTTGAGAAGCGGCAGTATAAGTCGAGAAATCGGAGAGTGTGAATGGAGGAGCCGAAGAGTATGAATCGGGAAGTTGAGAGCCGAGTATGATAATAAGACGTACGACGATACTGTAGTCAGTTTTTTGTATTGAGTATTGTTTGTTAAACTAAACTCCAAATAAAACATCATTACTTGTCCTTACTCTAAGGCCCATTTAAGTTACCACATTTATTTCAAGTTACTTTATAAATATTGATATTAAACGGGAACAAAATCTTCTTATCAAAATTTGGATAACTCGATTCAGCCTCTATCCTTCTTTTTTCTTTTTACATTTAGGAATCGTCCTAAAATTTTCCATTCGAGATTCTACTGTACTTCGTAATTATCTGCGAAGCAAAAATCTTTAGTAGTAATATCCGTTGTAAATGCGTTATTCGTTTTATTACTTAAACAAATCTTAAATAATACATTGCGCATTTTTCTTTTATAAAATCGAGATATGGGTCTGTACAACATTGCGACAGTCATCTTGTTTCCTCGACGTAAAATATACTCATTTGCACTATTCACGAAATTGCTGAAATTTAGAATTATATATAGTTGGGATTGGAGAGTTACGATAATTTACTGTGCAAAATTCATTGGGTGTCTGTCGAGTGTTCGCGTAATACTTTATTCTCCATAATTCAATCAGCGAGCGGGCGTCAACCTGGAGAGCGTCACCAGGCGTTGCATCACTCAATTTGAATTTTATGCAGAGTCGCCTGATAAAATTGGGAAATAATGCCGATCGGTCGTTCGACGCGCGTAATTTATGTGCCGAGAATGTCGAGCGGCAATTAACCAGTCGTTAGCTGCCCCCTCCTGTTTTATTCGCCATCGTTCGATAATACGCTCGACCAAATATTTTCACGACTGTTCCGTTCTAATTCGTAGGGAATAATAGCGAGTACACTAAGCAACCTAAGCGAGCATTATCGATTGACGGTTTGTATAATACCGTAGTTAATTACGTAAGATGCAATTTGATACGCATGGCAGACAGAATACTCGATCGATAGATCGTATTTGTTCGTGAGTTTCTCTTTTTGTGATAGTGAAGTCGTTAACGATCGAAAAATGGTCACGTGTTTTTTTAAAGTTGAAGTATTATTTTAGCGTTAATTAACAGCGTTGGAAAGATCAATTATTTTTACTGTAACAGTACATTTTGTTATTGAATAGGAAATAACGTATTAATATTATTTCTTTGAGCATCTTTATTAAAAGGTATAAAAATAAAAATGTTATACGTTTTTCCTTAAATCGCAAAAAATATGCCGGTATTGCAACAGTGTTCGCAGCACAAGCTGCATAGTAGATAGTGGAAAAGTAAGAGGATAATCCTGAAATTTAAAAATAAGAGATAATCCATCCAATAAAAAACACAATATAATCTTCAAACTGAAAAATAATATTTCAATAAAAACGCAAAGTTTTGAGGAAACATAAAAAAAGTTTACCTTGAGATTTCCACAGAAATCCATCCAATAAAAAGCGAAACATAATCTTCGAACGGGATACCAATCTCCAAAAAAAAAGAAGACAATCTTCCAAACAGAAATCAACATGTTTCGTAAGAAAATTAGGAAATACGAAGAAAGTTTATCTCGAGGTCTTCTACGTGAATTGAATGAAAATTAAGTACGAAATTACAACGGCTCGAAATTATGCAACTTGCATTATGCATTAACGAAGTTATTTACAAATCAGATATACTTCGCGAAGATTCGTTTACCTTTCGAATAATTGCAACGTCCTGTTCGATAAATGCCTCTTTCATTCCGCTTCTTTAAGCCACATTAACCTATTGGAATTACAATCTGGATCTTTCTCGATCGAACTTAATCTCCGACGGAGGAAAAACGTCTGACGGTAAGAATACCTTAAATAGGTTAACAGGAAGCTCGTTGGTCTTGGCGTTAGCCGATTCCGAGCGATCGTGCTAGGAGGATTAGAAAGTTTCGTGTAGCCAAGCCTGTTACATTCGCGAGCGAATTCGGACCCGTTGATCCTATTACTGGACTGCGCAACCTTGCAAATATAATACATCATCGGCCTGATCCTTTTGCCAGATCCTTCGCAAACTTTCTACGTATACGCACGCGTCATGGTACAGTTGTAGACTCTGGTCGAGCAATTTGCATCCGGTGCCATCGCAGTTCCATCAAGCTAAAAGCGTAAAGAGATCGTCGTCGGATGGCCCACATAACCGTATCGGTGAAATAATCACCGTTTTGAGTACTACGCGTTGCATTTATTTGTCGAATAAAGCGCGTTCGATTCGCCCGCCAACCGGCTACTATTGACGCGGTTCGCAAACACTCGCGCTTTTATTCGGGTTAGATAGTGGCTGCGAGGATCGCGAGGTAATTAAAACGCACGCCCGATAAAGGCCATTAATTTCCTCGGTTTGAAATTTTCGACCATTTCAACCACTCTGAACGAAATGCTTTTGTACGGTTGTAAACGCGAGAGAAGCGTTGAGTGAAAGGGAAGGGACGAGTGATTCGTTCGGATCCTGCTGATCGGTAAAATCATTAAAGGTTAAATGTAGCAGGCCCGTGTTTTAGAGACAGGGGCAAGATAGATGTGTGTTTCCTGTGGGCGAGCTGCCTGTAACAGATCTGAGATTGTAGTTTTCTATCGTCCTAGCTGCGAAAGACTCTGAAAAGAATAAAACGAAAATGTTTAGGGCAGATATACGATGGGGATGATCAGATAGGAGTCGTATAGGGAAGAATTCTGGAAAATCTGAGAATCCCATCGCTTGAATCCTCACTGTTCACACTGTTACATTTAGCACTGATACGTTTAACACTGATTCGTCCAACAGCATTTGAGGTTTCCTAGAGAGAGCCGCACACAGAAGGGAAAAAGAAATATTGCAGTCAGCTTCGTTAAGGTGTTGCACTTATACTGCTGTATCTTTGAAAACATTCTCTTTTTCTCACTTTTGGACGAAGCAGTGTTTAACGTATCGGTGTTTTAAGCATAACAGTGTTAGTAGCTTTAAAAATCCGGTATAGAGGGAGCATGAAGATACAAGAGGTCGCGTCGAAAGTCGTATTTATAGGGGCTGATTAATTATGATTATCGTGACGACCGCCTGCGGAAAAGCGTCGGCATCGGTGGGCCTTTAGCGATAAGCATGAGGAATGTTCGTACGCTTTCATCGCCGATACGCACAGACTTGTGGATATCTTGCTAGAAATTTCCGGCTAGTCTTAATGACTTGGTAACGAGGGGATCGCAGTGTGTCGCCTTACGATTCGGGTCAATTCGTGCCCAGGGCAATATTAAACTGTGGCCGCTTAATTGAAAGGGGTCGTTCTTCGGCTGATATTAATACCACCGGCTTGGCAAAACTTTATAGCGTAATCGTAAGCGATGATAACGCCGCTTTTAACGAGCCTCGTTACCACGGAAAATTCGACCAAGACTCGTGCCAAAACGTATAACACGATGAAACTGTACACCATGCTCATTTCCATAATTAATTCAAAAGAACCACCAGCCATTTGCCAATTAATTTCTCCACTTTATCGAAGGGTTTACTGTGAAAGTGAAAATCGAAATAACTGTCGAACCTCACGCGCTGTGCCTTTGTCCTATTTTCCATCGTCTTCGAAATTGTTGTTATGGCGTTTCGCTTAATCAGTAGCCGAATTGTGGGACAATATAAACCACATCTAAATTTCGAAAATCGTTTTACGATAGAATTCCATTTATCTAGCGTCGGAGAACTCGTCAATTTTCCTCGCTAGAAATAAATAGAAACACAAATTCGGACAAGCGAGTTGAACGAACAAACGTTCGGTTAATTGGGCATCAGCTAAAATTTCGTTCCGATAAATGAAACTTTGCGATTTGCATTATACAGTCGTAATTGAAAATGCTGGCGAGATTTCGAATTTATAGCCAAAGTTTGTCGAGGAATTGAATCTACTCTACAGAAAAGATCGCTATGATAGGCTTTATCCAGCTGGACGAAATACCGTAAAATACCGTAAACGCTCAATCCTACAGCGATTTCCGAGATTTGCTTTGGCCACTGTGACGATTCAACGACAAACCGCCGGAGTTACGTAAGTCCGGCGACTGTTTCGCGATCCAACAGCCGTTAAAGCGTCGCCCAACCTCGACTCGTTTCTCTTGTATCAAACAGCCGGTCTCGCATTTCCGAGATGACTGCGTCATCGAGAGACGAGGATCCCTTTGGGACAGGATGAAAGACGAGACAGAAAGACGAGCTCCTGCTTGTTAAAGTTCAATTAGCCTGCGTCGAACGTAGCGAGAGAAGACTCGTGTCGTAGCTGATAACGAAGAGGATCCAGGGAATCAGAGATTCTTCTCTTGCAGCGGAGGAGAGAAGACGCCCGCGGAGGATTAATCGTTCTCCCGTGGGAATGTAACGAGCGGAAGAAGAGTCGAAAAAAATTGCCGACGAGGATGATGAGGACTTTAGAGAATTAAAGTTCCGTTCGCAGCGGAAATCCCCGTGTTTCCTCGAATAGTGGCGATTAAAAACGCGGGGCTGAGCGCAGGAGGGGCGAGAGGGAAACTAGAGGAGGTGAGGGCGGGGGGATAATGCCGGCGGATGAGACTGTGCTCGCGATTCTATCCCCTGCAAAGATGTCGAAAACGTAGAGAACCGGTAAAATGAATTGCGCCAGCGTACTTGGGGCCAGGCTAGTCTCTCGTGAAAAACTGGAGCAGAGAGGGAAATTCTCGCTGGTAAGAAGCGAGCGCAACGCTGCCTGTCCACGGCGATCGAATAATAAATTTTAGAAAAGAGAGAAGAGTGGTACGAAGTGAAAACGTTTGTACGTCGTCGAGCTCTATCCAGACATAATTCGTGCCTTGAAAGAGAAAGGTTTCGCGCTAACAATGAACCGTGAGCTCCAGCCGGACGTAACTAGCCGTTTTCCTTCTCTTCCCATAGAGAATTTCCAAGTCCACTGGACTCGTGTTGGAGGCAGAAAATTATCATTCTCAACGGAGCTTTAATCTGCCGCGACGAGTCAGCTAACCCCTGTTTATGAATTACCTGCGGGATTTCTTTCGCGAACCGACGAAACTCTGCCGCAGCGTGCCATTGGGGGAAGGGGGTGGCTCACGTGCCGCGAATTCAGAGTAACTCGGTGCAGAAACCTTGCTAGAGAGATACACCATCGATCATGAGTGTTTGGTTATCTTGGTCGATTTGTATCTTTTCTGACGATTTTCGAATATTATTAACGAATTGCGGATCTTTATGCAACTAGATAATTTTAGTAGACGCGAATGAAAAACGAAACCTAAATAGAAATTTGTTTCGTCTACTAAAAATATTGTAATTCGTTACAATATCTCTTTACTCTGGATGGTTCGTATGTTTTTGTATATTACGTGCATTTTTATAGATTTTTCGCATCTTGGAGACAAAATATGGCTTTTTTACATTTATAGAAAAATTCAACAGCTCCAAATATTTTTATTCGAAAGGTAAAGGACGGTCGAAGTAACAATGTTCTCAATAAGAATGCATAGATAGATAAATGATAATTCGATCAACAATTCGAATCTCCCCTTCGAGATGATCGTCGCGTCCGACAACCTTCGCGGGTTTTCTCCGAAGTTTCATTAAACCTTCGGTTAATTAGCGAACCGAGGCGATTTGCGAGTAAGTCGAACCGCGAAAATAATTTATCGTTACCTCGGTAGTTATCCCTATTAAGCGGCAGAGATTTAGTTGTCAGACAGCGCAGCAAGAGAAAAAGGGAGGAAGGGAGAGAGAGAGAGAGAGCAACGTGCACGTAGCTTCTTGGCCTGTTCCACGGTGAATAACGACGCCTCTGTTATATCTTCCATCTACCCCCTCCACTTTTACGGTCCAATTTCAAGCTCCACCTTTAATGAAGACTAAGACTCTTCGGTTTTCTTCTACGCTTCGGAACCTCGCCAATCGACTTCCAGCCTTTCTCCACCGACTTTTGAAAGCTTTGGAGAACAGAGAATGCGAGACAGAGAGAGGCGGAAAAAAGACTGGCGGAACTTTCTAAATGGCCGCTCTGGTAACGAGGCCAATTATCCATTAGAAGTTGATGCTGATTTCAGTAATTCCTTCGTTACGCTAAATCACTGTTTGCCGCGACCACGGTTAAATAATTCTCGGACAGTTCTCTTAAAGGGAAAGGAAGCGCTGTTGATTGAATAACTTTTGCATCGTGCTGGTCTGATTGATTTTTTATATATTTTACTAACGTTCATGTGCTACAGTAGAACCTCGTTTATCCGAATAGGTCGGGAGACAAGGCAGTTTGAGTAATCGAGCGAAAGAGATTCGCTAGATAACGAACTCTGCTCTTCGGCTCTTATTAGCTCCAATATTAAGTCGCGTCTTCGTCGAAGCAACAACTTCTTATTGCCTGTTATTGCTGTACCTTTCAAACACTACCCAACAAATATCAGCCTGCGGATACATTCTGTCTGCACTGAAGTATCGTGATCAGAGGAATATTTGGGTTTCGTTTTTAGGATTTGGGTGTTAGGATTTCAACTCTCCCTTCTTTCACACGCAACGTTTTCTCCGAACAAAAGCAAACGATCCAATGTATCAATGTACCTGATTATAGTAGTAAGCAGTAGTAAGATTAAGTAGTAGTTACGTTCGATCGTAGCTTGCACTGTACAAATCTGTCCAAGTGTTTGGATACTTCTTCCTTCCGTATCGGTAATACGATTGTAGTTTCCACTTTATTAGCAAGCGCCACGGTAGATTCGAAGGGTCCTGGATCTTCCCAACAATTCGGAGCCCGAACAGAGTCTCCTCGTTTCTTACTCGACGGGATACGGAGTCGAAGAAGTATCTTCGTGGTTTCCTCGACATAGGGCGCCTGAACGCGCGATAAAATTCTAGGACATCGTGCCGGAACGCGCCCGTTCCCGATACGACGACCCACTCTGTTTACTCACTGCAAGAGCGCGGAAACGCTTCGTTTCCCCGCGCATCGTCTTGTCTCTTCCGACTGCGGAGCCGTTCCGTCGCGTTCCCTTTCACCGCGGCAAGTGGAATTCCGTCGTGGAATCGCTCCTTAGACAACTTTCCCTTCTCCTATCAGCACATCCCTCCGCTCCCTCCACCTCTGACGAATTCATTTCGCGTAATGCGTTCGCTCGCACTCAACCCGATGAGCCGTTGCGATTCGTCACGCGCGTTACGCGAATCCCTTCGCTAAGGGGTGAACTCTCCGGGCAGAGTCCCGGTAATTCTTCCAACAGACTCGGCCATCTATCGATATTTGTCCCTTTGGAAGCCTATAGCTATGGGTGAGGCTGGTATTTACGAGAGGAATTGGAAGAAGACGCGAACGTTCGTCTGACAAATGCGAGGATGAAATGTAACGTATGAAATTTTTATTCGTGCAGGGTCCAGCCGGTTGGAATATTAACCTGCGACGAAAGGCTTTAGAATATTAAGTCGGAACAGTGTATGAAGGCCGGTTCGATTCTTTCCCTTTTCATTTACGGGGCAGTATTTCCGCTGCTTGTCTCACCTTCGTCATCGGAAATCCTCGGTTCGTAGGGCTCGAATATAACCATCGATCCTTTTAAACGGATTGCCTCGCCTGACACCAAATGTTTTCAGTGTCAAAGGGGGCGTTCGATTTTCGGGCGTCGTTTTTAGGCGACTTACGGAATGAAAAATTGCCAGGTGGTTATTAGATTGCGGATATTTATGCAAATTTATTCTTTTGCCGATGTAACTGAAAGATACGAACCCGAAACAGAGATTTATTTCGCCTGTTACATTCTAACGAATGTTTCGCTTTGGGTGTTTTCTATACCTTTGCATATTATCCGTAGTCGCTTAAGAATACGGTCTGGTACTTATTAAAGTACGTGCTTCTAAGTTAAATGTATATAGTACCGACTTAAACGTAGAACTGAAACTAAAATTGATGAAGTTACGAAAAACTGTTTCACAATAATTCATATCGATATGTACAAAACATTTTACAATACGGCAACGAGTTTTGTACATAGAAATCATCTACGAACATGATATAACGTTGCAGGAGACCAAAATAAGATGCACAGCGAACGTGTTGAGAGGCAAACGAATTTTCCTATCTACGAATAAAATGCGTGAGAATACAACGTTACTTTATGAACATACAACGCTGTAAGAACTGGTATCGTTGAATTCTATTGGATAAGTACTTCAAGTACACAGGTAAAGTCTACTGGAAACGAAAATCGCATCCATAAGGAACTTCATAAACGACAAACGAATCTTCCTATCTACCGTGTTATCTGCTCGAATAAAACGAACGACGATTTCTTCTTATCGCATTTACATATATAAAGACAGTACTTAAAAATCACCACTGTATACTTAAAACTCAGCAGCACATTCTCTGCCCGGGATTGAAACGACTTTGTTGTACTCGTCGTTTTACGATTATGATACAGGGATTTGCGTACATGGGACACGATCTACGGGTATGCGATGCAACTATTATGCTAATGTTTCATCGGAGGAAAACCGCGACCGAGTTTCAATTTCCTCGGTACATTAGCGAAACGACGTTCTCGATGACTTCTGCAATTTGCGGATCGCTGGAAGGTAACTCGGCTGTCTGGGAAATTTCGCTGGCAAAGTAAATATCCCGTCGTTATGAGAGGCTAAGGATTAGAGAGAATCAGGCAACCGCGAAAACAGCACGGTTCTAAAGTGAAAGCCGAAACGAAGGAAATATATAACTCGTTTAACTGCATCGCCTAAGCGTGTCATGCGTGGGAAATTCGCTAATGCGAACAGGGTATTAATAGTCCATTTGTTTAACTGGACGCGCACACCGTAGGTTAATTGTAATTCCGTGGCGTAATTGTAATTTCCTATCCGCCAGTAGCGTAAGCCCTGATTACATAATTACACCGTTCTCTCTGATAATAGACCGTGGGTGCTGAAACACGTGCGAGTTTCTTGCCCGAACGATCTTCATGAAATGCTAATTATAATAAATTCTCTCGGTAATTAAAGAAATCGACCCAACCCCCGTTAATTTTATTCTTCCGTCGAGCCTTTAATCCTTCGGGTGCTCGCAAAACTCCCCATCATTCTTTTTTTGATCCTAAACTTTCACGGTGATCAGCTGATATATACGTATATTTATGGTTCTTGGAAACTCGATGGTTCCCAAAGCAAGGCATATTGCTAACCCATTAGGGAGCAAGTAAAAGTTTAACGCGACGTTATAAATACTTTGATACTTTAAAGTAATGACGGAGAAGATATTAAGGAAATCTTCGGAATTCCATTTTATAACCACGATCTTAAGAAACGGAGATCCATAACGTAGATTGGATGGAAAAGATTGCAAATGTAACGTTGCAATGTTTTTTAATGTGACGCAACATTGGCTCCTAATGAGTTAATCGGACAAAGACTTTTAACGAATCGGTTGAAACGCGGTTAAACTCGATCGTCATTCGCGCGGAGGCCTTCGTCGTGAGTTTTGGCTTATTCCAAATGGCGCGACCGCGTCGTGCAAGCAAGTCGACCTCAGTTTCAGGATTTTACGATCGGAAGGCCGATCGAATTTATCAGCATAACCGAAGGCCACCTTATATGGACGCCATCTGCTTCGGCTGTAAAGCTTCCGCCACTATGCACTCTCGTTGCAACGTGTAGGTTACGAAAGCTGCGAGGAAAATTAATATAGCGGCCACCCCTTTGCGCCTGGATCGCTAATTGCTCGTTCGATAAATACGAGCCTCTTACGCGTAAGAGGGAAAACACTTTTCCAGGTGGATCGTTAATAACGCGCGATTAAATTCCCGGGAAATCGTATCTTAAACGCGTTTATCCTTTGGACGGCCTTTTTTCGAATAATTTATTAGTTTCATTACACGAGATTTATAACAAATGGTTTTAGAAGTCCGAAATTTATAGAATGGCAGTGCTCTTTATGTTTTTTATTTATTGTTTCACTTGAAAAGATTTGCGCATTAAAATAACAGCTCTATCATTCATCTCTTTTCTCTCAAATGTATAAATACAAAACTTGTACATACAAAATTAAATATAAAATATCATACGAATATCCTGATTGTTCACAATGGCTAGTAATGAGATTTTCATTTTTACTACGATGGTTCTCCCATGATTCAATATACATTCTCATTGAGAAGCTTGGAATATCCTTTGCTTTTCAACGAAACAAATTTTTCACACATTTTTCCGACAGATAATGATATTGTAATTATAAATGTCATTTTTAAACATAATTACTCGCAGTCTGAAAATACTATAAAATTTTTATTTAGTTAAGGAAGTCAGTATTTCTCGTCGATTTAATTTATAACAAATTTCTTCTTCTTTAACGTGATTGATAATTAACAAAGTGATAGAATTTCATGCGCGATATTGGTGAAATTCAACCAATTCCAACCTCGGAAGAAACAATATTTCATTCATACTCGCCCATCTAATATTAATCCTTAGGATGTAAACGTTTTTACGATACCCTCAAACTGTAAACGTGGTTCTTTCATGTTCGATGCATTTTTTAGTAGGTAATACTTGTTAAAAAAGTCCGCCAACGCTCATACGGAATCTTCGAACGTTCTAAATCAAGATTATCATAAAACTTTTGCCAAATAATAACTTTTTATTTATTTTCCTGGTTTTATAGCCCGGGCATGGAATATCTACCTTTACATTCGACGCTTTAAATTGCCAGGCACCCGGTGAATCGTCAATCGCAATCACACGTGACCCATTAAATTTCCAGCAGAATCGCGAGACGCTCCTCGGACATTTTTTCATCTGTCGAGGATTAAAATTTTTTATTACTCAGCTAGGATGCTTTCGTCAGAATCGCACCAGAGCTGGTCGCCTCGGCGAGATTAATCGAAGATACGAGCCATAAAGTCGAACGAGCGACTAGGCAAGAAAACCGCTCACGGAATTCTAACCGTTCTTCAGTTTCCCACCCGAAGAACCAAATTCCTCTATTTGCGTTCCTCCTTTCCACCCCTGTGAAAAGTATTCGCGAAGTCGCGTCATTTAGCCTCACGACTCGGCTCATTTATTACGATCGTCGGTGGCCTGAAATAGGTCGCTGTTGGAAACTTTCGAATTTACGCCCACTTTCGAAAATATTATTTACGTCGATTCCCGACACCCAGGTTACCGTGTTTCCTATGTTTTACGGCGCGTCGACTGGAAATTCCGGCTCGCGCCACCAGAAACAAAAATTCCGTAGTCCTAACGACGTTAAGAAGTTTGCGATGATCCCATAAGACGTAAAGACACTTACTGTCTCGCTCTACGCTCGACAACGTGACGCTGTTATTCAATGATTAGCGTCGAGTACTGTTAAACAACTAGTTGTAACCATTGCAATCGTTTCCTTTCAGTTGGCCTTCGGTTTAGTTGTAAATGATCGTTTTAGAAGAAAAGGACATTTTATCTCTCGATGGAACCTCGCGTTGTTTAAGATTATAAAACACGGTGTGTTGGTATGTTTTTGGTTTTACCTTAAGGAACTAAATATGTGTAATCATGTGTATATAATGAAGTTTATTTTCATTAAATACAATTATATTCCATTACATTTTTTTATTCGTATTTTTATCTAAATATCATTATTATTATACGTAACATACCCACATACTGCGGTAAAATTATTCACGTCATGAATAGTTCACTTTTTCATATAATTACTATCCTCATATTTCTCGTAGGAAATAAAATTGTGGAAAGGATATCGAAACGTAATTTTCACAATGTTTTACTTGTTCAAACTTCGACGAATACAACAAGCATTCCTTTTTATAAAATTAAGGTACGAGTTTCGTTTAGCTTACTTTATCGACCTTATCAGATTAAAGATGACGCGTGTACAATTTGTTGTACATTATCAAACTAAAAAGGATGCTTATATTAATTAAAAACATCGTGATTAGTGTAATAGTAGTTGACATAAGTCAAACATTCTATTTGCGTTATTCTTGTTTATTCTGTCACAAGTCTTTCCACGAACATAGTCAAAGTGAAATTCTACAGCGAAGACGCAGACGATTCGATTGCCAATAATCGATCGTTAGCGTGGCGAAGATTTTCGATCTGCTTTGACCGATAGGAAGGTCGGCCTGTTAACTAGAATGATAAAGGAAGAGAAGACGAGGCTTTGCGGTTGGCTCGCGTTGAATATTTTAACGTCTCGTTCGCTTATTCGCGGAGCCTGCTAAAGGCCTGTTTCCATCTGCTTGTCGGAAGTTGGTCGCAGCAGTGACTGTCAACTTTTCTGGCAGCTTCATGCACAAATTTGACGTTGTCCGTGACACGCGAGTGCTCTAAAACGCGAATAAAAGTCTACATTTTCGATCGATCCGTGCGACGAGGTAGTTAAACGACGAATGAATCAAAAATTTATTCCGCAAGTAGTAGAACTCGATGATATGTCAGGATCTCGGTGGTTCTACGATTCAAACGATGTCTGTGCAATCGATAAAAAAAAACGTTTCCAAGTATGAGAACGTGCTAATAAGTTCGTGGCTATTTTCAGGTGGCCTACAACATTGTATTTTGTAAAGTATAACTATTTTCAACAGAATATCGTCAGTTAGACGTCCAATTACTTATTCGATCGTTTCTATTCCAAACCGATCTCAAATACTAGCACGTTTCCGTACGTTCATATTTATTATACGGTGTTTTACGAGTGTAAGTCTCTTTTTCTAATAGAATATTGTCAGTTTAAAAACTACTTTAATCCTTTCGTTAACTATAAGCAATGTAACATATAAAGAATATTTCTTACACTAGAGATCTTCAAAATTCGAGGACTGTTACCTGAACCGTAGAAGCGGTTGCTTGTCACTAGCGATTTTCTACTTTGAAATTTCTGTTCCAAACTGATTTCAAGTACTAAGACGTGCACGCCTATCTTCAGATGTTTCGTAACAACTGCAAGTTCATTTTCAATAAAATATTGCTGGTCTAAGAACTCTTTCAATCCTTTTATTGATAGTTGGTATTATGTACATAGAACATACTTGTTACTGGAGACTATTCTATCCAACGTTCAAAGACGATTACTTGAATCATGGAAACAAGCGAATTTTCTTTTGCTTGTTATTATTAATTTCCTACTTTGATATTTCTATTTCGAACCGATTCTCAACAAATATAGACGTTATAAGAATAACCCAGTACGAGTTAGTACGAACTTATCGAAGAGTAGCCAATAATAGTGGACGCCGCATGGATTATTCAGAGTAGATCGACGACTCGATCGAATCGGTTGGGCATCCCTGACTCGGAGCAAAACTACAGTCGTGCCAGTTAAACAGAGGCGTGCAGCCAAGCGTAGAGGGATGAAGGGGGATGCCGTGACTTGGACTAGCACTGAGTATCGATCTCCTCTATTATTAGTTCGTCGTCGACCCCCGTTGGAATCGTCAGAAACACCGCTCATAACTCTTTTCAGACTTCGTTATCGGTCGTTTCATAGCGGATAACGCGTTTGACGTGACTGTTGGCAATAGCCTGTCACCTATAGCTTCTGGGTTTCTTGTCTTCCGCGATTTCGCGACCGCCGCCTGCTTAGAAAGACGGAGACGACGCGATCACAAGGGGTTCGCGTGCTCAGGGCCACTGACTGCCTCCTGGATTACGTAAACAAACGCGACAACTCGATGTATCTAAGCTCGTTTGCAATCTTTTTTAAAGGCTATTCTTTAGAAATTGATAAAGTAGCTACCACTTTACACATATCGCTGTTTTTAGGCTAATTCGTAGAGAAACGGCAACCGTTTGTGTTAATAAAATCTTTATTAGATTAGGTCTGTAACAGAGTGGCTATAAAATGTATTTATTATAGCATTCGCATACGAATTAATTACACCCGAGTATATTAAATTCCGCACATTTTAATTTCGCTAAATTTAGCGTATGAAAGAGAAGGAAGAAACAGAGCTATCCCACTCTTCGTTTTTCCTTCTTTCTCGTGTGCAAGGTTTTGTACAATTATGATTCAAGTATCTTTTAAACCAAGCATTTTTCGATCCAACCACCTTTAGTACCTTTTCGTAGAGAGTCGAAAAATGCATCGGATGGTTAATAAAAAATTCTGAAGTTCCATTTAGAAAAGGAGTGCAACGCATAGAGGAGTCGAAAAATGCATCGTATGGTTAATAAAAAATTCTGAAGTTCCATTTAAAAAAGGAGCGTGATAGCAGTTTCCTGGTGTATCGTTGCAAACTAAAAAAGAAAAAAAAAAAAGAGAAAGTGAGTACCCGGAATCTTATCATGCCATTCAATTTCTCTATCTCTTCAGCGAAATCGGAGCTATGGCGTGGCCCAGTTGCCTGGTTCGCTCTGTATATTTTGTAAATTGTATTTTTAAGAAGTTGTGCAATTTTTGCACCCCCTCTATTGCGCTCCTCCAACAACTTTTCCCCTAAAACTTTCCTGAAATAACAATAGAAATGGTTTCCAGTGATACGGGAAGCTAGTTCGTTTATTTTAAGCAGACGTGCAGAGTATTTCTGCGATCGTGCTTCCCTCTCGTCAGCGAACTACGTTTTCCCAAATATCGCCAATAATTGGATTCCGCGACGCATTCTTTATTCGGTACGGCGACGTCGCGTCGCGAGGAAAAATATTTGGCGCGGTTACGTCCAAGCGGAAAAGAGAACGCGCAACTCCGCGAGGCAAAGGCTGGCTATTTAGCTGTAAATATAAGCTTGCCAGAGACTGGTACACTACTGGAAGCTTCATATAACCCTCTTGGAAACTGCAAGCGGTTCTGTCGAAAGGAACAAAGGGGAGGTGGGCGAACAATGCGGCTCTATAATACAGAGCAGTTCGAAGCGGTATTGATCGAGTCATAGCTACGTGTTTTCTTCTTTCTAAAGAATCATTCTTCGATGCATTTCGTGGTTAACGTGCTCCTGCTGCCGTTATCACGTCGATGGACCTCATTAATTCCAACATCGTACTTGTACCCTATTACATGAATGTCGAGCTTTATCAGGGTAGCCGGCGAATTTCATAGTTCACGAGGCAATCCGACGTGTACTGTGGTAGTTGTGTATACGGAATATTAAGAACTACTGCTAATAATTGGATTCGTAGTCGTGACGCAAGTGCGCACTATTCTTCACGATAATTTCAATTCTCTGTTTCAGTCTGATGTAGACTCTTGCACTTTGAAACGAGACGAATCTAATCTGAATAGATACAATTGCATCTATGGAACGTGGATTTTTCGACGTTGTAATGAAGAAACTGTGGATTTCTATGCGTTATACGAGAGATTTAAGGATATAAGTAATTTAACGCGCGAAAATACGCAGAATGGAGAAACATTTGAAGCATAGTATTTGTTATAATATCCAGTAGCTGAAACAGATTTCAGCTCAGCTTCCATTCCTTTAACTACACGATGCCAGTAAAAATATGAATTTGCATAAATATACACGGTCCGACAAGGAAACAAAATTTTCATCGTCACCGTCATTCTCATACGGGAACGAAAAATGTGTCTTATGGATTTTTGAACTCTTACGTCTGAAACTTGACATTCTACTTACAATTCGATCAATACCGGTCTTCGTAACAACGTTAAAGAAACTAAAGCGGTATCGACCGAATCGCACGTGCTTTCGTGTTCGGCTTAGCCTCGTCGGAACGCTGAATCAGTGCATTCTGGTGCATCGTAGGCGATACGAGTGCATCGCAGCCTCGTGGGAACCAACAAAGTATACGACGAATCGATAATACCGCTTTTATGTACTAACTCTTGTGGTCGCCTTCTTCAGAAGATAATATCGCTAGTTGCAAATATTCGTTGCTATACGTTGCTATCTCACCCGTTCGAACACGTTGAAATGGACGAAAGAATCGACAAAGAAACTTCTCGTAGCTCGCGATGACGTTTATTCCTGTGAAGCGTGCCGAAATTTCGAAGGCCAGGCATTTTTTTTCACAACGAAGGCAAATATTTTCGCGGAATATTTTCTATCGAGCCGGTGGAACGCGACGGTGGATGGCTCGCTTTGATGCAAATTTCACGTCGCTTCGTTGGCTTCGCCGGTTAATGGAGAAGCTTTGTAAAAAATCAGGGCCGAGAACGCAATCAAGGACGCTTTTGAATTCAGCGATCCGGTGCAGCCGGCGCCGCGGCGTAGATGTGTCGCGCGAGACGTTTCAGAGACGAGACGTCGCGACGCCGACACAGACATTACGGGAAATGCGACTCGCGATGGATGCGTCGAACGACCTCGAACTTTAAATAACGAGCAGCGCGGAAAAACCCAAGAATTGTTTCACTTTTGGGGACGACGTCAAGATGCTTGGAAACGAGACGATGCACTGTGTTTGAGAACGAGCCTGATCAAGGAAATATCGTGATTTTCATGAATTTCGATCACCTAATTCCTATTCCTTTTTTGTATTTCTGTATCCTCGGGATTCTTAATTAGAATATTATTTACCTAGAAAATTTATTTAGTCATTTCCCCACGGATATATAATACGCCAAATAATAGTTAATTTTCTACATGCATTGTTTATAAAGTAGAAATAATTTTCGTTCTATATCGTATGTATTCTAGTGTAATTAATTTTAATTAATTATACTTAGGGGTGTAAAGTAATTAGATGTTCATATCTGGTATTTTTTGATGTCCTTGGTTCCTTATAAAATATTCCAACGAGGCTGATTGAAACAGGTTCCCTGCACACATTTTCCTATTAACGTAATATTTATTGCTAAATAAAATTCTAATTAAGGATCTTCAAAGATTTGTAAATTCAAGCAAGAGCAGAAAATGGATTATACGAATATGAGAATTCTCATGACTTTCTGCCAGTCCGTATTTTTCAAACGCTGCGACGCTATTTTATTTTTGCGGAAGTGACGGTACTCCGCAGCGACCCGTAATTCGCCGAGTTGCTCGTCGCGATTTTCATCGCGTAGCGCGCGCCTATGTGGACTTGGTTGCTCTTAGCCACAGAACCGGAAGTGCATTCTCCAGCTGTTGAGAGCAAGTTTTACCCACCGCGGGAATTTTTGTTTATGCACGCGGAGTCACGACACACGCCACGTCGAACAGGCGAGTGTCGAGTGAAAATCGCGGTGGACCCGAAATTATACTCGCAGGACGTGGAAATCAACTTAGGGAAATTTTTCATTAAGCGAGCCATAGTCTTTGAGCGTTCGCTGGTGCTAACGACTCCATCGAAGAATGTTCATCTTTAAGTCACGTTAAAAAATGTTTCTTTCGTTTTACAAGGAAATAACAGACACGAAATAGAATGAACTGGATCATATCTAATTCTATGAAATAATATAAAACAGAAATTATTGTTCATCTATTATCACCTTACGAAACGAAAGAAACTTTTCGGACAACCTAGTGCTTCTATAGGAGTTGATTCTAGTTCACTGTAATAAATAGACTACGAATATTTATACTAATTTATATCTTTCTGCAGGTAATTTAGAAAACATGACGTGGACAGAAATTTGTATTACGTGCTGAATATTACAACACGTACTCCATTTAGGATATCTAACAAGAACGTTTACTGCAATTTTATCGTTCGATGAAATAAGCAATAAACAAAAGTAGAACGTGGTATGTAAAAAGCAAACTAATAACAGCCAGACATTTTACATTAAAGTTTCTACATCGGCCGTGTATCTCTATTCCGTTACGATGA
This sequence comes from Bombus impatiens, assembly GCF_000188095.3. Classification (NCBI taxonomy): domain Eukaryota; kingdom Metazoa; phylum Arthropoda; class Insecta; order Hymenoptera; family Apidae; genus Bombus; species Bombus impatiens. Next base: position 1,029,903 of record NT_176871.1, on the reverse strand, counting down.
TTCAATCAATACTGGTTCGACTTAACGCGATCGATGTCCATCTGATGACTTTCAGGATTGCCGACCTCATTTCGTTGCTCATTAACGACAATCAATCATTCGCAGCACAAAAAACTCTGCTTCTATATTTCGTTCCACTCTATTGTACACAGCCTTGACACGTATTATCGTCGCGAGTGTTACATAAAAATTCTGGCAAACGCAGGACGCTAAAGAAAAAGCCTGTCAAGGAAAATAGATGTAACGATCTCGTCCTACAATCATAATACAGATATTGTATTTCCATTCGTGTCGTAAAAATTAAGACAGCAACGCGTTCCGAACCTGTGCACCGTAACGCAGCAATTTCTCGATGATTCTCCGGTTGCAATTAAAAACTTTGTTCCGTAATACTTTCGTACCGCGTGTTCGATGTTGGATAGAACGCATGAAAAGCAAAATTACGGCCGCTAGGCGGTAGTTAAAAGGTGCAATACAGCGCGATACGTAGAGCGAGGAGAAGAAAAAAGCACGATACATCTTGCAACGCGAAAGTTTACTCCCGTAACAAGGGTGGTGGATTTTCAACGGATTCGACCCCTCTCTTCTTCTTCCTCCTTTACTTCCTTCGAGATGGCTGAGAGTTTTCGTTATCGAGCCACTTATTACGACATTGTCCCGTGATACAACAACCGCTTGGCTTCTCGTAAAATACACGCCGAACTGGCCCTTATAAAGCAACTCCTTTGTACGTACTCCTGTTACGAAGATACATAGTGGCGAAGTTAACTCTCGAGCTGGCAACCAAAATTTTCATGCTTCTGTGATAACCAAAGTATCTGACTATCGTCGGCGTCTTCTTTCTACCCGTCAAATATAAAGGATATTCCAAGGAAACCTTATTTATTAAGGAATTTCTAAGGTTTCTCGTCAATTTTCTCTACCATCCAGCAATTAGTTTAAATAATAAGTTCATTCCTGTTTCTTTGAAACAGTACCACAGACTTATTACATACAAGATCTATCAAGAACCTTCTCGTCCTATTTCTTTAGAAATATATATGTAGCATCAAAAAATCCAAATAAGTGTGTTCTCACGCGCTTTAAACGATTTTTAAAACATTCTATAAAATCTATACAGTAAAAATGGTACTTAAGGCGAACGAACTTACTGCAAGTTCGCAATGAACGTACTACGAATTTACCGAACGAAACAATACTTGGAATCTTCTCATCGTTTCGAAATATCTGGAAGATTTTATTTTAAAAATCCGTGTAAAAATATTCGCAAAACAGGGATTCGAAGCGACGATACGATGACGATATCGGAGACGGCATAAAAATTGTTGAAGGAATATGAGAACCGGGTAATCGGGCGCCAACGTAAGGATTAATTCTCGGTGCTACGTGCTCTCTGACGCCACGGTTTTCGTTTTGGGTAACTGTTATACAACGAGGCAGTTCAATATCGCTGCAACAGATTAGGTTGCGTGCAGTAACGAGCTACGCCTCGAAGATTCTGCTGCACGAACGAGAATGCATTTCGTTCCGCTCGATTCTACCGCGAAATCGAGATCCACCCTAATGGTGCTTCTTTTTCCTCTGCTCCTCCTTCTCTTCATTCGTCTATTTCGTTCCTTCTTTCCTTTCTTTTTTCTCCGCGTCAAGAATTCGGAAAAGTGGTTCTCGCCCCGGAAAAGAGCGAGCGTACGACGAGCAAAGAGCCTTAGAATCGGAAGGAAAGGAAGGAAATCCCATGCGACAAGAGAAACGACCTGGTCGTTACAGGAAAATAGGGATACCGTTGGAGCTATTGGAAGAAGCGTTTGTCGGTACGTCTCATTGGAACAAATCGTTGCCGATCTCTCGCAGGATCTCTAATATCGGGAGTGCAACCCTTAATATTTCTCCGTTTCGCGTGAAACGCGGGTCTCGACTCGCTTTGTTCCGCTTTGCTTCTGCCCCTTCGTCGTTCGATTCTCTCGCCTCCCCCTCGCGCCTTTTATATCCACTGCTGGAGAAACCGTCTGCGAGACGATGACCAAGATACGTCTTTGTCGTCTGCTTTCTTCCTCCTCGTCTTTGTTTTTCCGTTCAGCTTTCGTTTCTTCCCGATTTTTTCTTCGAATAATAAGGAAGACTCTTCTTCGATTTCTCGACCTGATTCTTCCACGAAGCACGTACTTCATTTCTCGCGTAACGTCGCGCACAGATATCGTGACTTCTGACAACGCGCGATTTCTTACGTTGGTTGCATTGTTTCGGGCATAGCATTACGGTAAATATAGAAAGTGGTAATCGCGTTTACTGCAACCATGCGATCATAGTAAAATGAAAACAGGATGCGAAATGTTTATTGAAAATTTATTTTTACTTACGTAGCTTCGATTTGGTTCTAATGTACTTTTACTTGCAGAGAAATGGTCCTGTTTATATTACCAGGTTTCTACCAGTTTAAGTCATTAAATTTTGGATGCAACGCGAAAGTATAAGAGTTGTAGCTTCGTATTGGTTTGCTAACGACACTGCGTTGTCACGTAAAGTATAACACGAACGCCATCAAAATGCAGAAGATGCTCGTTTTCGTTGGTTGCGTAGCAACTATTAGATGAAGATCATTCGAACATGCGGCGAATGGGACGAAAATAAAAAGTGGTATAACAGAGGCGCGAAAAGTCTCGGTAGAACAATGGTCACGCGTATCTACGACTACCTATTAACACTTTGACTGCCACGCCGAAATCAGATGTTTCGTTCAGGACGCCACGGGAGTATTTTTATTCTTCAAAGCATATAATGGCAAAATAATAATAAATTGACGATGTAAGACAACATTCTTCCCCAATCGATTGTTTATCTTATTGGTGATCACGAGTGACCGCCGTGGCGCCTTGGTAACAGTTGATAGCCACGTATTATAACGAGGCATCGTTTATTTCAACAAACTAATCGCATTCGTTATTTCGTCGTAAGCAAAACGTGCAGAATATATCGTTGAAACGTGTAGAAGATACTAGTAAACGGTACTAGTAACGGTATTTGCTCATTTTATATATAATAGTAAGATATGTGCACACTTTTAACTTCAATTATACGATTATGAAGCAGCATTTACGATTATTTTCTAAGGTGTGTTTATAATAATATTCGTAGATTACTCCTCAAACATATGGATGCAAACACAGTGCACCGTTAGATGCAAGATTTGTTCTCATTTTTTTTTTTATCGATGTTCTAATAAAAATGTTTAATCGTTCAATGGGGCACTTTTTATTTCAAAGTATCTTCTATTTATCGGCTACATTCAACATGCCCTAACTGTCAATTTTCATTCAATTTTTACAACTGTAAAAAGTTCAAGGGCTTCGTTCACCAATGACTACCGTAGCAGTCAAAGTGTTAAATACAACTGATACAACAAATTAAATCGAAGAAGTTAACCAGCGAGTTTACGAAGAAAATAAAATATCGTTTTTAAAAATACCCAAGCACCGAACTTCTGCTTCTCGTGACAAATATTAGGAGGGATCGCTTCGATTCGTGGAGGATCGTGTAACGGGGTTAGCAGAAGGAAATGGACGCTTTTAAAATCGAAAAGAATGGCTGGAAACGTGTGTCGATCGTTGCCTCTCGCATTCTTTCAAGAGAATTTATCGCGGGCCGAACGATTCCTCGTAGCGGCGAACCCGACGAAGATATTACATTAGGAGGAGCGCGCAACGAGCGATAAACAACGGCGGATCGACGCTCGTGAGTAACGAGAACAGCAAGTTCTCCCCGGTCGCCGGGAATCTGTATCCGCCAGTGTGTCTTGCCTCTCGCCTCCGTCTCCGTCTGCGCCGCCTCCCGTGGGCTTTGAGTTATTACATTTTCTAGCGAGGCCGTAGCCCCGGCTACAGCGAACAAAAGGATGTGCAAGAGCAATACCAGGGAATATGGTGTACCGGTTGTGTATCAGGAAAATCGTAGCACGTGTCGCGACTTGAATTTAACACGCATTAAATAGAAATGCGATCGATATCGGAAGAAAATGATTCCACCGAGAATCCGCGAATTCTTCCAGATTCTTCCAAGGAGGATCGTAAAAATATGGCCATTTTTGGCATCGCCTGGACTTGAAGAATTCAGGACGTTGAAGCGCGTCTTGCGAGGAACAGAAAATGTTCTTGCAGCTTCTCCGAGAAACGATTGTTAAAAAAGAATCGAAGCTTAAGAATGTAGGAGTCGATCGAATTCACCTAAACGTTATACTTCATCTTATTCTGAACGATTTTCGAAATAATTAATGAGAAAGTCAGTCATATTCAGTCATAGATCGGCTGAAGTTTGAAGTCAAGGGAAAACGAAGTGCTATGTAATCATTTGAGGTAATTATCGATATGTAATTGGAGGGAGAAATTGCAGAAAAGAGATACTGTTATTGTAGTTTCACGATAGTCGAAACAATCGCAATTCTTTTCCATCATAACTCTGAGCTATGATGTTTGTCATCGTAAGATTACGTCTTCTTACAGTCGGGGAAATGCTTATGGTAAGGATGATGTTATGTTACGTTTGGTATCGAATCATGATAAGAGATTCTTCCTATTACGTTGATTATCAAAGATATCAAATTGATGCAGAATAGAATAACAGCATTTTACAGAAAACATTTTATTCTCGTTATTTCGAATACACGTTGATAGATAAATATTCTCAAAATATTTGGTGTACGTACTGATGGACAACAGAAAAATCGGATTGGGAGTTTTTCTGATACACACATGTGGATGCAAAGTCGGTGTTGGAGTTGTTATTTCCTGCAACTAAAAATAACCATTTTTTAACATCTTCCTTTCAGAATGGTCTGGTTCGCTTGCGATCTACGATCGAGGTGTATAAGTGGTCTAATAGCTAGAAAAATTTACCGAATATCCAGCTGAACAAATTGTTAAGTACAAATTAAATAATAAAAAAGAAAGTAGTCTAATATCGTTTCGAATAAAAGTATACTTACTTCCACTACGTTCTCTGGATCACTTCTGACCAAATCTTACGTTTCTATTGTCAGAAAATTTCTGAAGTTCGAGGAAAATAGAAAAGAATCGTTATGAATGGTCTTTTGTCTTAATTTTATACCAAGGATTTCCTCGAAACATTGAAAATCTTCACTCTTTCGGTAGAAATAAAAACGAGAATCGCCTTCCACCGAGATTTCAGAATAATATGGACCATCTCTGATTTACTATGGAGATATTACGAGTAGCTTAACGTCGTTTCGAACAAGTATGCTGTTATATCTTAATCACAAAGTCCTATCCGGTATTTTAAGACATCTGAAAAAACTGAAGTTTCATAATCTCTTTTTACGACCATTGAGTTTCTTCTTTCGATTAAAAATATTTAGCAATTATTTCGTTACAGTCAGTAGAACGTACCTTGGTTTACAAAATTAAGAGCACCGAGGGAGTTTAAAATATTTCAACATATTTTAAAGAATGATGTAACACTAGCCATTTTAATACTTTAACTAAGGCAATATAGTAAGTGGGTCAAGTTAATTGGATGATCGATTTATGGAGCAGGAGATTAAGTAAAGTGGTGTATAATTATATCTTTTTTCTACAAATATATCAGAAAAATTGTACTCTTCATTATCAATAATTGATAGGAGACAAATTCTTCAACAGTTTGAAATAACTTGTGCCCTGGGAAGTTTAAAAGCTGCACACGCACAACATCTCTGTATTCTCTGAATCGCTTTTCGCCCGCACCCATACACTCTACAAGAAAGGTTCTCCGGCTCTTCTCTGTATCATTCGTAATTCTGTTACTCAGATCACTGGTCGCAGGGCGCGCGCACAGAGATTCGTATCAGACCGCGTAATTTAGCTTCGTTTTACGTTAATCTGTCTTCATCTTCTCGTGGTTGTGTGTTCATCAATGTTTTAACGCTGTGAATTGAAAAGGATTCGAGAATGGTGTGCGCCGGGAACGCGCCAGGCAAAACGTAATCTCGAAAATAGAGCCGCTTTGACATCAACGTGTGTGTTCCAGGAGAACAGTGGGGAAAAAAGGCCGGTCGAGCGATAAAACCGAAAAAAGTTCGCTCTGAAACGCCTTTGTGTGTTTCATCTATCCGCGATGACTTTGAAAACTCCGCCTGTGCTTGAATTTCATGCGCGAAATTTTTTTCTAAATTTCGAAATCCAGCTCCGTCGTGTACATTTTAGTTTATCGCTCAGCCTTTATCTCTTCCCCTTTCGTATACTTTTTTTTCACTTTTTTTACCTTTCTTCCTTTTTACTTTTTAATGGAACATCGAAATGGAGAATATTTTGCGACGCTCGCCGTCTCCGACGAGAGTCCTTCGACTCCGAAATAGCGACGTCTCTTCGTGTCGATTTTCGATTGAAATTTGGCGGAAAATTTCCGGAGATCTGCAAACTCTAGGCGTCGAGTTTCATTAAAACGCTTGAAATCAACGAAGGAACGCCGTGAATTCGGAAGAACAATTCGTGCTGTAGACGTGGCGGCGGAGAGGCGGCCGTAACCGGGTTGCGTTTAGTGGCCTGGGCACGACAGAACTCGGTTAATTGGCCGTTTCCTAATTAACTTCGATACCGAATCGCAGTTCCCTGGAAAAGTGCAGTTTATTTCTCAGCCGAGGAATAAATTATTTTACGAGTAACAGAGAAAAAGTTAGAACTCGCCGTTAATTCTAGAAAATTACGACCTCTTAATTACCACTGAGAACCAGATAAAACTTTGTATTCTCTTACTGCTAGTTCTACGAAGTTTCGAACTCTCTTACCAATAAATCATAATAGATGAAATAACGAAGAACTCATATTGAATTATCGGCTTAAAGTATAGCAGAAGAATTACGTTCGTATCATAAACCCGACGTAACTTAATTACTCTCAGCAAATTATTTTACACATATACCTGAAAATAGCTAACCATAATTTCCACAACGTGACACACAAGTTATACAAGAGTTGTAGGTAGTTTGTGACGCGTGATGCTCCACGAAGGTCAGTGCATATTATCACTCACACGATGAAACCGCGGATAGTTTGACAGTCGAGCCATTAACCAACGCAACATAAAGTTTCATAAGATATATATATATATATATATATATATATATATATTGCGAAATATGACGTGCCAGTTTCAAAGAAACTGCCCTTACGTTCGAGAGATTTTTCCGAAACTCTTCAATTTTCGTAACTATAAACTACAGGCTGGCAATTTTGGGTCAGCGCTAAGCTGCTCGAAACAAGGAGAATGAAATGATTAATGAAACTAGTGGCTCGTATCGGGAAGCCTGATGTTCCTAGACAGCGGAGGACAATCCTGGATCGTTTTTGATGGATCGACTGATCGTGTTGATGGATCGCGGCATTACACGACTTGTTACTTACCTTTGCCGGTACAGATCGTAGCAACGATCCTTGAGTACTCTGCGTCGCGAATTTATTCCATCCAATTTACTGTTCTATTGGTAATTTTGTCCTAGAAATTTCATCAAGCAAACAATACGACAATAACGAGAGATTCGAAGCCTTCTCAGCACGGTACCTTAGAATCTCTGGAGTTGAGCTTGCCGCGTATACGTTTCATCAGCGTTGCAGCAAAGATCAAACATTTTCAAAGATTACAGGGTGGAATTTCTTCTTTAAAACGCTTTCACTGCCACGGTGGTCATTGGTGAACGAAGCCCTTGAACTTCTTACAATTGTAAAAATTGAATGAAAATTAAGAATTAGGGCATTTTGAATATAACCGATAAATAGAAGATACTTTAAAATAAAAAGTGCCCCATTGAACGATTAAACTTTTTATTAGAACATCGATAAAAAAAAGAATGAGAATAAATCTCGCATCTAACGGTGCACTGTGTTAAAACACTGTGGCGTTCTGAGCGAAACGTGTGACAGTCAAAGTGTTAACACTTTACATTTGTGTTGAGGTTATGCGATGTGTAAACAGAGAAAACTCGTGGATAAATTATAAGGCAGAAAATATACTTAAATAGAAGTGTAATTATAAGTAAGAATACAATTTCAGCTGGTCCAGATCCGCACGCTAGCTGTGTTACCCAATAACTGAAAACCCCGAAACCAACGTCGCCTGTCTACCGTTTATGGTCTGACTTCGTCGCAGTCTTTTGTCTACGCGCTGTCGATGGCTTCGGTGCTTGAGAAAACTAAAAAGACCAAATGTAGAATTTTCTTAGAAGCGGTGACCACTTCAACAATTTGAATGATTTTTTTAAACCCCATAGTTTCTGAGATATTCTGTGAAATATGTTTTCAATCCTAATATCGAGGAATGTTCTCATCCCTTTAACATGGATCAAGACACGTGAAAGATACGTGTTAAATATTTTTTCCCGCAGTTATATTGATCGAACCGAATCAGAAAACAGATTTTCTTTTATGAAAATGATCAGACGTACACATCGATGCTATAAAGTGAAAGATACGAAGTATACCGCTAAATTACATAAAGACTCCATAGGAATTAACTTCACAACTTTTACCTTAGGTTTATGAAACATTGAAACGTATCTTCTTCTCGCTCGAAAATTTTCAAGTGGTCGATTCAACCTTAAAAGTTCTGCAATCAGATGATCGTTGACAATTTTCCACGACTGAGGACGCGACAATTATTCCTATTTCTATCTGAATATTGTTATATTTTGAAGAGTTTCGGTGAAGTGAAACGGTTGGAAATTGGAAACGTCATTGGATATTCATGATCTGGCTAACGATACCAAGAACAGAGCGTATCAAATGATGAATGCTCGGTAGTTAGTCCATATCTAAAATGGAGACTTCCGATGGTGGTTGAATCAAGTAACGCGCTAATAAAATCAATTCATCAGACAATATGTATCAGATACGTCACACGTGAAAGCGCCCGAGCATGGTGGATGTTGACGTTTACAATGACGATCGTTTGGTGGAAACTGATGACGTTTTAACGCCTACGTAATGCCCACGTGCATACTTCTTAAATTTCATCGAAATAATTACGATAATCGTATCCTGTTAAATTCTAATGAGATTTCAAAACGGCTTGTGCATACATGAAAAGTTTCTGCGGTTGTTCGAATACTTTTTGAGTGGGTGTGAATCTACATACGTAAGTTTTATAGAAGAATTAGCAATGGCAGATAACTACGAGACTGGATTCAAACTTTATCATTTAATTTTCATTCGGGAGAAGGTTTCTTCAGAATGCATTAACTGCGTGAAACGCGAGGAATTCTCGCATAATTTCCCAAGGAAGAATCTCTCTTCATTTGTATTCCACGACGTTTCAACGAAAACAGGGAATTTCGCGAATCGTTCGTTTCGTCGCTGTTTTCCGATAGCTCGAAATAAACAGGCAATCGTCTGGAATCTTCAGCGAGAAAAATTCTCGTCTTTGGGACACAGCGCGAAGATTGCCTCGATATAACCTGGTAATTCAATTAAAACAAATGGCATGTTGCAATTGAAATAATACGAAGCAGCGTCGATTATTTGCTGTTATCATTACATAGATGCGCTTTTATAGAAAAGAAAATACATATACTTGAGAAAAGCATACACTGAAGTGAGAAATTAAAATATTAAATAGACGCAATAATTGGAACAAAGTGAAAGCTGTTCCTAGTCATAGACATCTTCATCAGTTTCAATGGACTTTAGAGTTGATGACACATCTTGAACTTCTCATTGAAAAAATCATTTACCAATTGATATTTAAAATTCTGTTCTCAACAGTAAATGAACCATATTACATTTACACTAAGAAAATGGAAACCACAAAATATCCAATTGAATGGCGCGCACATAACACAAACAAGGCAAGTTAAATACCTGGGACTACGCTTAGACGCACAACTTACATGGAAGCAACATACTAAATCAATTATAGACAAAATACGGATGAAATGAAGACAAATGTATTGGTAACTAGTCGAAGTTCTAAACTCAGTATAGAAAATAAATTAAAAATTTACAAAACGATGATAAAACCAATTTGGACGTGCGGAATACCAGTATGTCAGAAACGAGGATATACGCAAAGACTTAAAAATACCAACGATCAAAGAAGAAATTGACAGGTACGCAGAAAAATACAAGGGAAGAACGGCAACACATCTAAACCAGCTGGCTGCTGAAGCGAGCAAAACTCTCATAGAAAGAAGACTAAAAAGAAAACGCGCCACTGACCTCACTAAAGAAATAAAATAGTCAAACTGGAAGATGGTATCCCGCTAGGGGTAGCCATCCACATGTTATTTAGCAATTAAGTTAGAAAAATTTACTAAATGACCAACTGGACAAATTGCAAAGTACAAATTAAATAATAATAAAAAAAACTCACGAACAAGAGTTCCAAGTTCTGATTTCTTGTTCTGAGTAGTCGTTTTGCCTATCATATCGTCAGATCTCCTCGAATCTACGTTTAGCCGATTAAAGCTTGCGTTCAAAGCGGTAGTTTTTGAACCAACATTACAGTCTCATTATGTTCTTCCCGTAGCGAATAACAACAAGACTCTGACACTGACCGTAGCATTCAACGAGTAAAATAAATATTGCAGAATCATAAGGCAAGAGGCGAAGCTGAGACTTGAGAGGCAATTGGATTCGATATAACGCGGTTAATTTGGAATCAGCGAAACGCAAGAATAATCGAAGTGGGAGGAAATCTACGTTGTAGTTCCTCTCGAGGCGTCGAACTTCTCCATTAGCGGTGTCTTTGTTTCCCAACAAATCTCGCGTTTCCGTCTACAAGCTAGTAAAGGGAACCTTGGTAATCTCAAGTGGCGAAGGGGAAAGAAAATACAGGCAAGGGCGATCGTATCAGGAAACGTTACTCAGACGCTGTGCTCGCCGCGAGAAATCGCAAGCAACACACGGAAGCACTCGGCCAGTTGAATTTATGTCGAAGAAAGTGCAGCTCAGATGAGAACAACCCACGACGCACAGTGATTTAAGATGATTGTTCGATTGCGAGAAGGCTATAATTTTTCTCATTTCCTATTGTTTCATGTTTTATTTCTCTACGTTTTAAGAATTATTGAGTCGTTCGAAGAATTCATAGGGGAATTTACAGAAGATTCGAAGAGCTTGTGTCTTTACGGGATTGGTACATCGTTGAACGATATACAAGGTGTTCGTACAATGTTATCCGCTCGAAGATGCTTCAAATACGAAGTTACAATTTTACTTATAAAATGCGTAGGATTGAAAAAAATACGATGGTATCGGTTTTTGCCGTGGATGAAATTGTTACAACTCTTGTTGAATCGAGATCAATTTTGGATCTCTAAATAGAATATCTAGTTTTGTTATGTTCAAATTCGATAAAATCGAGAATCCTAAATTAAAACAGCTGCGGTTGTACCAATATATATATTGATATAGTACATTTATAAAAAATAAAGGTCGAACCTAAATTAGAATGTTATTGATTTTAGAAGGCATCTTAATTTTAAGATAAATAACGAAGAGTTTTCAAGCGAACAATCTATCTTTCAACGATATACATACTAATTCTATAAAGAAACGATATCATCAAACTTCTCTTGGATTTCCCTATGAATTTTTCGAACAACTCAATAATTTTTACGATTAAACTTCCAAGAACACTCGATTCTGGAAGAGCTAACGGACAGACGATACCATTCAGTCAGATGTTTGGTGACTTTTTCACGATCACGCAGCCGTTGTAAAAAAACACTGCACAACATTCGACAACTCTTTTCGAAGAACCAACCAGACGAAACGTAGGAACGACACGGACCATCTTAATTTCGCGAGCACCTCATCCGAGGAACGTCACGTTCGACCTCATTCCACTAGTCACCGCGATCACGTAGCAGAGGTTGCTATGAAGGTCTGCATTTCGCGGGGCTCTAAGAGGACAGGAAGCGAGGCGACGAGACGCGGCGGAAGCGTGCCGAGAATGCACGCGATAATCGCGATTATTGCGTGCTCCGTGAATTTGTAGTTTCGTTAATTGAGTCGTGTTTCGATGCCTCGTCCACTAATGGAATTCTTTCCGCGGTTCTCTGCTAATTCTTTTCCCAAGGAAAGAACCTTTTTGCCGTTCACAGACTTTCCTTTCTTATATATTTCTCCCGAGTAATGAATTCCTTTTCTTATATTTCTTCCAGAAGAGAAGTAAATTGGTACAAAGGAATTTTAGAATAAAAGCTGAGAGTTAATTCTTGCTTTCTACGGAACAGTTTTTGGAGACGTAGATAGTCGAAGAGTAAGGATTCTTCAATGAGATAAAATGTTTAAAGTAAGTTCTTATTTTGCATGATAACCGTAATAACATCAGAAAGTTGCAAGTTTCGCTTTCATCGGTAAATGAATGGCTATTATACGGCATAAAAAAAGATCATTATACCGAGTTCAATACACACTTGTTTTAAATGTATTCAAATTCAAATCGACTAATTTCAAAATAATTATTAGATTGTCCGAAAAGTTTCTTGTTTTTTGTTTTATATTATTTTGTCGAATTACGTACGTTCCATTTTGCTTTGTTGAGATAAACACCGTGACATTTCACAGACTTGGTTTCACGTTTCTATGAAGGTGCACTGTTGTAAAAAAACACGTTTGAGAAAGAAGGACACTTTCCGGACAACCTGATATAAAAATATATAAATGAACGCATAATACGGCGTCGTAAGGTTCGTCGATTAAAAAGTATCAAGGATTAACATCTTAAAGATATAATAACACCAAGTAATTATTCATTATAGCAACTATGCTTGTCTAATTCTACTTCACTTTCACTCATATATTTCAGCCTGAAAACCATCGAACAAAACCTTCGAAATGCTTTAAATCGCAAACGAAGCCACCTTTGACGAACCCAGAAACCTTGATCGGAAAGAAACTCGATTGAAGACCGAGCCCTGAAAGAACAACGAAAATCAGTTTAAGCGAAAAGAAAGAAACGGCTCGTTAGCCGATGCATCAGGGGGATGACTAGAGCGAGAGCAAATCAAGGATAAGAGAAAACAGGGATAATTAACTCTTCTTAAACGGAGTGTCAGAAGTCGTTGTTCCAATCCTTCCTTTCTGGGCACAGTTCGAGGATCCGTAGGCGAGATTTTCGCTGCAGTCGAACGCCGAATCCGCGTCTCGGCAGTATTTAATTAGTGCAGAGGAATCGAGGAGCCAAGGATGCCCGGAGGTGGTCGGTGCTCTAACGAGGCGGCCGTTCTTTCTTCCGAAGTGTCCTTCAGCTTCTCCCTTGCTCCTTCTCTCTCGTCCCATACTCGACTGGTAGCTTTTCTTCGTCGCGTTGGAATTGCGCGACGTCGACGTTCTTGTCCGACTCTGCACCGGAAACGAATGGCTTTTCCTCCGTCGTCGCTGACTCTCTCCTCGTATCGTTCTGTCACGGTGCTGGAATAATTTCTGGAATTCGTTAATTGTAGTGTCCCGAAAGTACCGGTTGCCAAGTGGAATCCACCATTGTCTCGAGTCTTTTTCTTTTCGATGGTGGAAATGCTAGAAGAGGAAATGCTCTCGCGGTCTACCGCCCGGAAACGTTCTTTCCCTCGATTGTCAATTAGTCGGCGGGCGATCTGTCTTCCGAGTTAAAAGGCGAATCGCGGTTAAACCTCCTCGCCAGGCTGTTGACCCTCCAGGCAGTGCTTTAAACGGTCTCGACAGCGAATCCTTCCAGCAACTTCCTCTTATCCAACGCTGGCCAAATTGCCGGTTGGGTGGACTTTTAAGAACGGCAAATATTTCCCGTGACTCGCGACCGCTTGTTTACCGAACGATAAAGGGCGATCGCGGTATCGCTGCGAAGCGTTCTCAGTTTGTTTCGCCCCAATTTTTCGCCGTATTGTGCCGCGAGCTTCCTCTTCTCACGGATCGAGTTTCCACAATGTGAGTCGGCAACTCCAATTGACTGCAATTCGATAGCTTTCCTAGTTGTTTTGTCTCGGGTTCGTCTTGCACGATAACTAATAATATCGATGAACCGACCACTTATAAGTTACGTTACAGGTTCGTTTAGAAACATCTCTTTTATAACTTTGCAATTTTATATTTCGACAAAGTTAATTTCCCGATTCTTTACTGGACCATAGAAATTAGAATCAACAGTCTTCGGTCTCTAGCAATCAACGAAAATAAAATACCTACAGATATAAAAAAGCTTTGAAAAATAAATTGGATCACATTGGTTCAGTCACATTTTGTTAAATAAATTCGATCTATCTATCTATCTATCTATCCGACGTGATAAAATTTATCTAATCGACGGATAGTTTGTTTCTCTATAAACAGGAAAGTATTTTCTATCAAAAGATTGAGAACGTAAGAATTCGAACTTTTACGCTCCTCAAATAATTTTTATAACGTATCTGGAAATCCATACGCTGGTAAAAGACGAACAATTTTATTACTCAACGCAATAAAAACGATATATAAAACGCTACATAAACTCTACGCGAAGATGGTTATTCTCAACACGTGAAACATTCTTGAAAAATATCGCGCGATCTGTGCGAAACTAAAAGCCTGAAAAACTCCGAACGGATCTTGCACGAGTGCGATCCGATTTTCGATGCGCGAGTGAAAAAACGTTGGAAAAGTTGGTCGATCGTCTACTAGGAAGCGGAGATAGTCGGGAACCATTTAATCGTCGGCTGAGCAAACAAAAACATGGCCGCGCGATTCCGTATGGATGAGCGGCGGAGCGTTTAAGCCGTGTCGGATTAGGGGTGGCGATCGAAAAAGTGGAGGAACTTCCGGTGGTGCGGTGGATTCCGCCGGTTGTGGGAAAAACACGTAATATCTCAGCGAAGCGAACCTCATCTTGTCCATTGTCGCCGGGATAAAGTTGTCGCGCGTTGTTGGAAAATCACGGGGAAAGGGACACGGAAAGAGGGAGAGGCGCCGAGACGTCTCGACGCCGGTTTACCGCTGCTTTATCGGCGTCGTCTTCTCGCAACCGACCCGCTTCTCGTTACCAACCATTCTCGTCTTTCTCTCTTCTGCTATCGTGATCGTTTTCTCTCGATTTCCATAGGGTGTTTCAGAAATACAGTTAAAGTATTTGTACTATCATTGTATATACAGCAACGTCCACAGCGGCTGTAAAAAGTATCTTTAAGATTTCTCATAAGATTCTTCGTTCCACTTTCGTAATATCAAATTTTTATACTGACAGTATTCTTATGTAAATAATATGCAATTTAATATACTTCTATCTAATTAATTAGTACGTAGTACGTAGATACTGCAATAAATATAATGATGTGCAAATACTTTCTGCAGCCACTGTGCATACTAATTAATTACATTGACTCACGAAAGTAGCTGAACTTCTACCACGAAAAAATGTTATGTTTGTGTCGTATATGTGTGTTATTTTCTTTAGCACCGAGTGAATGTCACGAATATATTGGTCGAATTTGAAAATATATATGCAAGTTACGAGATATCTATTAGAAATATATATTTAGTAAAAAAATTAGCACACGACATGAACATGTATCTACTGAATATTATCGTCCATTCTCATAATCTCTAGAAAATATCTACTACCACCGAATATTTCGTAACTCCTGCCCTCGATATATTTTCACCCCTGTAGAAGCACAGTATCAAATTTCGGTAGCTTGCTTTTTAAATACCCTGTGTATTCCCCTTCCATTCTACCATATTTCTCTTCTAAAGACTTCTTCTCTCTCATATTTCTCTCTATCGATCTTTTCTGTTCCGTGTCTTCGGCTGACCAGCCACTTTGCTTCAACCATTTCTGTGCCAGACGCCAGATAAGCGACGCCGATGGAT